>NC_057868.1:36893164-37208311 GCF_019740435.1 Gambusia affinis | reverse complement strand
GATGACACAGAAAATATTGTGCAATTATTATCAATCCAAGGGATGTGCACAATGCAGTGCATTTCTGCGAAAAAACTCAGAAGTTCTGAAATTAATCTCAAAATTTTATTAGAAAAAACTTTCTGAGTTTGAAAAGACTAAAATTTACAAGAAAAAAACTTTTGGACTTTTGGAAATTTTCTGAGTTTTAAATTGTCTGAGTTTTAAGATATTCAGCTTTTTCTTAACTTCAACATGTTAAAAGCTTGGCCCTTTTTTGTTCAACTTCACATCAATACAGAGAAAGGTTGATCAATTGATTTCTTTGTCTAATTGCTGGATAGAAAAAGTGTTTAATAGGAGATTTTTTCTTTTACAGAATTTGAACCAGCTGAAGCCAAAACTATGACACTTGAGGAGTTCACGATTAATCTGATTAATTGTTTCAGCCCTACTTTCAAATATATTTTTATGTTTTTTAGGACTTGTAAAAACTACATAATTGTAACTATGTCCTTACGATAAGACTCCAGAGCTGATGAAGGGTGTACTTTGTTTTTACAGAAACTCTGTCAATGTTTCTAAATTCTGTAATGACTAAAAATAAAAACAACTGGATTTCTAGACTTGCCTATTGAGAGAGCAGAAGGGGAGGTGCTGCCAGGCTCTTGTCTGTATTTTCTCTGTGTTTTGGGAACAGTGGTGGCGCTGTTGTGCCTCCGGCATTTCTTCACACTCCAGTGCCTCTCCGACTTTCTCTTCCCATTGACGAGGACCTCAGTGGAGCCCAGCTTCTTCAGGAATTTCTTCTCCACATACTTCGCTCTAATCCATGCCTCTTTTTCCTGCCTGCACCAAAACAGGTTTCAATTAATTTTACTGCCTCAGAAATAATATTTCAAATACAAGCTTGCTGCATTTTTACACATCTTTACCTTGAGCTGGATGGTAATGGTTTCTTCAGACCCTGTTCTTGGTATGAACCTTCATATATGTGGTTGATGACACTGTTTCCAAGCTCACACATCAGCTGCAACGAAATAAAATAAACATCGATAATCTGTAAAAACACAAAATGTCAAAGTATTCAAAGAATTAACCATACCTTTAATAACTCTGGTTCCCATGAGTCAAGTGTCAAGGAACGCACTTTTGAACAGTGGACCCCAAGACTCCTGGAATAAAAGCATTTCAATGTCATACTATGCCAAGTTGAAGCGGGAGATGGACGTTGATTCAAGAAAAGAAATGCAGCCGTTATTCCTCTTTTGTGGAGGAAGGAAGGTAAACAGATTAGTCACATATTCTGTTATTCCAGACGCCTAATGTGATGCAAATTACTGTCTAGTATCTGGGCAACAGTGGTATGTTAGAAAGAAAACTGTATTGTGACAAAAGAGCACGTCTGACCCCAACTGTGAGAGGACGAGCCTGGAGAGGGAGCATGCATATTCAACAGGTGGGAGTAAAAAGAAAAATGGGTCTACTTCAAAGGAAAACATGCAAATCCTGCAGACTGTTTCAGGTTTTTTTTAATTCTGACACTGAATTAATGTAACAAAAGGTCTCAAACAAAAACAAGCTGATTTAGGGAGCATAAATTAGCTTTTTGCAGCTATCTACTCTGTTAAAAACAACACATGAGGATATGCTTTCAGGGTAATCTTATGACATAATAACCTGGGTTTTTCTAAATACTTGTAGGGCTTTTATTATGTTTCCTGAACCCTAACTATGTTTGTAATTGCCTACAATTGGACACAAAGTGTTTAGTATATTTTTCTAGTCTGGTGAACAAAAAAAGCTGCATTTCAAGTTTTGTGAGGATTATTATTTTTTGTATTTGGATGAGTGGACGGACAGAAAGATGGATGGGTAGATGAACAGACGGATGGGTGGATGGACAGAAAGATGGATGGGTGGATGTTTTAAGCTAATTTTTTTTCCCCATTATCTAACTTTCGTCTTTCAATCTTCTAAATCGTCCAAATCTAATAAAAAACCCCAAAATCGAATTCCTTTATTTCCCAGAAAAGCACTGTGGAAAACTTCCTTCAGCAGGTCTATGACTAATTGAATATTTTCAGCATTAGTCAACCTCAGCCTGTTGTTTTTTTGTTCTAAAAAGACAGTTTGAGTTAGCTATTGCTCGCATGTGTTCCTCTGTTTCCCACCTGTGGATGCCGGAGCACTCGATGCACAGCAGGATGCCCAGGTTGATGGAGGCCCAGCGCGGGTCGGCCTGACCGCAGTCGCAGCACTGCTCGTTCCCCGGCAGGCTCTGGATGCGCTGCAGGATTGTCTCACCCCGGGCGCTGCGCTCCCGCGGCTCGCTGGCTGAATCAATGCTGCTGGTGGACGGAGAGGCAGTTCTGTCCAGATGCTGAAATTAGATATAAAAATCCATCAGGACGGCAAGATATGTTGAATTTCAGATGCACCCCAAAAGTGACCTAAAAATCAGCACATTTAAAACAGAATGAAAAGGAAAACCTTAGTAAAACTGTATCCAATTACAATAATTAGAGTCATGTGTTTAACAGCCCTGAAACACAAACATGTGGTGAAATCTCATAAACAACCTGTAAACGTTGCCCTCAAATTATTCATGACCAAGTGATGACTCACCTCTATGTAGAAAGTGTCAGGGCTCTCTCTGTACGCTGAAGCAATGCTGGCTTGAACCGCCTGAATCCAAGCCTGTCTTAGCTTCTCAGACTCAGCCTGAAGCATGCAGCTCCTGTAACACAAATTGATTGGTCTGTTTTGAATGTGCATTGGGCGGTGTGTTGAAATTTGATGGTTGGTTGGGTCATTGATATAATCATTGATATAATGATTTCAATTGGCTAGACGGTTTGATGGGAGTTCTGGTTGGACTATTTGTTGGCTGGTTGGATTGTTAGATGGCTAGTTGATATTTAGGCTTTTCTGTTAGGTGCTATATGGTTAGTTGAGTGGATTGTAGGAGCTATATGTTGTTGGTTGGTCTTTTGGATGTTTATTTAGTTAGATATATTGGATAGATAGCTGTTCATGGGTTCATCTGTTGGGTGCTTGGATCCTTAGATGGTTGGTCTGTTTGATTTTGCTGGAAGATTTCATTGTTGGTTGATGTTCTCTTAGACGGCTAAGAGAAAGTATATGCGGGTTTCGGGTGTGATTCTTAAAGACTCACAAGAAAATAACTTATTTAAATGCGACTGCCATGACAAAATTTAAGACCTGTTGTTAAATTTAAGGCCAAATAAAATTTTTTAATGAATTTAAGACATTTGAAGGTCTTAATTTCTTTTTATTATAAGGATTTCCCCAGAAAGAAACAGGTGAAGAAAAGGCAAAAATATATGTTTGGAGAAATGTCACAATGAACCATAATCTAGGGAATTTTTTTTCTTGATGGTCTTTCCCCAAAACAAATCAAAGCATACCCCTTTCAAGTATTCCTTACTTGAACGGGGAGACGACCTCAAAGCAGAACCTCCTCTCGATGTCCTCATATGGTTTAACAGAACACAATCGGAGGTCTTCCACTACCACCGTTAGAACATCCTGTTCACACAAAATGACTCGTTATATTTCCCAACATGAAACAGTAATAGCAGAGGAGAACAGCTTTTCTGTCCCTGATATGCTTCCTGCAAAAGGAAATCAGTACAAGTTCTCCATCTATTGAAATGAAGCCTAGGCGTAAATTCAAGCTGGAAGACTCTTTTAGCCCCTCCTGCATCATCCAGCCGGAACTTCCGGCTCATCACCGTTGATTGCTCAACGCCGGTCAAAGACTCGTCACGTCCAATCACCGTCCAAGCCCCAGCTGATAAGGATAAGGACAGCCATCCATGGCGTCGTGCGCTTTCCAGCAGAGCTCAACCCACCTCCACCCCTTCACCTCCACTCGCTCAGCATCAGGCCACATCCTTCATCGCCTCCACCACCAGTGCCGGGTCCCGGGGGGATGACGTTCCTCTCAGCATACGGAATGCTCATCCAAGCCCATCGCAAAGTTTGCGATGATCAATGTCCTTAGCCGGGGCCCAGGCGCCAAAGATTTAAATCATATTGTCATTAAACTTTTCTAATGGTTTCCCTTTGTCTGTCTGAGTCTCTACAGATTGAAATGAGTTCTAAGAGAACAAACAGCTCTACTGGGATCCACAAATCCCCACCAGCAAAGTGTCAACAGATATCTGCTAGTATCTCAAATCTTTCTGCAGAAATATTTTTCACATATATCCTCGAATTCAAACACACAGATTTCAGAAAAGATCACTGCAACATCAACATATATTACTGCTTTTATCTTAAGCTGGTGGTTTAAAGATAAATGGACTTGCCTTCAACTTCTTCTGATAGACTAGCTGATTGTTCTGAATGGAGAACCACCGTCTGTAACAGAAACAGAGAGGGAAAGCAATAAATTAAGCCATTTGAATGATTGTAAATATTTGACTTGCTGAATAAATGATTCGCCATGGCGGTTACCTGTTCCAGGTCTTGAAGGCGTTACTAGCCCTTTTGAACAAGTAGCCCTCCATCACCACGCCACTAGGGGCATCCACGTTGAACTCCACCTTCGAGTCGTCATATGAAAAATCCTGCAGAAGGGAAAGAATTTTAATTCTGGATGTTAAAGGAAGTTAAACACTCAACAAAGGACAGGAAACCCTGCAAAGAGGCTGCAGGTGGATTCCTCTTGAATACCAGCAACTTTCACTGTTTGCTGAGCATTATACACATTAGACAAACTGAATCATTTTAAACTTCGTAATCATGTGTAAAAATAAATGGGTTTTTTTTCTCTGTTCATGCAGGTGGCATGATATAACTTAGCAGATGAGGAAGCCTGATCCCGACTATCTGATTCCAGATTGCTATAAAATTCCTCATTTCCTCTGCAAGCACCACAACACTGAGTTATAGACTTAGCAAAATGCTATGAAGGATATGCAAAGTCCTAAAAGGTTTCAGAAGTCTAAATTATGTTTGTAAAATCATAAAAGGCATATATGCAGTAAAAAAACATTTATTAAATTTTTTATATATGCAAATTGTGACTTTTGACAAGAACATCTACAAAGAGAAAGTGACTTGTTTATTTTTTATTTTTCTCTAAAGTGTGGGTACACTTTTCAGAATTTAAAAACTTTCTGGTTCACGGTAATGCACTAAGTAGAGCTGGTCTGTCATATATAAAATCCTAAACAAAACAGTGATGTTAATGGCTTGATGTGGCAATGAGATAAAGTTAAAGATGTATAAACCTCTCACGCAAAGCACTGTATTATGTCTATCTGGCTCAGAGTCCTCTTGTTTTTATTTCCCACGGCTTCCTGTTTATTTCCAGCAAAATATGTTTGTACAAAAGTTGAAAGAAGAAATCAAGAACAATATTTTAGTGAAAAAATAAAGTTTAATCTGAACTAACAGCAGGGAATCAAATAAATATGGATGAAAAAAGGCAAATAATTTATAGAATACTATCAAATGTCTTCTAGAAACAAAGAAATGTTTAGAAATAGAAGGCAACCTACCAAGCTGCGATTCCACCGACAAAATATCTTCATTTTTAAACACTGGAAATATTTCAGCAACATGGAAAAATCTTCAAAAACCTCCACAGCTATAAACCAGAGTCTGTGGAGCCGAAGTCTGAGAGTAGGATCATGTCTTTCCCCACTTTCTAACTGCAGGATCTCTAAGCTACCGAACTCTGGAGAGTATTTCCAACACTCACGTTCTGACCCCTGTGCACTGCAGCCTGAGCCTGGGGATTACAGCTAATTACCATACAGCTGCCACCGTATCCAAGACCGCAAACATTTTAATTTACAACGCAACACTTCAGCTGCTCCTGACCCAGAAACTAGTAGCAGATCTGCTTGGTTTGCATTAGTTGCAGCTGTTTCAGTGTGCCTCTCTTGCTGAAGGTTAGATGTTCAAACCCATGGTGACCCAGCAGGAATCCACCCTGGACAGCAGCCAAGACTACCAAACAAAAACCTCAGCAAGCTACATTTAACATCTACAGAGACTCTGCTTGCTTCAGACTCCAACAGATCATGTAAAAAACAAGCAACTTACCTTCACTGCCTTAAATGAAGAGCAGGACATCAGAAACAGAAACGCACTGCTGTGCTGCTCTGAAAACTCTCTACTTCTACAACAAAGATCATCTATTTTTAACGGCCCAACGTCACACAGACCAAAGAGAGCACAAGTGAATTATTAAACAAGCAGGAGACTTCTGAACGTTATGGGCAAAACACGTAAAATTGTTGAGTAGCAAGTGGGAACAAGCAGGAACATGGAACGATGCAGTGAAACGCGCTGCGATGCGTCATCCACCTGCTGCTCCTGCCAACCTACAGACCATGCCTGGAACACCTCATGCTGCCCAGTTAGCACCATGTGTGAATCACCTGCAGGATCACCCTGGGCCTCATTGTCACTGCAGATTTTATGTGTCACTGTGACATCTGTTCCTCAACTAAAATATGCAATATCAGATCCCATATTGATCATGAAAGCATCCACAACCTTCAAATCATTATGCCAAAGTAAGTCAAAATCATTAAGCTTAGGTTAATACTTAAATTGGAAAATGAGATTGTATGAAAGCCCTTGGACGTAAATGGATTACTGGCATCTCCTTTATGTGCCTAAAGAGCAAGCACAAGTTTCATCAGAACACATTTCCCTGGATTTTAAGCTTCAGATTTAGGAATTCATTGATTCCTACATCCTACTAGGAATAGTTTCAGCTCTCTATTTTCCCTCATCTTTCTACTAGGAATAGTTTCAGCTCTCTATTTTCCCTCATCTTTCACACAACTGTTTTTGGAGTTGTTCTGAGTTGAGATAACAAATACTCTGCTTTTGATTATGTATTTAATTTACATATCTGTCGTGTAATTTAAAGGTAATCAAAGAATTTATCAAAACTTAACCAAACCTGACAACTACGTTATATGGCTTTCCAAGTAAATTAGGCTAAATGGTCACTAAAATACAACAATTATTCCAAGAATTCTTTTTCAAGGTTTTGTTGGCTCTAGTGGCCTTCATTTAAAAGTGCTCAGACAGGAAGGTGGGTAATGAAAGAGAGGGAAGACATGCGACAAATGTCACCAGGCCGGGAAACGAACCTGCGACGACCGCATCAAGGACTATGGTCTCCTTATGTGGGTGGTGCTTAACCCCTACGCCACCACAGCACCCCATTCTAAGCATCATTAATTACGATTTGAAAATAGTTTCTCATGACTAGATCATCCAGCCATTCATTTTCTTACACCCTTGTCCCTAGTGGTGTCGGGAGGTGCTGGTGTCTATCTCCAGCTAACGTTCCGGGAGAGAGGCTGGGTCACCCTGGACAGGTTGCCAGTCTGTCGCAGGGCAAAACGGAATCATTCAGGACAAACAACCATGCACACACACTCACACTCACAGTTAGGGAGAATTTAGAAAGACCAATTAACCTGACAGTCATGTTTTGGACTGTGGGAGGAAGCGGGAGCGCCCAGAGAGAACCCATGCATGCACAGGGAGAACATGCAAACTTCGTGCAGAAAGACCCCGGGCTGGGAATCAAACCCAGGACATTCTTGTGCAAGGCAACAGCTCTACCAACTGCACCACTGTCCAGTCAATGACTAAATCAAAAAATATAAATTTTATTTTGCTAAATATTATGCTTTGATTTAGTTTATATTGTCCATTCATGTGTCTTCTTGCTTTGATTGGCTGTCACTTTGCTGCTGTTGTACAGAAATTTCCCAATGAGGGACAATAAAGGATCTATCATTTTTACTCATCCAGGCTCAAATTTCAAGAGGCTTCACTCAAATTTTGACATATTTTTAAAGCTTAAATACATGAGTTCTCCATAAATTTACAGGAGACACAGGAAAAAGAGACTGAAATGAATAAATGTTTGGATGTTTCAATGGATGAATGCAACATTTAATGGGAAATTCACAAATGCCTCGGGATCTTGGGAAGGGCACCTGGTCATAATATATGAACTTGGCAGATAAAGTATCCCCATATCCTCCATTTTCATTTAAACCAAACTCATTTAAAGGCAAATAAACACAAACATAAAAAATCTGATCATTTAGAAGATTTTCAAAGTTGTCACATTTCCGTTTCACTGTTTTACATCATGGGTGACAGTTTTGTACTCAATACTAGAACTAAGTTGTCCTAGGTAATGAATAAATAAAACAAAGGACACAAAATAAAAGCTAAAATATTCAGTCATTATTTCATCCCAACATTAGCATGCAGCTCCAGGCAGTAAAAATATACCCAGGATGCATAGGAGCAGCAGGTAGCAGAAGCAAAGACATTCTCCAACATGACTTCTCCATTAAAGCACAGATTAAAAATAAATGGTTCTGAGTCTGACATTTGGGACCTTTTGCTTCTCTGCGTGCCTAATCAGCAGCAGTAGCAATCTTTTGTTTTAGAGCTTAATCTTACTTTCTGCTTTCCTTATTTCTTTTCTTTTTTTTACCCCTCCTGGGGGTCTTTTGTGGGCTCTAGTGTCCCATATATAAGTAGGCTGACAGAAAAGGGGGAAGGAGTGGGGGGAAGAAATGCGGCAAATATCGTCGGGTCTGGAAGCCGAACCTGTGACGGCCGCTTCGAGGACTCAAGACCTCCAAGCATGGGTTGCACTATTCCCTACGCCATCACAGCATGCCCTGCTTTCCTTATTTCTTAATGCTCGTTCTCCTTTTTAGGTCTAGGTCTACTTAGGTCTTACTGTGCATAGCTGAAGGGGATGAAAATATAAAAACAGGGGGAAAAAGTCCTTCTAAGAACTATTTTTGTCTGTCGTTAAATGAACATCCATATAAGAATAATTCATTTGGAGCTCCTCATTGGTTATATTTGCTCTTTGAATTGGCAGATCTAACTTTCTGACTCTATGTAGGCCACTCAAACTAAGTTTGGTTTCTGATTGTGCATTGTAAATTATTCAGGACCCACTTTAGCCTGCCCTCAAATCTTCTAAAGTTCAAAACAGCTTGATAAAGCACAGCGTTAGCAGTAAATATTTGCAGACTTCAAGTTAAGACACAAGTCTGCATGAGCTAAACCAAAGTTTCCAGTGAAAACCCAACAAAATCCAGACAGAAAAACAAAAGGAGGCCTACTCACCTGCATGAGTGTCTGAGGTGATAAACACGGTGCCATTAGGGAGTTGGAAGAGACAGAAAAGATAACAGAGAATTAGAGTCCAGCAGCAGAAGAATAGTTTAAATTGGGATAATGGGATAATCTTTCAGGTTCAGCACATTGCTTATTATCCTCATTACTGAGCCTCAATCACGCTTCAGCAGTAGAATACTACCAGAGCATGGTAGTGGAAGGTCAAGCGCAGTATTTTCGAAGCAATGGCATTGATATTTAAATTTTATATTATAACATACAACATAAAACATTGGAATTGCTCTTAACTTTCACGGCTTTGCTATAGGAAACGTTTTCCTTGGGTTTGGTGTTTGTTTTGATGCCCAGAGGATATTTGGCCCAAAGGAGTCAGGTCAGCATTAGACACAATATAGTACCTTTTCAGGTCTGATGTTTGGTCTGTGAGAGGTTGAACTGATGAGGCTTAGACTTGTAAGGTTCGGACTGATGAGGTTTGGACTGTTGGGGTTTGGTTTGAAGTGGTTTGGTCTGAAGACGTTCAGTCTGTTGGGGATGGACTGAAAGGGTTTGGATTTATGAGGTTCAGACGAGTGGGATTTGGACTTGCGAGGGTCACACTCAATGGGTTTGGTTTTAGGTAGTTTGTTCTGATGGAGATTGATCTGATGATTACGGACTGAAAACTTTATGAGCTTCGGACTGGTGGGATTTGGTTTTAGGTAGTTTGGTCTGACAAGGATGGACTAATGGGGTTCAGTTTTAGGCAGTTTAGCTTGATGAAGTTTGGTTTGATGGGGTTTGGGTTCAGGTAGCTTGGTCTGATAAAGTTTGGTCTGATGGGGTTTGGGTTCAGGTAGTTTGGTCTGTTGGGGTTTGGGTTCAGGTAGCTTGGACTGATAAAGTTTGGTCTGATGGGGTTTGGGTTCAGGTAGCTTGGTCTGATAAAGTTTGGTCAGATGGGGTTTGGTTTGAGGGAGTTTGAACTGATAAGGTTTGATCTGACAAGGTTCTGTTTAAGATGGTTTAGCTTGATGGAGTTCGGTCTGATGGGGTTTGGACTGATGGAGTTCAAAGTGTGTAGTAGGTCTTCAGTCTGATATTGAAAGCTGCTTAGTCTGATGTCTGACAATGTCTTCCTGAGACCTGACAACATCATAAATGGTGCACCAATTGGCAAGATGTAGCTCTGTGTCCCTATTATTCTGGTGGATATTAATTGGCACTATTAAAAAAAACCATCCACAGCAACACCAGCACTGAAAACTAATTATCTTCCTAAATCATACCCAAATAGCAGAAATGGTCCATGAAAAATTTAAACAATTTGTAATGACCACCGAGTTAATGTCATTTCAAATTCAACTCAGTCTGGGTTTGTCAGTGCTATTATAGGGTCACCTTTACCAAAATACAAATAAACTTTGCAGTCAGTAGCTTACATGACTAAAAGTGCTTTTAAGCTCTGGCTTATGGATCGGCACACATATGTGCTGACAGTTGCCAACCATCTACAGACGACAACAGTAGGATTAAAATGTCCTTAAACACTTAGTTCCACCTGATTTGAAGCTTAAATCAATGCGGTGTACTTTGTTTGGCAGATTAATTAAACGCCTCCCAGCTGCACAGGTCTAATCCCTTCCTGGTTACAACAGATGCTAAGAAACAAGTCACTACTGAAACTCAAAGGAGGAGCTCAGCAGCAACCCGTCCACCTATTTAAAGATAAAAACTTGTGGCAGAAACATCACAACATACAGGAGATATACAAAGATTAAAATACTGGGTACAAACAGGCTACCATTATCAGCATAGCATGAAATTCTGTAGGCATTTGATAAGGACAATTAACTAAAGGCAATTTATTGTTTTCAACACAGACTTATTCAAATTTTCAAGAGGAAAACAAGGTGAAACAGGAACTCACCCTTTGCTGAATAGTTGCATGTTTATGTTCCATTTCCCTCTTTTCCATGGCAGAATCAATGACGAGCTGATCGAGCTGAAAGTCAGTTCAAAATGGCAAATGTGACCACAAAGTACATCCTATATTTATGGTGCTTAAACAGCTGTCCTTACAAGTTTATATACACAGGTAATGATGTTGTAAAAAAAAGGAATTAGTAAATCCAATTAAAAGTTTTTCAAGTTCTAATGAAGAAGTGGAAAATAAGCAATCGTGTTTAATTTAGGACAAATAAATTCAGCTTGCCAACTGGACCAAAAAAAAATGTGGTGAAGCTGAATCTTGATACAGCTTTTAATCCTGTTGTACAAGATTTACAAAAGGGGGCACTTTAAGAAATATGGGCTCCATGGATGATTCCCCAGATAAAGTCATGACTAAACCAAAGAGCACAGAAACAAACATCAAAAGCTCTTGAACAAAATTATTTGGAGTGAAAAAACCTAAATCTAACTTTGCGGTCACAGCTATAAATATTATGTTTGGAGAAGATGTGTTTCCTGAACTTTGTGTCATTGAGCCAATTTGGGAAAATCTCAAATGCAAGTTTGACACATAATCATTTAAAATGAGAAAACACAATTATTCGTTCATACCTTCTTCAACCCAACCACTAACTATGGGTGGCTGGGAATCATTCATATTCTCAGAAAAAAAATGAAATTCTTCCAGTTATGAGAACAACTGTAACCAGTGTTGTCCAGCTTAATTATCATGTTTAAATATAAATAATTTGTTCTTACACATTTTATAGTTAAAGCTACTTACACTTCCAGAGTCAAAATTTCAGTGTTCCCAGTGTGTTTAAGCACATTTTAAGGTTTAAATATCCCCTTGCACTAATGTAGGTTATTTCAATAGTGCAGCTTAAAAATGGGACTCTTCAAAATCCAGACTGGAATAAAGGAAAGACCAACAAATGGATTGACAAATTGTTTGATGGATGCAACATTTAGACAACAGGATATATTTTTAGCCGTACTTATCGAGAACTGGAAAATATCTAAATCTAATTTCGGACTTTCCCTTAATGTGTAGGAATCATGGAAAAATCAGTAGCCCCCTGTTGGCATCTGTGAAGGCAGAGGGTTGGGACTCGCATTAACTTTGCTCACCTCAGCAGCAAGTTTCTTCATGTACGGGTCTAGCTCATCAAGGAGGTTGTAGCCCTGCTGGAACAACGAGAACTGGGCGTTCATGAAGGACAGCATCTGCATGGGAAAACATTAGAGGTCAGCTTGAAGTCTCACATCATAAGTGTGTGTGTCTGCAAATTTCTTCTAACGTACCGCATCTAAGATTTCAAACTTCTTCTTTGCCTGAAGGACGTTAATCTGCAGAATAAAAAAATTATATTAGTGAAATCCAGCTACTGAGATGACTCCCTCTAGGGGAAGACCTTTGTTTCCCTTTTCAAAAAGAGTAGGAACACCATAAAGCCTGACCGGAGTTAACTTTGACAAAGACATTCCTCAACGTGCCCTCTTGCACATGTCCACATTGACTTTTTTCCCTTCACACTGCGGTGGCGAACACAGCCCCAGGGAGATTTCCAGAGTTAAAAGCTTTACACTGCATGTCGTACCAATGCAAACCTAAAAGATATTTTGTGCTACATTTAATCTGTCACTTAGATGTTCAGTGAAATGCCCTGCAGCTTTGACCTTCACTGCATAGAGACACAATAAATGAGGAGTTCAAAAGGGTCAGATGTCTAAGAGCTGCATGAGAAGGATGCCAGGAGACAAACTGAAGCAGAAAAACATGATCAGAACAACCCGTGGGACCACTCTGAATCAGTCTCCTTTATGCCCCGCCGGCTGTCATTTCTGGGGTTAAAATAAAATGAAACAAACAACTGAAGGGAAGTACAGTTGTTGCTGCTGGCAAACAGACTAAACCATATTCTTTGTTGATGTAACTGGTCGATTTTTCATCCAAGTGTCTGAGTATCTGCACTGCTCATTTTTCTAACCTGCAGGACGTAGTCCAGAGCAAGGTGTCGGAAGCACTTCCGGGTGATGCTTAGCGCGCTGGTGGCTTCTTCAACCTCGTGTGGCTTGTTCCTGGGCGCCTGAGCGTTCTTTACCTGCGCTATTTCCATATCCTCCCGCACCCGGTCGAAGTGCTTCTTGGTCTCCTTGAATTTCCGAACATCCCTGTTAAAAATAGACACAAAAAATACACATAAAACCAGACAATTCCTTCACACTAAACCTTATCCTAAACTTCAAAATTCTGGATATTTTAAAGTCATTGCTGATCATTTCAGATGTTTCTGATGCATAACCAGATTAGTATTTTAAGCACAATAAAACCAGTTGCAGAGTAAAAAAGACACAAATTTTGAAAACAAATTTATATTCTTAAGCTTCTTTATATTTTATCAAGCTAAAAATACAAGTTTTGATACATTTTATTGTGAAACCCAACCAATAGTAGTGCATTAATGTGAAGTGAAAAAAAATTAGGCTAGGTTTTAAAATGTTTTCTCACTCTTTCACAAAGTTGTGCAGCTGCTGCTTCACAGAGCGCTGGGCTTGATCAAACAGTATCTGAAAGAAAAAAACCAATAAGTTTTAGTCACTTGTTAAAGAATTGTTGAGGAAAAAAAGAGACTGATTACTATTCGCATCAAACAGAACTAATGGATTGTTAAATTGGTTTATCTTAAATCTATCTGAAGAGTAAAGCACAAAAGTATTTCTAATTTAGTCACTTTGAGGGGAGACCGCTTCTGTATATTTTCTCCAATAGGGGGCGCCAAAGAACATAATTTCTATTTGGTTCGACAAGATGCATACAAGTGATTCATAATTGATCAAGACTGCCTGAAGAAACCAATGGATGGGGGAATGCTGCTCTAATTTAAACATGTCTACTCTAAAACAATAACAGGCTGCTTTCGGATTTAAGTTCAGGCCCCCTTCAATGTCTACTGCGCCCCTTTAACACATCGTCTGCTGCTGCTGATCTTAAATAGGTCATTCAGGCAGAGAGGGAGGGGAGGAGGAGAGGCTTTTGGTTCAATGTCGCCCAGCAGTCACATCCAATGCAGAACAGAAGATCCAGCCCAAACCTACATGTTGTCATCCACACATGAGCAGCTATACTCCTCCAGCCTCAATCTAGAGGACAGATTTAAACTCTCTATATAACATGGAAGTGGTGAGTTTTAGTAGATTTCCAGAAACCACCAAGGGTATCATTTGTGTGATGAATTTGGCTTGTACTGCCCTGTAAAACAACTGGATTAAAATAAGTATTCAGCATTGAGATTGTACATTCCAACTACATTCCTTAGCACTAGAATGGGCCTCTTACCGAAAATGCGGTTTAACAGACTCTTTAAAAAGAAATATGGCTTGGAGGTGCCGATGCAAGCCACCCAGTGCATGGTGACTGAAAGCAAAACAAGCAGCGCAGCAGTAATAAACACCACAGCACAGCATCAGGTTGGTTTGAGCAAGGAGGTGGTGGGACTGAGGTAGATGGTGCTGGCACTATGTTAGCCACACACTAAGAGCTGATGGCTAACCCAGCATTCCACAGTCTATGGTGTTTGTGTGTTAAAAGACTTCATGGCTGTGCTAAATTTGCAGCTTCTTGCATTCTTAGACTGCTTTGTGGCAACTGTCACCAAACTTTCACAGAATGGAGAGAAAACAGGTTGCCTTTACAGCAGGGGTGTCAAACTCCAGTCCTCAAGGGCCGCTGTCCTGCAGTTTTTAGATGTGCCACAGGTACAAAACGCTGGAATGAAATGGCTTAATTACCTCCTTCTTGTGTAGATCAGTTCTCCAGAGCCTTAATGACCTAATTATTCTATCCAGTTGAGGTGCAGCAGAGGCACATCTAAAAGTTGCAGGACAGAGGCCCTCCGAGACTGGAGTTTGAAAACATTCAAAATATGAGCTTAAATAGTAAAGGCAACATTTAAGACTTGTGATTATTTAAGGCCGACTTACTTTTCAAAATTAATTCAGGGAATTTTAATGCCTTAACTTTAGATACATGAATTTAATACTTTTTAAGGATGGGCAGACACCCTGCCTGTCAAGTTTTGTTAAAATCTGGTTTAGAGAAATATATATATTTTTATCCATCAAACTGTTTTGTCAACAAATAAGAGAATCATATCTTTGCTCTCAGATAATGGATTAAAAGAAAAATACAAGAAAAATATGGGACATGAGTAGAAAAGTCCTCAGGTCAATGAAAAGTACTGTGGAGCCATGATTGACTATATAGATTGAAAAGCCCAGTTATTATGATATATGTCTTATCAACAATTACATTGTTAGTAAGAGATAAGATTGATTTTAAAAGAAAATTCAAGAATGAATGGTGAGGATTTTCTTTGCACATCCATGCTTTTCAAGAATAAGTGATGACGGCTCATATGGAAGTCTCTATTTGAATATTAGAGTCAGTCTCCCTCATTACTAATGCATGTGAAAGAGCCAAACATAAATCTATAATTAATCAAGCCCAAAGTAAGCTAAAATTAATGAAAAAAAAAGTTACAAAATATTTTCATTGATTTCCGACAATTATAGAGCTTAGGCTTAAAAGCAGTAGTATGTAACTTTTATAAACTTTTTTTTAAAAGTAATATTTGTTAAAACTGTGTCTATGTTGTGACAAGAGGCAAATAATTTGTGAAAAAAATTAGCTGCTCTGCCTTCTCGCTCTGGTTCTACTACCATCTGCAGAAACACACCACCAGATCAGAAACAACCATATCTGAACCCAACCAGTATGTTAAAACAACATATTGTTTATAAAAGTTACATACTGCAACTTTAAACATGGAACCTGCTTAAATTGTGAACAAATATAGATGGAGGGAAGGAAGGATTTTCTTGGTTGTGTCCCAACATACCAAAGGGGAGAAGAGGTATATTTTAATTAAATGGGTATTTGAACCTTTGCATCCACTTTAATCTTGAACCATGTGTTAGACTTTAGGTCTTGAAAATTTCTTGGCCCACTGGAGGTCTTAGTCTTGACTTTTGTGTTAGGTCGTCCTGACAACAAAACTACTATGTGCCTCTTTTATCTAAAAGTCAGTACTGAAAAACATATTTAATTGAATTCAGTTATTTATCATATAGACAATGTGACTTTAATCAAGTCATTAACTGTGTAGGAACTTAGACTGTTGCTCAGGTCACACCGTTTCTTCTGTCCATGCGAATGAAAATATCTCTGGAGGAGGAAGGAGCTAGACTCGGCTTGCTCTCCACTAACACACCAACAGAGCGTGTTTGTCCTGGAGCGTAATGCTGGACTGGCAAAAGCCACCAGGAAATTGAGGCAAGCATGGGCCAAGACTCTTTAGCACTTCTCATAGATCAGTGCTGATGTCTTTGCACGTTTATGCTCAACCAGATGCGCTTTTTGTTTATCTTCTCAGGGTTTTAGAGCCATTTAAGCATGGGTGCGACAAGCATGGCTGGCACTCAGAGCTCCCATGCGCACACTGCTATTTAATATTCTTGAGAGGGTGCTGCAAAAGGGCAGCAGAGCGTGCACAAAGAGGGAAATCCTTCTCCGATGGCAAATATAACCATCATCATTTCTTATTCATTGAGGCGCGGCTGGAGTGCAATGCAGTTAAATACGGATGCTGTGCTGTGACTGAAAAACGAGCATGAAGAAGAGGGCAAAAATGTTCCTCCACATCACTGATTCGTCTCGAGGGAATCCCCTCGTCATGCTGCACTCGCATGAACCCTCCCTGTTCTACTTTACATCAAAGAAACAAAGAAAATCTTTGATGAATTATATTATTGTCCACTAAGACTGTCAGCTCTGATAGATTTGAGGGGAAGAAGAGGGAAAAACGAGAGGCTGAAAGCCCAGCTGAGCCAACGGTGGAGGACGCCAGCTGTTCCCAGGCCAAGCCGCACACACCGAACCAGACGAAACAGAAGATCTATCGGCCTGACAGAATCACTGACAGACGGATGGAGACCAAACATCTACAATTCATATGAGGTGGGAAGCGGTGAAAACAAACAAAAAAAAGAAGCATTTTTTAACATTAAAGTTTCAAAACCCTCATATAATAAACTTACGGAGTGCTAGGAAATCAAAAGACACTTCTACTTGTTCAATAAAACAAGACACCGGATAGCCTCAAGAAAAACTTTAATGCTTGTTCTTAGTTAAGGAAGTAATGCAGGAATCTCTTGGTTAAACAAAAAGGTTCTTCTTAAGGGCCTTATCTCACCACTTATCTCACTCTTTCAGTGTGATTGTGCGAAGAATATGATTTTATGACTTTCTGAACCGTTAGTGTGTTGGTTTTGAGGGGGAAAAAAGACGAGTGTACAAATACAATCAGTATAAAGCGTGAAAAAGTTAATTAAAAGGAGGGACAGTGAATCATGGGGAACACAAGTTAAGAAGTAAACAGAAAAGAGTAATGGCTTCCCTTGACCAAGATAAAGGAGCAGTTCAGAATATCAGGATGAAGAGATTATGCTATTGTCAGGAAATTCTATGAGGTTAGGAGGCCATTCATGTATCAGCCACAACAACAGAACAATAACTGACCAACAGAAAGTGGTATATGGTGTCATTTGTATAAATTTTGGTTGAAATGTGAAATGACTGAGACAGTGATTTTGTCAGTGTTTAGTTCTTTTAAGTGATCATATGTCTGTGTGTGTGGCTTATGTTCCTAAAAGCCACATCTTGGCTCTCTTCTGAGCTACAAGTGATTTTAATTCAGCCTCAGTGCTTAACCACAATGTAAGTTTCCTAAATTATATCTTTTTATAGCGAGTTTATTTTCCTGATCTGAGCTCCGCTGTCCTCTCCTCTCGTCCATAAATAGTCGGGAGTCGTCTCAGTGTAGTTCAATTATAATTCAATCTAGCTATAAATTTCCACACAGCTTTGGTATTGAACTATGTGGCTTTCAAACCATAACTGCACTTTGGCTGTTTTGGCTGGATCTTACAGATATTAATGGTATTCTGGACTCCGCTGTAGTGGTTGGTAGAGATCTGTGTTCCTAGTTCAGTAACACTCCTGCACTGCTCACAGTCTGAGTACTTAATCTATGTAAAAAGCCTGGTTTTGGAAAATGAAACGACTTTGGTGTATAAAAAGGTTCTTGGAAAAAATATAGGTTAAGAACTTGTATATAAAAGCAAATTTTATGCAGTGGTCATCATTGTGGTTACAAAGCTCACACAAATAAACTGAAAATAATTATTGTTGTTCAATTAGCTCAATAATAAGACCACCCATGAGGCCCAAGCCCAACTCATCCCTTCATTTTCTTAAGTTAAGATTAATTTCAAGAGTACCAGGAAGGTTTTGTAGAGCCTCATATTGTGCCAAACTTCAATCGTTAAGGCAAGGCAAGGCAACTTTATTTAAATAGCACCTTTCAGCCAAAGACAATTCAAAGTGCTTGTACAAGAAAATTAAAAACAAAAGAAAAATGTAATATTATTGACAGAAAAACTCCTGGGAAGTTATTTTTGTAAAAATATTACTTTTTGAGGGCTGTGCATGTAAATTTGACATCACCATTTATATTTTTGGCATGCTAGAAAGACTTTTGCACCAGTTTGATGAATATTTTTACTGGTTCAGATGCAAAAGTTCTTGTGGTCACCAGTGTCGCAGAGAAACAGTACCTCTGTCAAACAATTCTCTATTGTAACATCCACTCACTGCTGACCATGCATTTTCCACCCTCCTCCCCCAAAAAATCTCTTCTCTGCCTAAACGTTCACACCAGTTTGTGTTTTTACAGGACATTGTCTGTTGGACATTTTCTTGGCAAGTTGCTCCAATTTCCTCATTTGCAGCAGAGATTGAAACCCTGCAAACTGCTTAGATTAAATAATTACTTTTTTCTCTGGATAATAAGGCACTAACTTCGAGTTCAGAGTATTATAATGTTCATATGTCACAATTAAACCAATAGGGTTGGCAATGTATGCTTTAAATGTCACAAATAATAGTTAGTTTCCTTCAGAGTAATTGAAATTATTAGACATATTCTAATTTTTGCGTGCAACATGAAAATATCTTGACAGTGTTGTCGAAAGACATTTGTCTCCTTACAGATTTCTTCAATTTCTGCTTGGTTTGAACAGTTTTTTGTTTCTTAATGAATATAATCATAGTTTTACATTTTGCTTTTTGTATCTTTTTCTGAAGTTTGGAGAATTTAAACATTTAAGAGTAATAAAAAAAAGTGAAAATGGGGGACATCTGTAAGCGGCAACAACTTGTTTCCAGAATTATATTCATTACAGTTACATTATATTTCATGACAATAAAAAATACTGAATTAGTGAGACTTGAAACCAAAAAAAAACTAATAAATCCACAATTCTGAACTAAAGATAGTGTCTAAAGTCTAGTGTACAAGGTTATAACAATCTGCAGTCTCATTCAGAAACATTTTATGATTGACTTTACTATCATGCAGCAGCCAAGGAAAATTTGAAATGAAACTGAAGTCTTTAAAATACTTTCCAAAGCTCCGTAGGTCTTTTAAAGCAGGAACTTGAACCCACAGAGGAGCTCATGCGGTCCCTACAACATCCAAACATGCAGTTTATGTAATGCAGTCTGCAAAATGTCAAAGTTGAGAAGGGTTACTATTGTTCAGCAGCTAAATCTAATCTATGCCTCCCAACATGACCTGAACAATTAAAGCTCCAATTGCTGTTCTGGCCTCTCTCCACATCAATAGATTGGGAGCAAATGGAAAGAAAAGAGTAGCTGATTTGGACTCCCAATTGTTGCAGCTTCAGAGAGGAATGTCAGAGACTGTAACACAAGCAACACAGTTTGCAGCACTGTTGGTTAAAATTAGAGGACTTCGAAGGACCACAGAGACCCACAGAGGTGAAGGAGGTCAGGAGCCTTAAAAGTGAGGAGGGGAAACAACACAGCAGTGAAGCACATGCTCTGTTTGGTGTAAAAAGACAAAAGTCGAAAGAAAAATAAAACACTAAAGCCAGAAATAAGAAGACTCCACATTTGGGCATTCTTTTGAACAAACACTGAAGCAAAGTTTAAATCAAATTAGAATTCAAAAATATACAGCTTTAACGTAGCTCAAAAGCTACATTTTTAGAGACGCTTTTCTTGGTTAACTTAAACTATATCAGATCACAGCAGCTATACCAGCTGATGCAAAAGCTAGAACAATGTTTAAACATAAAAATATTAAAATATCTTTAAAACATGTAAACAATGCAAAAACCTATAAAAAGTAAATTTTCTGCAACCAAACACTAAAAATGAGTTGACCAGAATTTGTCAGTGATTGGTCAATCTGAAATCAGTAGTGTGTGTCTTTAGTGTGTGGTTTTTTTATTATTATTATTATTTATTAATTTATTTCAGCAGTAACTACATTATACATAAACACTACTAGGTTGAACTGACAACACAGGGAGAAGTTTCTAGAAAAAAATCTACATCTTTTAAAATTCACTTCCACTAAGTTAATATTTAAAAATGTCTTTACGGAGAGTAAAGTCGAACTGAAGTCAGTATTCTTGTTTGCGTGCACAAACTCAAATTTGTTGTTCCTTCATGCTGCTATTTTCAAACTGGTCATGAGACTTCAGCAGAGAGCAGGAAGCTAAATGCACGACAACAAAGCTGCTCAGTGGCGTCTTTTAAAAGAGTTCAATTTTGTCTGCTTTAAATCATGGTTGTTTCTGTAAAATCTCACTGTTAAAAATGAAAAGAGTAGGATAGGTTTATGGGCGATGCAAAACATGTTCAATTAAGTTTTTGCACAAAATCATTCTTACATTATGAGATTTTAATCTGCTCAGTTCTGTCTATTTCAAATTTATTTCAGAATGAGCTGTTTTCTAGGACCTCTTCTCATTTTAAATCCAAATAAGTTGCTGCTGGCCACGCCTCCCAACTCAACGTTTACACTCACACATGAAAATGGCTGCAAACAAGTGCGCAATTATACAACCAGCAAGAATGTAGCAAGTTTTTGGATGGTAAATCAACAGCAAAACATTTGTCTTTTCCAGCAGTCATTGTAAAGCGCATGCAGCAGCAAAACCAGCTGACCAAATGTCCTGGCGCTCAGCATGGGTTGCTAGGTAACAGGCTGGGCTTCGCTGGTAATGCTAGGCAATGGGCTGCGCTATGTTGGGGTTGCTACTAGAACGGCAGTGCTTGCAGATTTGTTGCATTACATTTGGAAGGTTTTTGAAATGTCTCATTTCCCAGAAATCAAAAAACATTAACTTACTGACACTATAGGTAAGATAATCTTTGCAAAGACTATCTGTTACCAAATTGCTTTTGCTTAGAAATATTATACAAATCCTCCTTATCTGCCAAGCTGTGTAAAGTTTACAGTGTGACGTCCACTTTGGATCACTCACAACAGACTCCTCTACAGTTAAAGTAAATAACTTGATGATTTGCAAACCAGCACATAACAGTAAATCAGAAATTGTGTCCTCCCGACACTGTTATTTACATTGGATGGACATCTTGTGATATGGCATAATGCATTTTGAGGAATGCAAACAAAAAAATTATTGAGCGATTCTACATAAAGCCCTCCATGCCAAAACAATGCACAAGTGACTGGGATATTGATGCACAGGAGTTTCGAGACCAGATTGCTTTTTTTAAAATCAGCATAGTAAAAATGTTTTAGTTACCAGTAATTTACAGCAGTACAAAGTGAGTACTAGATGTATGAAAAGCCAAAAAGGGAACAAATTGCACAATAATGATATTCAACATGGAAATGACGATTTGACTATTTTTTTTATTATTTGGAAAAGCAGATGAGTCCGTCACAATCTTTCATTGATTACATTTGCTTTTATTAATTTATAAAGTAACATACATATTTGCTCTTATTAAACTGGTATGTTTTTATGAAAAAATGTAATGTTTGTTGTGTGTAATATAAAACGGATAGTGAATGGAGTTAGTTAAAATGTGGCCATCACATTGCACTAACTGGAAAACATGCTTGCTGTGAGCACCAGATAGTGCTCGCATTGTGTTACTGTACTGTATAAGGAGTCCTTAATAAACTTACCATGTGGTAGTTTATGATTTCTTGCAGGCTTTCCCCACACTTTTCCAGGCACTCCTGCAAAAAAGAAAAAAAAAAAATACAAATTGCACACAAAATTTTTTCTTACTTTTATCATTTTTAACCTTTTGAAAAATAAAGAAGCAAATAAAAGCTGTGACAAAAAAACATTATTTATTTGACTTCCAGCTGGAGGAAAGTGATCTGGACGTCACAGTGGAGGAATGTAACAGAAGCGTTTTTTAACAACCTACTGGAAATAGCTATTACTGAAGCTGATTCACGTCATATCCTGATTCATTCCTTACTTTATTATGGAAAGTTAAAACATGAACAGGAATTTAATAGGAAAATAACAATTAATCACAAGGCAGAAGTCATGGAGACTTTTATTAGGGCTTTCGTCTTCAACCATTAAAATGATCTGAAAGTCCAGCCAAATTTTCCAGGCCTGATCTGATTCGCACTGACTAATCTGTTAGTAATAACATTTGTTCACATAAATACAGAGCTACAAGGCCAACACCCAAAACATTAGGGGATTTTCCCATACACTTTAAAGATCAAGAACTAAATAAAAGACACAGTTTTGTGTGTTGCAGGTGGAATGGAAGTGAACTTGTCAGAACCTCACCGAGATCATTTCATCCTTTTTGCACTGCTGAGACAGATCCCGGATGCCGTTGACAAACAGCTTGTTGGCACTGATGTAGGCCTTCCCGGCCTCGATCATCCCGCTGCATAACTTCACCAGCTGGAGGAGGAAGAAAAGTCACCCAGATGGTTCAATCAAATGACAACTGAATAATTCATGGAGAGCAAACAAAGTCGTATTTTTGATGATTCAGTTGTTGTTGCTTTGAGCCTGGAACACTTTGCAAGTAAATGTCATCATAAGGGGGAATCCTACAACAAGAAGAGGCCAAATTCAAGTCTATTTAAGACCAAATGAAACTGATTTTGCCCAAATATATTCCAAAATCAGCTTCAGATCATTCTGGCCCTACACCCCAACAGCTGGGTGTTGAAAGGGCAGAAGGTAGAAACATATACACGCAGAAACAGTCGACCTGGAGTACTTTCTACAGAAGACGCTAAGGATGTTTTTACCGTCACATGATAATCCAGCAGACTTGGTTAAACTGAGGATCAAAGTTGTAACATTTGTTAGATTTTCAGCTGGTGTGGTTCACTTTCAAATGAGCCAAACCCTTTGAAAAACCAGTTCCCTCCTTCACCTGTGGTGGCGCTGCACCAGGAACCATCCATCCATCCATCCACCCATCCATCCATCCATCCATCCATTTTCTGTACACCCTTTCTCCCTAATGGGGTCGGGAGGGTTGCTGGTGCCTATCCCCAGCTAACGTTCTGGGCGAGAGGCGGGGTCACCCTGGACAGGTCGCCAGTCTGTCGCACATCCACCCATCCATCCATCCATCCATCCATCCATCCATCCATCCATCCATCCATCCATCCATCCATCCATCCTTTTTCTGTTCACCCTTAGATTAACTTGAAAATGTGAATGAAAATAATACAGATATGTGTGCTTGTTCAACTTGGTGACTGCAGTTTTCTTGCATTTTGTGAAAAAAATATTTGGTTTAAACTACACTATAAAGCCAAAATGTCTCACAGATATTAGAACCTAAAAACAATGTTTAGAAACTTGTCTCTGGTTGTTAAGTCAACTTTCTTGAATCCAAAATTATGTTGTTATTGACTTTACTTGCATTCTCAAGGCAGAATGTGAACCTTCATTTTCAAGTTAAACCACTTTCAAAATGTTTTACAGTGTATGGACTCAAAAGTAGACAGGGAACAGACTTTATGGAAAGAAACTAGCAGATGGTTCCACAGGAAAGGAGCCAAATAAATAAAAGATCAGCTTCAAATTCTACTTTTAGAAAAAAAAATCTTCAATTCACATCCAATTATATAAAATCCCATTGAGATCCGGTTCAATCCAATATAATTCACTCATACAGTCTGAAAGCAGTGCTCTGTTGGAAACATATGGAAGAATAAGAAATGTATAAAACAGGATAGAACTGGGTCATTCAGAGCTTCACATGTAAAAATTATCATGATAGCTAATGAATAGAAGCTAAAAATGAAGAAATATGATTTCTGCCCTCTGATGAATTGCTGATCTCTCCAGGGTATAACCAGCCTTTTTTGTCTGATGACCGCAAGAGACCGCAGCAGCTGCCCTGCGACCCTGAATGGATAAGCAGGCATAGATGATGGATGGATGATCTCTCCTTTTAATTTTAATATTGCTGCAGCATTTGGGATCAGCTGAAGGACTTCAGGACTACAAATTTGGGAAATTCTAATAGCAAAAAAAAATGAAAATTGTCCAGCCAAGTAGTAGCAAACACATGGACCGGTTTTCCTTCTACAATATATCCCCATAGGTTTAAGTTATTTTACATGTAAAGATGTTACTGGGTTTGAAGACTGGAAATGATGGATGGAAGATTAGAAGATAAAAATCACAGCAGTTTCCAGTATTGATGGCATTAAAAGGCCAGCCTGACTAATCCAGTCTCCATCCAACATACTGCGATTCAAAGTCAGGGTCAGGGTCAGGACTGGACCAGATGGACTCCTGACACAAGTATTACAGGAAAAGCATCTGGCTTCCTCATTAAAGGGCAACTGGAGGCTCTGAAAGCCAAGACACAATTTGATGACCTCTCACTGAACTGTTTAAAAGGACTGAGTGACATTTGATGTCAGTTAAGCAGAAACAAGGCAGCCAGCGGCAAAACTGATTAATGTTAGGCGTATGGGATTAGGTACTGCTTGGAGGGGAGTTGTGAGTCTAACAGGATCACTGTGTCTGATGTGTGCTGCAACATGCTGTAGCATGAAAGAATTAGCTTTTTTCTGTGTATAGAATTTGGATGATCTTTCTTATACAGCAAATGAAGCCATGACTGAAAGAGAATTATTACTATTTTTTTTTTTTTTTTTATAGTTTTTATTGGCTCTAGTGGCCTCCATTTGATAGTTAATTGACAGGAAAGTGGGCAATGAGAGAAGGGGGAAGACATGCGGCAAAGGTCGCCAGGCCGGGAATCGAACCTGCGACGGCCGCGTCGAGGACTAAGGCCTCCTTATGTGGGTTGTGCTCAACCCCTGCGCCACCACAGCACATCCCGAAAGAGAATTATTTTAATCTGATTGATGCAGCAGCCCTGATGTAAACAGCAAATTTGAGGCTGCTGCTTCAACTTTTTGTAACTTATTGGCTCTTGTATAAAAATGTTTTTATGTGGATCCTGACAGGTCAATAAAATGTAAAAGCTGCCTGCAAACTGCAACAATTAAGTTAATAGAGATTTATTAATCCCAAAGGAAAATGAAATAAGACAAACAAAAACAACTAAAACCTTAGCACAACAAAATGTCCCAAGAACAAATAGTAACAGAAGCCACAACAAAACAACAAAAGCCACAACAGAAGTAATGCTAACACAGACGTAATGCTAGCAAGTTCATTGTAACTTTCCTTGTGGCTTGCTGCTGATGTATGCGCCAAGACGTGTGTTCACTAATGTGTTCACAGGGCTGGTGTGCATTCACACCAGCCCTGTTTGCACAGCTTTAATTGAAATCTAATTTGTTTTTCTGGAAATCCAGTCCATTTGGGGAAGTGTGAATGCGTAATCAATCTCTGATGTGGACTGAAAAAGTGATCTCTGGACCACCTAAAACCAGTAGTCTCGGTTTGGCTGAGATGAATTCTGGCACTCCAAAACAGTAAGTGGACCATAGCACAGGGCATTCTGGGTAAACACAACCAAAACAAGCATGAGAGTCTAGTGATAGCGGGAGAAATGGCTTGTGCTTTTTTACCAAAACCAAAAGAGAAATCCTACAACCATTGAATTATGATGCTACTCCATTTTTTGCTTACTAATTTTAAAAAAAGAAGTTGTGCTCAGTATACTTTTCAGCGACTTTTGTGTTGTTTCCTTCAGTGGTCCTTGGTGCAGCGTCACCAGAGATGAGGGGTGGAAGGAACAAGTTTTTCAAAGGGTTTGGTTTGTTTGATATATTGCATTGTGAAAGTAAACTGCAGCCTCTGAAAATGTAACAAATGTTGAATACAAAAGCACATCTCACATTTCAATTTTTTTTTGCTTAATGAAGTGATTTAGCCGTAATGACAGTGTTTTTTTTTTACCTTATCTAGTTTTGCTTCGATCTCCACAACTTCTGTCTCCACTTCATCAATATTTGCCCTGAAAAGGAAACAGAGACATGAATCACTCAATGCCTGAAAAGCAATGTTTTACCACACAACTCCACAAAGGCCATTCATCTCAAAGGAAAACAGCCGTTTTCCAGTCAGTTTAGTGCTTTCCCACATTCTCACAGGGTTCTGCGACACTCCATAAGTCTGCCAGTGACAGATCGGGTTTTTGTGGAGCAGCAGCCAGACGTGTTTGAGCTGCACCCGCTGAGAGAGCTGGGGCGAGACGCCGTTTGGGGAGCAGCGAGGATCTGTCAAAACACAGTGACAGACGTGGTCTCCGGACAGCGAGGTGAAACATGTCTACGGCGGTTTCATGACACAAACCGCCTACACACTGCTGAAACCACCGCCACCACCGAATCCACGCCCAACTGCATCTGGAGCCCCCACCCCAGCCCCAGAGAGAGAGAAAGATGTGATTTATGAACACATGTTGCTCCATGATGCAGCCCTTACAAAAACACTGCTGACGTCAGAGTGGGGGGACTAGCAGCTGACGTGCAGAGAAACCATATGGATTCACTTTTACAATATTCAGAATAACCTCTGAAAGGATTAATCAGATTAATCGTGATTAGTCAGTTAATCAATTATTTAAATAAAAATCAACTAATTTAGTGATCGATTAATTGCTAACAGGACCATACAGATAAAAAAAAGACATTTTGCTGAAGAAAAAACACACTAAGAGCAGTAATTAAGTCAAAGCTTTTATCTGTGGAGATGTTCAAAATTTGTCAAGTGGCACTCAGTTCAAATTCAGTAAAAACAAAATCTCTTACGCACTTTTTGCTGTCCAGTTATTAATGGGTTAATCCAAGAAATTATAAACAGATCAGCCCTAAACCTGATAGTAAGTAAAAGCAGAAAGAACTCAATATTCACTTACTGACATTAGAATTATTATTTTTCTTGCTGCAAATGATCAAGCATGCCTTGTTACTGGCCCTTAGGCAATACAGTGTTTATTTTCTTCTTAAGAAAGGAATTGAATTATTTATTTGAATCTTTTAATGTATTTCCAATGCTGCTTAAAAGAGTCTTAAATGAAAAATATGCAGAAGTGACCATTTTTTAAATTTGATTAATCGATTAATTGTCAATACCTAAAATAATTGTTAGTTCCAGCTCCATTCTAAATACACCTGTCATTGCGTTCATTCTTATCTTTCCATTTTTAGCACCAACTTTAAGCCCAGACTAAAGTGATGGTCAGCTGCGTGGGCTAAATATGCGATCGGGGCAGGAATCTGCTGACACCTGCATAAATGTTTATGGAGCTACACAGAGCAATAATGAGAATCAAACTTGTGGTTTAAATATTGACCCAAAAAAGAGAATGAGTTTGTGCCATGTTGAAATTTTAACCAAAACAGCTGTAAGTCCCTCCCATCTTATTTTCTTTCGTTCAAATTTTTAGCAAAACAAACTAAAACACTGTCTGCACACACAAACCTTTATTTGGGTGTCAACAAGAAGTAATTTAAGTTCATTGTAATAAAAAGTGCTCTATTGACCTCTAGGCGTCCTCATAACTGAGGACCCCACATTACATGAATGCTCACTGTTTGATGTCAGTAGATAGGTGGGGCTTCTTTTAGAATTCTAAAGTTGTGAACATGTACATTAATATCGCTTTTACAATAAAGAAAATACCTAAACTTTTAATACATGCATCAAATTATCATCAGTGCCAATAGACTGAAACCAATGCATAATCTACCATTTATTTCGAAGAAAGAACCACACATCAGATCTTGATGAGTCACGTTTTTTTTCTCATTTAAACAATATTTTTCTTGTAAGTTTACTAATTTCACCTGGCAATATTACATCTTTATTCTGCTATTATGGCTATATTCTTGTGATAAAAAAAAAAATATGAAACCTAATATTTCACTGTACTTTGCCTCCTTTTGAGCCACCATTGTTGGCAAGTAGCCAGCTTAAATTCTTTAGGACATAATTTGCACAAATATAATGAACTAATTCATGATTAACTGACTCAGAAATTCTTCCTAAACCTTCATCTGGTACGAAAAGGGTGATTGTTTCTGGCAGCTCCTTCAGCTGCACTCCCTCACACACTTGACTTCATTTGATCCTGAGGTTATGCTGCGAATCATGCAGCAGTCTCCTGATGATAGCATTTGTGGCGTATTTCGGCCACGGCTGGCACCAGACATAACTTGGACCTCATCTCTTCCCTCTCCGGCTGGATTATCTGGCTTGGGACAAAGGCTGGCATGTGTTGTCCACCCCCACAGCTTCCACCGCCCTCCATCTCCCTTTACATGAACCGAGAGAGAGGAAGGAGGAATCGTCCAGAGAGGAAATCCATGTCAAAAGTCGTAACTCAAAAAGACTGGAGATATGCATTACTTAAATAACCAATCCCATATTATTCCACATGTGGATGCTTGTTATTATAAACTGGACTGATCTCCCACTGAACAGCTTTGAACCAACCACAGCTTGGGGTACGGTCACAGTGTGTAAAGCCGTTTTCACTGCTGAAGCAATTTTTTTGTGAAACTACAGCTTTTATGTGATAATGGAAAGCTTAGCAGCCACTGGCTTTTCTTTGGACCCGTTGTCCTCATGCCTCTCAGCTGCTGCCAGCTGATTCTGAAATGTCAGATTTTATTTTCCAAATGTCAACACTGGCTTTCAGAAGCTTTGCTATTTTCAGATGATCAGCGGTTTATCAGAGGCAGCTTAATATTGCCCCTTAGTAGCCATATCATCCAGCAGTTGAAGAAAAACTCATGCATTTAATCAGAAGGCATATTATTTTCAGATATAGTAGATATTTTTAAGAAGGATTGTGAGAATCTTTTGACTTTATCTCAAGATTTGTACTCAAAAGGGTTCTTAAAGTCACAAGAGGTTGTTTTTACTTTTGTCAGACAGGCGTCTACATGTATGGACATCTGCCAATTCTTGGAGTCACAAAGTTTTCTTTAGAATGTAATCCAAATCACTCAGCAAATTTGTCAATTTGCTCTATTTTTTTTGGGAAAGTACAACTAATGTGTTCAAAAGAATAGGTAGCTTGGGAAGTTGAACTATCTAGGCGCAATGCTAATTGACGCTGTTAGCTGGTATTTGCAAAGCCGACTTGCCCAGATTTTGTAAGTTTGCAGTGCCAACCCAACTCTTTCAATTTTCAGAGGATTGATTGTAAAGTGCTCCGTAATATTTGTGTAAAGCTTGGGAATCTTGTTATAAAGCCCAATCCTGCTTTGGTCAGCATGATTCTCTTTGTTAACTGATGTTCTTTAAAGAAAGGTGTTATTTATGGGCTACAAGAATAAGGGGGTGAGTAGTGAGCTTACATCTTATTTTGTAAAAAAAAAAAAAAAAAAACTTTGAAAACAAGGAGTCTCTTTTCTACGGAAGAGGATTAGAGCTGCTAGAAAAAAAATACTTTGGACTTTTTTTCTTAGAATTATGACTTTAATCTCACATTTTTTACTTTTTCAGAAGATTGAAGTCAAAATTCTGACAAAAAAAATCTGAGATCTTAGAGTAAAGTCCAAATTCTCTTTTTTTAAGTGGCTTTAATCCTCTTCATACTTTTCTCTTTTGCAAAACAATCTGAATTCCAAGATTATCATCTTATACTGAAAAAGAAAAAGAACAAGACTGTGAACAGCATTAGTTTTTCCAGCAGTGGCGAACAAGGATCCCACCTGTTAGCTGTCAGGGCGTTCAGTGGACGACGCTCGGTTCGGCCGGAGCGGTGCAGCAGATGTGTGATCTCTGACTCACAGGACAGCTGCTGCCCTTAGGCTGTATCCTCTGTCTCACTGCACACGCCCCCCATAATGGATGCACATGCTGCCGTGGGCCCGTAACTATGGCAACCGTCTCCTAAGTGGGACGGAGATCTCCCAGCCGTGCAAGCGAGCTGAACCCCGTTCACACAAACTGCACAGGCAATGACACGATGATCAACAGGGCTCCTGTGGCAGGTGGCTAGTTAAAGCCTGTTACACTGCTGTACATCCTCCTGTGATTCACACATCTACTCCTGCACACCCTGTCCTTAATGAATGATTAGGACTTAACAGATGGCATTAAAAGCAGAAGTGGCCAAACAAGCCTGCATATGTGAAAGCAGCGAAGTTTAACAGCATTAACAGCATAATAACAATAGATTATGCTGAGCAAGCGGCAGCTCTGGTGGTTTCTGGCTGGCGACAAGCTGACTGGGAATCGATCCAAAGAAAAGCCTGGAGTGCTCAAATCTTCTGATCTGTGATACCTTAAGTAAACACCAGAAGCATTTCTTTGCAGCAACCAGCAGAAAATGCAGATATTGGAGTAGAAACAGAAAGAACTGTTTTTAAAAAGAAGTCAAAACGCAAAGGTTTTTACATGAGTTCATGCTGTGAAGCAGATGTCTTAGCAAATCTGTCTGCTGATTTGGTGATGGGATTCGGAGCAGCAAGCAGACACCAGGTCCACGAAGTGACCTCCGAAAAAACATTAAGGACCCCAAAAACATTCTGTAGATTTCTGTAGCTGTAAGCTGTCATTCAAATCCAATTAGCAACAGATGAGAGTTGCTGCAGTAGGCCAGGATAACAATAAGGATGGAAAATAGAGCTTTAATGGGTCCACAAGTTTAACAATTCCAGAATTTCATCATCATTCTGCTTTTCCCCCCCTTTTTCCTGGAGAAATAAGGGGAAAAAACATCATATAATGAATAAAAAAAGGTTGAACAAGTTCTGTTGTTGTCTACATGCGGTTTGTGGATCCAGGAATGTCTTACGACTGTTTACTGGTAAACGGAGGTTAACAAGGGTTGCCGAGTGAGTATGTGGTGCTGGGGATGTTTTGACAATCCTTGTGCAATCAAAACATGATTTGTTTTTTGAATTCAAGTCAAGTTTGTTCCCAATGCGGGTTGGACTCCACCAGTGCCAATCCTGGTGCCAGATCCTGTTTGTGGTGTTCATGGACAGAATCTCAAGAGTCTGCTTTGGAACTTCACGAGTTTGTCCACACAAGTTATGATTTGTGTTAATCTGTGATGGGTATTATCTGGTAAAACAGTATGTTGTAAGCTCATCATGGAATGTATTAAGTTGTGTGAGTGAATAAACTGTCTTAGTTTTTCTTTTTTTTATGATATAATTCTGTTAGGCTACATTCAATCAGCAAGCAAATGCGCTTTTTTGCCTGTGTGCGACACCAGACTATATCCACCTTTTTCACAGCAGTTTGAATGGCCCAGTTACAGGTTTTACATGTTTGATCAAGTTTGTGAAGCTATTAGTATATTTAGGTGTGTGGTACTGGTGCAGTTATGAAATAAATTCGTAATTTATTACATTCATGTCTGTGTTTGAATAAATAAAAAATTCAATCAATTTAGAACTATTTTCCTGTATCAGATCATTATCGGCCAATACTAAACCTCAGATATCGGTATTGGAAGTGAAACAAATGGACTAGTGCATCCCTAGTGGGGACGAATTTGGCTTTTCAGCCATAAAATGAGGCTATAACAAAGCTTTCCATATAGGTGGCACTCTTATCTTTAGGAGTTAGACCCCAGGGAGGACCAACAACCTCCCTGAGGGACCAAATATAAACTCTTTGGGATCCATGAGGGACTGGAGAATGTTGCGAGGGATATCTGATGTTTTTGTACCTTAAATGAGGGTGGAATAGAGAGCTGGATGGCTCACTGGAGCAGGTGGGTGGAAGAACTCAATATTCACTTTGAGGCTTGAGTTATTCTTAGTCTGCTGTTTGCTAACGCCTTCTGACCCTCTTCATGCTCGTCTTCTCCATGTAGAGCACTAGACAAACAGAAATTAAACAGGACTACATAGAGGACTAACTTAACACTTAATATTTTTCTTCAGGTCATTTGTGAAAGTTATTCCATCAGAAACTTCTTGGCAAATCAAGCAATAGCTGTATTTTACTTCATGCTGCCAATGCAACTACCCCTGATTTTCTTGAATCTTACACATTACTACCACATTATTATTGCCAAATAATAATGCTAGCCTTGAACTAATGACCTTAAAGGAAATCTATGCACTCAAGCAGTTGGTGTCACATTACCTCACCTCATAATACTGTGCACTCACCCTGCACTCTACTTTGAACTAACCCAATCATAATACGTTTAAGGTGGATGGGTTTTAAATTTCCTCGACACCCTCTTACTATTGTTCCTGAGCTTTTATTTCAGCTTGAAAGCTCAAACATGCCCATCATAATAAAACTGCTTTGGATTTCTGTCTGGAAAGTGGGAATATCATATTTCTGGTTCCGACTAAGTCCAATATGAAGCAACATGTGCATTATTAATATCCTTGCAAAATGATAAATATTCATCTTTAAGACAAAAATATACATTCTTTGTTTGGAAAATTGCAGAAAAGCATCACTGTGTTATCACATATATCTAAGTCCATGTAAAACAAAATAACTTTATTCAGATAAGCTTTTCTAGAGGAGAAGGTGTTAGTCCAGGGATCTGCAACCTGCACCTCATGGGACCTTCCACAATGACTCTTAAAAACTTTGACTAAAAAAATTATAAACAGCCATTTAAAAAAAAAAATCCTGATTTTCTGTTAAACCACTCACCCCCACCCCTAAAAATAGGAGTAAAATTGTTGTTCTTTAAAGATAAGAGATTTCCTGTAAAAGATATTCATCAAAAACTGTAAGATGGATTTTTTTCAAAATGTTAAGTAATATTTGTGGCTTCAAAACCTGTTTTATTTAGCTGGACTAAGAGCAAAAATGTCTCTTTGGGAAGGTTGCAGATCCCTGGGTTAGATAAAAAGCCCTGCCAGTTTGCTGTGTGTGTGGCCGAACAGCTGACTGGCAAGTTTCGTTTCTACAAGCCCACACACTCTTCCAGTGGGTCAAATACAGAGACCATCACAGGATTTTCTACGGGGAGCCTCCACTGTCAGAAAAAAACAGCCATGGATGCATTTCTATTTATGACAATATACAATGACGATATACTTCATATTCAGGTGTGTCTTTTTTAATTTTGTGATTATGTGCATCAGTGTTAAACACTTCTTGCTGTTCCAATAACCAAATTTCATCATGTCAGCGACTAGTGAACTGAGCTGCTTGTGATTTCCAACCTCTTTACTGTCAGAGCAGCACAGGAAACTAACGAGCCAAAAAGAAAAAGTTGCTCAATCACTCCGTCTGTCATCCATCCTGAAAACAACCTCTGTTCTTTTGCGGGAAACGGGAAAGAAGAGGAGAAAGGTAAACCGGAGTTGGCTGACAATGAATATTCCTCTCTTGTGATTCCACAAAGCTTTTCCAAAATCAACACTGCATTTTTTTTTTTTAAGTTTGAAGTGCATATTGGGTTTGTCAGCGTGTTAGGTTCTGTGCCTCGAATGGCCAGCCTGCCTGCTGAGGGTGAACTTTTGCCCGTCTGCTCTCTACACCGCTATCGTTTCTTCCTTCTCATACGCTGCCACACCCCTGCCACTTATCCCTTTTATTAGCTTATATGTTAGCTGTGTGGTGAATCTCTTAAAAAGCCACAGACCACAGCTCATAAACCGTATAGGAAAGAAGGAGCTTGGGGATCTAAATAATATTTTAGGAAGCCCATCAATAATCTTGCAGCAGAATTTAAAACCTCAAATTAACATTAAAAGTTATAGAACTGCTCCGACTGTAAGAGATTGATTAACATCAGTATGTGTGTCATCTTTAAAAGTTCAAGCAATCTGAGAATTATTTACTAATACTTTCATATGGAGTAGTAAATTACTGTTTAATTAAGCAAAAAAACAAAACAAGTAATTAAGAAACAAGTATGTTTCATTGAGTTTAAGCTTAAAATCTGGTTTACATTTGGAAGGGAATAGATGATTTACATTTTTAACAGAAGAACAGATGGATCAGCACCCTATATTATTATCAAGAACAAAAACAAATTGACCAAATATAGGCCAAAAACAAAGCTTCAATTCAGTGATTATTACAAGTTACTACACAAAAATAGAAATATGTAATAACTTTGTGGTTATAAGTTGCATGAAAATACTACGGCTTTTATTTAAAAATTAAATTCATAGATCAAATGGAAAATCCAGTTGATCTTTTGAGACAAATACTTGATAGTTTATCTTTGGCTAATCCTGAAACTCAAAAACATTATTTTTGTAGGAAAATGCGTCATTCTAAATGTAACCATGCCATGTCAACAACCCCATCTTTAACGGACACCGTTACTGAGGGAAGAAAAGTCAGTGTCTCTTATTTTCAAAATTGAGATGAAACATACTATTCAAAAAGAAAAAATAGATATCTAACATGTTGAGGCATGTCTGCAGTTCATTCAAACTGTGACAAAATGAGAGAGAGAGCTAGACTTATCAAATAACAGGAAGACTAAACAGAGAGCAGGTAAGTTTCTCAGTTTTATCCTTTTTACTTTCAACTTCTGTTTGCCATGAAACACACTGGATTTGGAAATGTTGAGCAACTTCCTGGAAACTTTAAAGTGAAGACATGTTTCTAAGCTACCTGCACGGATGCTAAAGTAATTTTGAAGTAAGTACAAACTCAAACTGCAATCCTCAAATGGTATAGTTTGAAAAAACATTTGATTTTCCCAACTGAGAGGGAGAAGAATGAAAAGAAACACTTATGGTTGTATTCAAAACATCCCTGGAGAAAAAGTTCAACAACTTCCCACACTAAGTGTGCCAAAATTGGAATTTTATGCTTTCTCCCACTGCTGTATCATGCTGGACCTTGAGCAACATGTGCACATATTTTCTGAATTTCCCTCTGCGAGACATTAGTTGTGCTGCTGTCCATCGTACAAGCGTTTCACATGTGGTAAAGTAAGCATACCGGCCAGCGGGCAGGCAGTCAGTCAGTCAGTCCCCGAGCTGAGGATAACATTCCCACTTAGAATGAGCAGATGAGTCCAATTCACCCAACATGCAAACAAAGCAAACTGGAATTTTCAAGCAGAAACATTGTAAATCAAATCAAAACCTTACAGCCAAGTTTAGTTCAACAGTTGTTCCTGCCAAGAACTTTCTCTGATATATGCGAGGAAACTGAGGGAAATCTATCAGTTTCGGAGCGTGAGTCCAAAATATGTCATTTTTGAGAAAGAAAATGTCCTTTTTGGCATAGGTTTGACATATGTCCATCAGTATTGATGAAGAAAACACACATGACTGCTCACATTTTTCTTCCCATAGTGCTCACATAGTGAAAAACAATCACACTTATGAATAAAACAAATTGGTCAAGATCTTTGTCTTTTCTCCTCATTTAAAATAGGAGCTAATCATCACACTGGTGGGGGAGGAGGAGACATTTTTATATATTCAGACCTTAGTCTACTCATTAAGTCTTAATTACTTGAAAGCTGTTTTCTAGTAATGTTACTTGAAGAATGTTGACTTCATTTGACTTAATTTAACATATGTTATAGAGAAATTGTCAGCTCTAATGTAATTCTCAAAGTCAATTCAAATTCAAAGCTTTGCTTACACAGACATCATTGAAATTATGTGGACTACAGAAAATAATTAGCTACACGTGTCAAACAGGGTCAGAAGAATAATCACAAGAAGATAAAGCAGCTCTTTTAAGTATATGGTATGCAAATTTGGCAAATATGGCAGCTAACCTTTATTTGAATGCCACATGGATATGGGTGAAAACAAGAGCTTTAACTACCTAGTTTCAATACAATACAGAACTACCACAGTCGCTTGAAATAGCAAGCCTGCTGCTATTTTCCTCTTCTAAAGAAAGCCTATTTTAACATTTCAAAGAGTCAGCAAGTATAACATTAATACATACAGCAGAAAGCATCTTAGCACCATCACAGAAGTCCTTATCTAGACTCTTGAGGGTACAGCCAATCAGTGTCAAGCAAAATGAGTGTCTGTCCTGGATTGGCTGCTTTGCAAACACAAGCAAAAAGCTTGTCAGGTAACATTTTGAGCAGGTATTTAGCTTTCCAAGCTGTAATTTCTTTCTTAAATATGCTCTATGGAAATACACATGAATATTTTGGAGTTATGTATGTTTTACTGAAAAATCTGCGAATACTGAACTAAAAGGCGGGCGTTGACTGCACATATCAAATATATGTTCTGCTAAAACTATTCTAGAGCTGTAAAACAGTCTTGGTTTGTTCTTTCTAAATTTAATTATAGTTAAATAAAAATACGTAAAATGCCTTTTTCCAAAAGAGCTGCAAATGAGATTAAATTAAATTGTATAAACAGCCTGACGCTCCCATTGGACGTTAGTCTTCTTTTGTGTTCCTTCTTACATTTTTCCATACTCAGAGTATTAAGAAGACTATTTTTTTCTCTTGCAAGAGCACGACGAATAACAGCACAGATAACAGAACAGCTCAATTTGGTTTATCATAGAAGACAGACTCAAAAGGATCCCATGAGACCAGTTCATAAATTACACTTTCAGGATTTAGTGTCTGGACTGAATTTAGTGAAAGACATGCCTAAACTTCCTGCTGACACTGCTGCACTTTGGAGGAAAAAAATGCAAAAAGACAATGAAACGGAACTTGGCCAGCAAGTCCTGAAGGACCTTGAGATGTTGTGGGTCGGCGGTGAAGTCCTTTTAGGGCGTCTCGCAAACAGCAGGACACTAACATCCAGCTCTCACTCTAAGTCTCATCACCGTTTGCTCGATGAAAGATCAGTGTGCAAGACAGTGGAGCAAAGCGATTAACAAGGAGAGCAGAACCACTGATGCAACAGCCTGTAACTACACTTGGACAAATTTCATGCTGTAAATATGGTTCTAACCACACTGCTATATCTTCTCTGCTGAGCAGCGGTTTGGTAATACCAGACATAAGCACAAAAAGCAAGCTGACAGCTACCAAACATACAGTAGAGCAATTAAATTCTCAAGGGTAAAATATGAGACATCAGGAATATTTTTTTTTCTGTTTAAAAAGTATGTGATGACATAATTTATTGATATATATACACAGTGTCAACAATGCAATATGAAAACATCTAACATAGATTAAACCAACAAAATTTTACTTATCTAAAAATTCTAAATACATGTCAGATCAATTCAGCATAAGGCTTCCAGTAGAACAAATGACAATGAAGGGCTTAAAAATCTACTTGTAAGTAATCTGACTTCAGCCAGAACAAAACTAAAAGATTTTATATTTTTCCAATCAGTGAACATGCCACGCCCCCCAACTCAACATTTACACCCACACATGAAAATGGCTGCAAATAGATGCACAATTATACAACCATACATCTTTGAAAAGCAGAAGCAGAGCCTCCTGCACAACCAACAAAAAATCAGCAAGTGATTTCTGAATAGTAAGTCAATACATTATTGAGAAAACAGATGGGCGGCCACAAATGGGAGGCTTTCTTAAGTGCTTGTATTGTTTTTAGAAGCAGTCGAGACCCAAGTGGAAGTGAAAAAAAAAAAAAAAAATTATAAAATGTGAATTTTGCACAATAGGTTCCCTTTAAATCGTGTCTGTAATGAGTTTAACACATTACAAATGGCAGTTACAGTTCCAGTAATTCATGAGGTGCAGGAGGGGGGTTGCTTGCACAATTAGGTCACCACAGGCAGTGGGTGAACAATAACAAAAGGGTCATATAGAGGAAGTGTGACATAGATTAACCCTTTCAACACAACTGACGTGTATTATTTATACCATGAGATGGGTTAGAGTTTCCTTTGCAAAGGAAGCAGACTGAACTACAGCGTCAGTCCGTGTGTTTATTATTGCATAGGATGTAGGCGACGTCTCAACAACCACTGTAGGCTTGGGTGCGGAGGAGGCCCCGCTGTTGATCAACAGGCTGACAGGGCAACGACAGGTCAGAGTACTAGGGGTCTTTGCTGGCGGTGACGGTTTATATTAAGACAGGGTGGTCCAACTCTGAGATGACTGCAATGCACAAAAATGTCAAAGACGCCCGGTGCGAAGGAGACAAAAAAAAGGACACACAAGAGGAGGCCTGGACTGTGAGAACCAGCCTGCACAATGTTCCATTGAAGGGAGGAAGACAATAAAGCGCACAGACATGGAGCGTCTTATTGCCTTATTTCTGGGCACAACACCAGGGCTGACTGTGGAAGAAAGCAGCACAAAATAGCTCCAGTAAACCAATCCTACGGTGAAACACTAACATTTTGGTGAAGTAGTTGAATTCCCCCCACTGAAAATCCCTGAGCAGGCGTGATGTGTTGCAGCGGCGAGAGCTGGGAGTCTTCCCGGCATTTTTGTGGGTTAAACATGCAGCTTGGCTTGCACTAAAAAGACATACCAGACCTGTGAAGCATTCAGCTCCTTCCTGTCTCGCAACTTTGGAAAAACAAGAGTTTTAGAAACAGAAGTATAAGCACTGTGCAGCTTTTACACAACTTTTAGATAACCTTAACTGGATGGTATCGCATTGTTTGTGTTTTTTAGCCCAAAGGTCCCAAACTGTGTTAAACAGTAGGCCATCACATGAGTGTCATCATGTCTGATCTACTCAGTAACAGACAATGGAGGTGTGGTCACTTCCTCCAAGTGTTTCCTCTGATCTGAGGTTCGCAGCATTCCCCTTAGTTGTCATATCACTTCTGATTCCTCTCCATGACCTCTAACCCTCTCCCTTCGGACCGTGAACCAGCAAAGCCCTGACCGTATTGCGACACAGCCAGCAGGAAAGCACAACAAAAAAGTGTTCCAAACGCAGCCTGCAGCTTTTGATGCTTAAACTGGCAAAGTGGGGTCAAGCATGCCGTGAGATAACTGCTTAGTGTCAGTCACCAGAGCAGAAAAATGGTTGTCTAGAGAATTACAGCCTCAGAAGAAAGCAAAAAAATCTGGTTTCACAAAGAAAACAACAGGAGGTGAACCAGGTTTTGGTCAAAGACGTCAATCTTCCAGGAGGAAATCCGTTTTTACAAGAACAGATTTGATGTCTGCCTAAAGTATTTGATGAACTTCTTGGCACCAAACCTTTTTCTGATACACGACAGATAAAGAACTGTTTCACCGGGTTTGGGAGTTGCCCAGTCAAAGCCCGTACCTGAATATGTTTAAAACTCTGAAATGTGATGTGAAGAAGGTGTTTTTACAAAAGTAAGCACTGAGAGCAGATATGAAAACAACAGGCGCTTCAACAACTTATTAGTTTATATTTGGGAGCTTTTTGTCCCTAAAGTATTTCAGTGTGTATTTCACATGTACAGGATATGCATAGGTCTAATTAAAGGTGAAGACAGTCCTGACATGATTTATCTGATTTTTTGACATCACAAATACTTTGCATTTTAATTGATGAGTGTATAGACATTTTGTATTCACATTATTTCTAAAGTAATTAGTCAGTGAAGAACATAGAAATCTGCAGAAACCTCAGACTGTAAGGAAGAAGATGGATGCATGGATCAATAGAGGGTTAAAAATGGCTCAACAAGTAAAAAACAAAAAACAAAATTGGACTAATTGGAAAAAAACAACGAATGCAAAGTAGATTAGCCCCCTTGTGTGTAGAGATGGTCTGTTGTCTAAATGTTATCAGTGCTTGAAGAGGTCAACAGGATTGATCTTGTGACTCAGAGCTGGAGACTCAGCCACTTCCGTCGTCTCCCAGCGACGTGTGAGCTCTTTAATCTGAATCTGCTTTCAATACTGGAGCAAAGTGACGCATTTCCTGGCCCATCCCTAGACTCGTTTCTAGTCGAACCACGACCAGAAATCTGCCCCCGCACATCCAGAGGAGCGTAAGGAAAAGGGAAAAGGAAAAAGGAGAAGAGGCAGGGAGAGTGTGAGTCTGGAAGTAATCAAAAACAGATGCTCAACCACGTGTGATTCAGCATTTCAAATCTCAGCAGAGGAGGAGACTCAGTGGCTGGACTTAAAGTCATTCTTTATTCCCCAGGTGGCCACAAAGGGCCACAGCTGAGGAGATGAAATCTCAACGCCGATCCACAACTTTTTACCCCATTTCTTGATCCAAAGTGCCAAAGCAGCGGAATACCCATCCATATTCCCTTAAAGGCAGAGGCCTTCCAGGAAGCTTGTTCATCAGAGAAGTCATTTCCCAAATATGATGCTAGACAAAGAAATCTGGTAGTCATAACTTTCTATTAGTCAAATTCAGCATGCTGCAAAGCTTATTCAAAGTGTGAGTGCAAACACAGGTTAACGTGACTCTGAAGACGAATGACACAAAGCCAAGCCAAGAAAACGACACCTCACATGTATGCTGTTTTACACACGAGGGATGGTGTTTGAAAAACAATACAGATTAGCTGAAAGATATTACTAAAAGATGAGTCACAATTCAGACGTGATGTACTGAAACAAATGTGAGAAAACTGAAATAAAAAGTTGATATTGTTGACAGGTCAATTGGAAACTGAAGGAGAAGTCCTTCAGAGCTAACAGGTAAGGCCAACAAAAACATTCTTCTGTTTTTACAAAAGAAAAAAGGTTCAATGCTGGCTATTCATAGTACAAGTTTAAAAATATGTGTAAACAGAGGATGCCACAAATACTAAACCACAAATTGGTGGGACTCCACTGTGGATCCTAAAAAAAGAAATGAGAATTGGCAGATAAAACCTTCACAAAACCAGAGATTAGAAACAGAAACCTAACCAAAATCACTTTTGAACATATAAAAAGCAACATTTTACAATAAAAAACAACAAATAATCAAACTATATATCCATGCAAATACAAAAAAAGTGAAATATTGTGTTGGCCATAATCGCAGTTTACTAAATTAAAGGTTGATTATTTTATTTTCTGTTTATTTATATGTTTGAGGATGCAATCAATAAAAAAAATTGATTCTGGATTAATAAAAAGCAGATTTAGCAGCTTGACAAACACATAATGCAACATGACGTGAGCTAATTCCGAACATTTTGCCATGTATTACAAGAAAAGTTGATTTTCATCTTTGAACAGCATAAGACATTTGATTTCTAGGGGAAAAAATTTAAATCATATGTTCAGCTTCCATTACTGTAATTTAATCTGCGAGGAAAAACTAAAACCAAGGTGGGAGGAATTTTCTTTGAATAGAGACCAAAAGTTGGAAAAAGAGCAAAGAACTCAAAGAACGTGTGCGCTCATCACAAAAGTTACTGCTGTTTTCTTTCACAATGGGCATTGGAAGAAATACTAATTTAAATTTGCTCCAATATTTTCATCATTTAGGCTTTAAGATGTTGCTACAGAGTCAATTTAGATCTGCAAGCTCAAACTCTGGTAATAGCAGTCGACTGAAAGACACTTGAATGAGTGGAAACTGTAACGTTTTGCTAACAGAAACTAATATATTCAATATTCTGAACATGTTTTCACACTGAAAGCAGCTCCAACCCCTTAAGACGTCCAAGACTGCAGAGCCAAGTTTTTTCATGGATCTTTGTGTATCCCGTCTGGAAAACGTCTTCCTATTCATGAATGTGAAAGGATCGGGACAGCCAGAGAACCCAGCAGGGAATCGCCTCCTTTTACACAAAAACAACACAAAAGGGTGACATCATCTCTGAACCCAAAGTTTTTTTTAGCAGCAGACTTCAGGGAGACAGGATGAATAAATAGACCTACTTTATTTTTACACAGTACAGATGAGTTAAATAGCGATGTGGTCACCTTAGGGTCACAAATTTACCTGAACAACCGGAGAAGTTAGAACTCTACATAAAATTATGGGGAGTCCGGGAATGGATTCCCAAACTGGATCTCCTCTGCATCTCTTAACCCTTTCTCTCACTGCCAACTAAATATTGAAAATGAATAAAGCCTAAAAAAATTAATTTATGTGGGTCTAATTCCTGATCAGTTATTTTTGGAACAGTTTAGAAAAGTATGATGATTACAGACAAGTGGGTTTTTATTCAAGATTAAAAGGAAGTCAGTGTTTCAGCTGTTTTACAGTTTTCTGGAAGTTTCTTCCAGATTTGTGGTGCATAGAAGCTGAATGCTGCTTCTCCTCATTTGGTTCTGGTTCTGGGGATGCAGAGCAGACCAGAACCAGAAGACCCGAGGGGACTGGAAGGTTGATACAACAACAGCAGACCTTTAATGTATTGTGGTGCTAAACCATTCAGTGATTTATAAACTCACTGTTTAAAACTATTTTAAAGTCTATTCTTTGAGGGAGCCAGAGTAGGTACTTCAAAACTTTTTTCTTTAAGAAGAAAAAAACTCTGCTGCCATGTTTGGTAACTTCCTAAATAAAATGTTATGACTCGTAAGATAAAAGAAATACATCTTGAGTTAAGGAAAAGAGTTGTGTTCTGTGTGTTTCAAGCAGATGAAATGTTGGATTGCACGTAATTTTGGAAAAATCACAGACTGTATTTTTCTGAGCCCAATTGCTTTGCAGCCTTTACTGAGCTCATATCCTGCAAATAGGAAAAAGCCCTCCATCTTAGCTGGTATTAAGTTACTGATGTTGTATTTGCCAATAGAGCAGAAACACTGTAATCAAGAAGCCATTGTTTTGTGGATCAATAGATCAGTATGACAACAAGATGTTCATCCTCCAGGTGGTGCACTTTATCCTGCAGAGGACTGAGAGAGCTAATGTAGGCCAATCCCTGATTAAAACACGTCGCCGCTCACATGCACTGTGCTGACTTAATACCCGTCACTTTCATTACCTGCAGTTGAATGAGTTCACCTACGTCCTTTAAAAAACAGACATTCTGGAAAAGCTCAACAATAAGTTCACTGAGCTTCCACCGACATTAAATCAACCAAGCAGGAAAAAGCTAAAGGAGCAGAATGTTCTTTCAGTCTTAGTGAACATTTAACCTGAACATAACAATGGCACCCACTAGAGGTGCAAATTACAGGCCATTAAACCATTTTTTAAGATCCTATTTCATGACCAATATGATTTTAACTTTGGGCTCTAGAGTATTGGGTATTAAAACTTTAGTAAATCGCATTTAATTCAGGAGAAACTTGTTTATTATGAGTTATGACAACATTTTGTTTACATTTGGATGAAATAAAGCAGTTAAATTTAATACAATTGGTAAGCTGTCAAAGTCATGTCTGTTATGAGCCCAACTGGTTAAAAACAACTATTAAAATAGTCTTTGCCAGCTGAACTCTTCCCTGAAAGGCAGAATGTTCTGTAATAAAGTTCTTTGGATGGGGTTATTAGCTTCCATCATGTGCTTTGTCACTTAGGAACACCCACATTTCTCTGCCAGTTCTACACCCAGAGGTAAGTGGCATTTAATTACATCTACATGAGTAACTTTTGGAAATATATGCACTTCTGGGAGTAGTTTTACTGCATCACTCTTTTTACTTTCACTTAAGTATTATTTCTTTATGGAAGGTGGTGAGGTGGTCCTTTATTCAAGAGATACCTTGGATAAAGGACTAGACAGGATTTGCAACAGTGTCTACAAGAAGGAACAGAGCAGAATGTACTGCACTTAGAGATGTAACTAAATTATACCTGAAGCAATTCATTGGCTTAATCGCTTAAAATAATCAACTAATTTAGTTATCGATTAATTGTTAATTGGAGTATAAAGTTTTAAAAAAGGCCCTTTGCAGAGAAAAACAACATATTCAGAGCAGTTAATTAAGCCAAATCTGTACAAAATATATATACATGTTGCATCTAACATAAAAACACCTTTGACTGTAAATATGTTCTACTTAGAACTCCTTGAGAGTTCTAAGTTTTAGCTTCACTCAGTCAAGATTTAGTAAAGGAATGCTATGTTATCGCATAGCATTTGTTTTCTTATTTAAAAGAGGAGTTGAACTGTTTATTTGCATATTTCAATTCATTGCTAATATTGTATAAAAAGGCTTAAGTGATTAAATAAAGTCTCTGTAGAATGTGTCTTTAAAAAATAAAAAAAATCCAATTAATCATCAAAATAATCAATAGAATAAGCTATTACCATTACCGTAATAATCGTTCATTGCAGCACTAAGCTAAATGCATTTTAATGCCTTTTATGAAAATCCTACACATATCTAAGACTTTTTAAAATGTTTTAAGACCCTGATGGAAACCCTGTTTAAGCAGGAAAAGATTAAAAGTGAAAGTTGTCACTCTTGCTCTCCATCCTGTCATTAAAAAGCTCCTCTGATCCCTATTGAACAAAGCAAAACCAAAGAATGGCTCAGTGATCACTAATCAGTTCCAGATGGAGAGCTTTATCTTTCTCTCCAAAAGCTTTGGACTTGGCTGCTTTTTTTTTTTTTTTCTTTAACCAAATTTCCAAGGAGACAGATGCATGTGTGCTGGATAAAATCTGATTTGTGACAACAGAATAAATTGTTTTCTCTGCTGCCGAAGGAAAGCCAAGATAATTACTCAGGTATTTATTGTTCATCTAGATTAATGGTAAACATCTCAATGTGAAGTGTTATTCTGATTTGTGAATAAAAGCGTCAGAGGCAACTTATTTTTATCAGATGTAATAATGATGAATAATGATAGTGATGGAGTCACAGTCGTGGCTGAAGCACCCTTGACCGAACAGAAGGCCTACTGACACAGATTCAAGTTAGAAGGAGGTCAGTCTGAACTAGAGCAGAAACAACAAGATCTCATAGTTAAAATCCCTTCCAGCCTCCTGCAGCTGGAGAGGCAGATCCTCCACAAATGCAATGATGATGTGAAGAATGGTAACCTGAGGATTTCAGCCTGCTGACTCCGTGTTTCACTTCCCATGTTCTGGAGAATTTAATAAAACGGCAGAATATTGTAGAAAATGAAAAGTGGTAAATCCATCTCTAAATCATTATATGTAGATCATTAGACAATGTAGAGTATCAAAAAGCCCAAACTGGTTATTAGTCAGAAGGCAGTCAAAACCAATGGCTCTGGAGAAGCCATTGTAGGACGAACAATTTATAGTCAATTGTTCTAAAGTGAGAGTAATCATTCACAAGAAGAAAACATTTACTTCAATCTCAGCAGTTTGCATCTTAAAATTAAATTTCGAAAAAAGGAAGACTGAGTTAACGCCACAATGATTCCAATAATAGATGCAAATCTGCAACAACAACCGCCAGTGAATAGTTGAAATCCACAAATACTCTAAAAATGTAATCTAAAAATGCTTATAGCTGCCAATAGTTCAAAGACAAAATGTACTTTAATATGCATTAATATACAAACTGGAAACTGTCTTTGCACTGCCGCAGACATTAATATTGACTGTCTACCTTATCGTCTTACAGCCAATCAGTCCCAAAGAAAATCAATGGCGCTACTGGATTGGCTGCTTCTCAAACACCAGTCAATAGTGTGTGGCGTTTTGTCCAGGTATTACAGCTTTTATTTCAGATGTTTAAGAAATTCTCTAAGAAAAAATTCACAAATATGCAGATTTTCTGTAAATAATTGTGATGTTCCACAGACAAATGATTGAATAGGTAAATTCATACCACAAACACTGAGCCATGAAAAGATGGGCGTTCACGTTATTGGGGTGTCCTAGTTAAGCCCAGAACAACTAGGGAAGACAGAGAGGACTCTGTTTAGAGTTAAATAATTGTTGAACCTGGTAGAGCCCAGATTTCCTTTTTCATTATTTAATCCTGATAAGTGAAAAGCCCAGATTACATATTTGACGTCAATCTTACTTCTCACTGAACAATGGATCAACTACTAAGCATGCTCGTTAGTCCAACCATCTAAAATATGCAACCTTCGTTCAGCCTTTAATCTGAATTTGGGTCAAGAATTCATGTGTCCAGCCATTTTTCTCTCAGAGAATGAGAAATCAAAGGCAGTAAACGCCACAGGTCACTGGCCTCGGATTCGGCTCTCCTCCGTGACTCATTGTGTGGCCCTTCGTCATGACGGCATCATTTCTGCTGCCCCCAGGACTCCCTGCCCTGGGCTATTCACACACAGAGACTGGAGTGTCTCCCAGCGGAAGTTACAAACTCACCGGACAATACTTATATTCAACTGGAGGCTGGGAAGCTCAGCGGGAATGGAGCTGAAACTCCCGCCAGAATGAAGTAGCTCACCATATGGAGAGATTGGGAGAAGTTCTGATTAGAAGAAGCAGATGATGCGAACATAGCCTAATGTTGTTTATGTCTGTTTGTTTTTATCTTCCTCAAAGAGTGTGACCTCTAATTAGCATGTTTGCACAGAGAAAACAACTGCCTGTTCTCAGTGTTGTGCCACATTAAACACAAACCCAGGAGTCTGTTCAGCACAGATGAGCCCTATTGGTTCCAGCGACACATCTGGCTTTGATGAGTCGGGTCAGTGTGCCACACTGAACAATGAAAGTCATAAAATACAGCTTCACTCTCAGATATTTCACAAACAGTAATCTAAGGCAGTGTGTGTGATGGTGTTACTGAGGGAAGTTGACTCAAATCAGACATTTTTAGCGTTAAAAAATAAAAATAAAATTAGAAGCCGCTATTTACGAGGAAACTGTTTTCTCAATAAAACATATCAGTTGATCATTCAAGCTGGTATATTTTGTGTTTGGACTATTAAGATAGGCATTTGTAAGCATTTTCAGAGGGGGTCTCAGCTTTTAGTGGGAAGTTATGGTCCACTGTCGATCAGTAGGTTGAAGTTTCTGACGTGTTTATGTGATTGTGTGTAAGTTTCTACGATCTAATCAATGGAAACTGAAGTAGGCAATGAAAATCCCCTTCAAAAAACAAGGGGAATACAATCAAATCTAATAAAACTACCTCAACACGTGTTCAGTACAGTTTCACAATCTAACTTCTTCTTTCACTTTCCTGCCTGGGGATCTCGTCACGCAGGTGACATTTCTGTCAGTTTTACTGTAAACCAACAGCTCTTCTAGAAAGCAGGTTAAGTAAGAAAATATGTTCTGTCTAATCCCAAAAACGACAACAAATATCTTTCTCCAAATAAAATAAAGACAGAGAGACAAACTGTGCAGAAACTTTCCTGAGGTAACATCAAGCAGAAACACGGCTGACACATGTCCAACTGGTACTGAGCCAAAAGTGAAAATAAAAATCACTTAAAGAAATTGTTGAATCTGGCTGAGAACCAAAACGGTTACAAAAAGAAACACGTACATGAAACAGATACTGGAGAGTTGTAAACATATCTCATGAACCTTTATACATTTTTTCACAGAACCAGAAAAACCTCAGTGTATTTTATTGGGATTTAATAATCTCCACATGAAATTAAAGGAGTGGGAGACATGGATTTCAAGTTGAACTAGAAAAGTGTGGTAAATGTTTGTGTTCCGCTTTTACTCTTTTACTTTGATACCATTAAATGAAATCAAGTACAAAAAAATACCCTCAGAAATCACCTAATCAGTACAAAGAGTCCACTTTTATGTGATTTAATCCAATATCCTGCTGTTCTGTGAGGGCGTAAGAGAAGATTAATGTAATACTTACTTTACAAAAATAAATAAATAAAAAAAATGGGACAATTATATTTGAAAAGCTTCCAGTGAGGACAAATGTTAAAGAAGGATGTGTGTCAGTTAGAAGTGGAATAATCTCAACAATGAAATAAAGGAATGCAAAATATTCAGAAGTGTAATATATGTTTAATTTTTTCTCTCATTGCTTTTTTTAGTCTTTTCATGAGATAATTTCCTTAAATTTATACAGAATAATGCTATAATGTTTATACGTTTATATTTGAAATATAATAATTCCAGATCCAGTCTTTTATGAAACTCGCCCCTTTGCAGGTTTACCTGACATGCTACCTGCTAAAATATAATCAGGAGCAGCTAAAGAAAACAAAACCCTGCTGTTCCGGTCCAGCATTAAGTGCTTTCAGCTCCAGCTGGAAACTAAATAGCACCAGACACAACTGCTCAGACCTGATTCCCAACATGCGTGGGAAATGGTGGTGTGTCAATCCCAACGGTTAAAAAATCCAGATTTTTTTTTTTAAACCTGCTTCCTTCTAGCCTTCCAGCTCCTTACACAGCCTGCTGCAGCAGTGCATTTAGCTCCATAAGAAGCCTTAGGAAAACCGTGTTACAGGCTTCGGGGGCTGCTTGGATGCCTGTTTACTTTATTGAATTAATCGTAATTAATTGATTATAGAAATAATTGCTAACTAATCTAGGGCTCAATTAATCATTGCCTGGAGTATACAAAACTCTGAAAATGACAATTTGCTGAAAAAACAACACACTTAGAAAAGTAATTACGTCAAAACTGTACAAAAAATATATAAATTTCGCATTTAAGACGAAGAAACACTAATAGTCTGTAAATATGTTCTACCCAGAACTCCTGGGCATTTATTTTTAGCTTCAACGGGTTCAAATTATGTAAAAAATAAATGAATAAATAAATCCTCTTGAGCACCTTTTGCTATCCATTTATATAATTAATAATTAATTAATCAAAAGATTAGTAGACAGTATTCGTTTAGCTCCACATGCATCGCTTGCTACAAATGATCATGTGTTCACTGAAGGAATGCTAAGTAATTGCACTTCAGCTAATGCCATTTTTATTTTATTTGTGAAAGCAATTGAATTATTTAGTTATTTGCATCTTATAACGTATTTGTAATGTTACAATAATCATTAGTTGCAGCCATCTCTTTCAGCTTCTCTTTGGGCCGCTGCAGATAAAAAACACTCTCAACTTTGTATTAGCTGAAGGATAAAGTTCATGCATGACAGCATATCTCTCTGACAGGCAGGGTATTATGAAAAATCTGTGCAACATCTAAGGAGAAAGATAAGACAACTCCATCCATTCTCTGATGACACGAAGGATCTCAGCGCTTTAAATAATGAGTTAGGCGTCTCCTGAGCATGAACGCCCTTTGCTGCTCTGCTGAACATGTGAGACAATGAAAGAGTCGGTTGGGGTTATGAGCCTCTCTCCAGCTGCACATGGCTGTGATTAAGGTGCTGCTGCCAATGGTGGAAGTCTTTGATTTCCAAGCAGACTTTATCTACAGTCTGAGGAAACGTGCTCCGTTGGAAAGCAAAGAAATGATCCACAACGCTGGACTTTCAGAATCTCATTGTTTCACAAATGTTACATTTTTAGTCACTGCAGTTACTGAGATTTAAAGGTTTGCATTTTGTATATGGCCAATATGATTAATTATGTTGAAATGATTGTTGAAATAATTATTAAGTAATTAGTAATCGATTAATAGTTAAGTATTCAGACTCAAAAAAGGGCTATTTGCTGAATGAACAACACATTTATCACAGTAATTAAACCAAAACTGTGCAAAACCATATACATTTGACATCAAGATGAAAAAAAAATCTTTTTTGATACAAAATGCCGAGCAGCAACTCATCATGTGACAGAGTTTTAGTTTCACCTGATTAAGATTATGTTTTTAAAATACTTCTATTTAGCTTGCTTTGCTATCCAAATATTAATTGATTAATTTAAAAAGAATCAATAGATAAGCCTTACACTGCATTGAAATTAAGTAAAGCAAAAAGGGCTGAGCTTAAACGTCAGCCTTGACGTGTGAAGGGCTGACATGTATATACAGTATTTTTTAACTGTTTATACATCCTTTGCTACAAATGATGAAGTGTTCACTAAAGAAATGCTTTTTTATTTCATTTTAGGAAATAAAATGTTCATTTTCTTATTAAAATTTTGTTCACTTGCATCTTTTATTGTGTTTCTAATAATGTGCATAAAAAAAGGCTTAATTGGTTAAATGAAAAAAAATTTTATTCAATTAATCTTAATTTTATTCTTAAAGCTTACTTTTATTTGCCTATATTTTTCTATTGGCTCTAAGTGGAAACCTTTATTAACATCGCCTTTAATCACGTTAACAGTGGATGAATTCATACCGTTAATTTTCTCTACCTTCATGATGATCATCTGAGATAAAGAGGAAAATCTGTGCTAACATATTTCTGTTTTTTCTTTCCAAAAAATGTTGCAAAGAGTACCTAATAGCCTGACTTTTTAAACTGAGGCAATCCATCTATCAATCTGTCATCTTAAGTATATTTGAGATGAAATGAGCCAATCCCAGGTCTTCCTTCTAGAACAATTTGCCCAGAAAAAAGCGAGGCGCAGAGGAAGCATCCTGATAAGATGCTCCACACTCTTCATCTTATCTCTGCAGATAAACCCAATCACCCAACATAATTAGGTTATTTTGGCCTCTCATATCAAGGTTCAAATGCTTTTGGTCTCGATCCACATCTCTAACTGTAGGTGAAGGCCGAAACATAGATGAACCAGTGGATCATTGATCACCTTCAAAAAATGTAACTAAAATCTTAATTGAACTTGTTCGTTTGATGTTGAATCCCCAGTTTTTTTATCAAAACTGGGGAATAATTTTGCTTTTATTTTTTATTTATTCTCCCAGAACAAGTTTAGTCATAGGAATAACAAATCTAAATTTAAGCATAATCGGTGATTTTTAAAGATTTCATTTTTGGAAAATCTGGATTATTTTTCACCAATGAACTCCTTTGCTTTCCAAAGTGATGTCACCACACCCAAGGACTAACATTTTGTTTGACAGGCATATTTTACAGCTTCTGTTTCTGTAGTCCTTGATGTTAAGTCAACTCTAAGATTGAATATTTGGGCCAGATTATTAATTACATTTTTTTTTAAATAGAAGTTGTAAGTGATAATATTACAGGAACACTGTTACAATATTAGGATAAATTAGTAGTAATTTTATGAGATCTCTAACACAAAAATGAAAAAATAAAATGAGGAATGCTGACCATCTTGTCAAGTTATGCTTTGGTATAACTTTGACAGATTACTTAATACTTAATAGAAATACTTAATATTTTAACACATCAGCATCAAATTATTATCAGTAGCAGGACTATTCCAAAAAAGATCACTATATAACTATAGAAGTTCTTTTTCCCTCATCAAAACAATGTTTTTCTTTCAATTTTAATATGTTTTTTTCTGGTAAAATTGCATGTTTATCTGCATCTTTATATGGTTTTTTTTGTTTGTCTGTGTTTTGTTTTTGTTTTTTTTTTTTTGTTTTTTTTTTTAAATATTGGAAATCAGATCTAGTATGAAATATGAAAAGAAGTCTGGACACCCCTGCAGTAAAATTGCAGATTTGACAGATTTTCCGTTCTCTTTCAAGCAAACTGTAAATTAAAAGATCCTGTACAAACAGGTTCATAATTTATCTTCTATTTGTGAAAGCTTTAGCAGCTTGAAAGCTTAGGACAATATGTCTGCGTGGAAATATTTATATTTTCACTGGGTTTGACCAGAAATAAAACAGAAATCAGAGAGTTTAAAGAGATGAAGCTCAAGTCATTAACTGCATAAACAACTGAACTGATAGGTTTGGATGAATTAGTGTCATGTGTTTTGTCAATGTGACTGCGCATCAGTTACGCAGAGTGAACTGTTAGGAGACAAGAGCCGCAACTAAAATGTGACTGATGATCCTCCAATCCAAACTTTCCTGCTCCACTAAATTCACATTATGTTCCCGATCCCCGATCGAGCCATGTGTCCCAGTTCCAGTCGCTCACAGCGGACCCATGTCAAGCTCCGAGGAGAATAATGTCATCCAGACCAAGCAGACTGAGGCGTTCAACAGTTCAAACCACAAAACACAATCGGTCTGGCGCGGTTTCCCCCCTCTATTCTTACCTAAATCGGGGAGAATCCTTGATGCAGTCTTCAAAATCAACCGTCATCTTGGATTTGGTGAGAAGTTTCCACACGATTTAAAACACGGATTGCATCTCCCGAGTGGGTTGAAGTACACAGATGGTAAGTATCCGACAGAAAGAGATCCTCCTACCCCTCCAGCGGCGGTTCACTCACTGAGCGCCACTGTGATGTTCCGAAGCGACTCCACTCAGTGCAGGACACTCTGCTGCGTTCATGATAAACTCGTATTTTATAACACCAATCTTAAACCACGATATATATATATATATATATATATATATATATATATATATATATATATATATATATATATATATATATATATATATATATATATCGTGGTTTAAGATTTAGTGTATACATACAGTATACACTGTATACATATATGTATACAGTATACACTGTATGTATATATACAGTGTATATATATATATATATATATATATATATATATATATATATATATATATATATATATATATATATATATATATATATATATATATATATATATATATATATATATATACAGTGTATACTGTATATACATAAATTGAAGTTGTAGCGGAAATAATGTCAGTTGATACAAATACCAATTTATTTTAAAATATTACAAATAAAAGAAAAATATGAAATAATAAATAAAATAAATATATATTATCAGACTGTCGGTATACAGATATCCTTGATTTGACTAAATTCAAGGTTGCAGATAGACTGAGATTTTCAAAATCTTGCTCTAGTTTTGTCTTAAAATAAAAACTGATTTAATAAAATTGCAATGTGAACACATATTATGTTGGTAATAAGGTTTCGGATAGCATTTGAAAGCAACATTTTAGAACACTGACGTCAAACTCATTTGTATAATAACAGTTTTGATTTTCCACACCTCTTCTTCTTCTTTTTATTATTATTCTATATTTTAAAAATCCAACAGTAAAGTTAGGCTCTGGCAGTTCAACATCTCCAATAAACAAAGAATTTGTGCTCATATCCTTTTTTATTGCCTAACAAGCTGAGAAATCTTTTCTTTCACTCACTGGTAAGTCAAAGAGCACTATATATGAACTTTCTTTCCCTCTGTACTTTCCCATGCAGCTGTGCAGAGATGTTACAGTGAATCATTTTCCCTGGAAAGTTTACCTTTATTTATCAAGAAGGAGGACAGCCAAGAGGAAGCGCAGGAGCTTGGGATTTTACAGAATGGGCGCTGCCGTCATTTTTCCTTCCAGCGCCTGTTTGGAGGTCATGAAGGGAATAGATTTCATTGACTTTCAGACAGATTTATCATGACCAATGTCTCCACTTGCACAACCATGTTTATGACAAATAACATGACCTTCATAGGAAATGATGTTTTGTTCAAACTACAAATTATTATTATAAATTCAATTATATTGTTTAAACCTTTTGATGGATTCTGAAACAAATCTTTTGGCATTAAGAAAAAAATAATTGATTTTTTTTTTTATTTTAATTTTTTTTTTTACTCTCTTGGAAAGACATTGCAATTCTCAGATTCTGTTTTATCAATTGGTGTTTGAAATTGTACATGAAACTATTGTATATTGTCCCCACAGTTATTTAACCTATTTTAAGTGACCCACTTTTCATACAGTCATGTACAAGGATTTCCCTTCTGTGCCAAACATCGCAATAGATGTCTTCTTAGACATTAGTGACCTGTGCTAGTTTCTAAAAAGACAAAAGAAGATAAACAGTTGGGTTTCTTTTCACAAAAACCTTCTTGAGATTATTTGTACACTAATTACAAATTGGTCAAATGAATCCATCAAGAACTAAATAAGCAAAATAAGAATCTAAGCTATCCATATTGTATTTTTTCATTATGAAAAGATAAAAAAAGAGCTCAGAAAATTGGTATATTTCAATCATAAAATAATAAAAAAAATACTTGTAATATTTCCTTTACTACAAATCTACTTTGTCACATGTATTATGTTTGTAGTTCTTTAGTTGATTCAACTGTTAAAATATTATACTTCCTTTCAACTACCCTCAGCTACTTTTACAAATCTGAGATCAAAGCCTTTTTAGAAATCTGTTGAGTCAGCAGTTGGCTGAAGCTAAAGTGCAAGCTACAGCAGAAGAAAAAAAACTTAGTGGCAAAGTTGGTTGTAAGCATTTAATCAACACTGTTATGGATTTTATTACCACAGTACAAGATCTATGGATGTAACACACAGGAACTTTGTGATGTAACAGAAACGTATTGCAGCAGAGTCTGTGTATAAATTGCCACATGATGCAAACTACTGATAACAAAAGGAACAGCTTTCCTTTAAAATATGGGACATGTTTTAAGATGTGCTCAAGTGATTTTGGCATCAAAGTAAATATTTATCTAATTTCAGATCCATTTTAAGTAATTGGATGAGTACAATAGGTTCTACGAATTTGATCTTTCAACACTTTAATAGTTTGTTTGGGAAGGTGTGAATGTGTAATGAAACTCTGGTCCATCTAAACATCAGGTCTCAATTTAGTTGAAGTAAACTCTGGCACAGTTAGAATGCATATGTGAATGCAGAGCAGATCGGATAGCGCTCCAATAGCAAAAAGCGGACTACAGTGCAGGGCATTCTGGGTAAGTACAACAAATGTGAGTCTAGCGCTAGACTAGACATTGCTCATTGTCTTTTACTAAAGACAAAAGAGAACTCCTATAACCACTAAAATCTGATGCCACTATACATTTTTGTTTACATTTTGTGAAGAAGGAACTTGCACTCGTGTCTTCTTCTGAGGTTTTCTTGTCATATCCTTCTGTGGTTCTTGGTGCAGCGCCAACACAGCCAAGGGGACAAACAGATTTTCTTATTAGTTTGTATTGGTTGACACAAAGCAGTGTGAAAGCGAATTGCACTAGTTGAAAATGTAACAAATGTTGCAACTATGGTCCCCAATCAAACCAAGTCTATGGACTATCAGGCATGAAAAACCCCTAAGATTATATCTGTGGTACTATTGATGTCCTCCACTATCTGAAATGTGCCGTGTGCCTTAGTGCATGAAGAAGAAAGCCTTTGAATGTCAAATATGCTTCCATCAGAATCCTGCCTCCTATAGCCATTCCAAGCACCACCGCAGCACTGAATCACTGAGAAAAGCATTGGATGGTGACCTACTTTTGTTCCCTTCTTTAGTCTGCTGGAGAGAGCTGCAAGTCAAACTGCTGGGTGTGCAGCATGTAATGTTATCCCTTCTGACTGAAGGTGCAAGACAGTACAAGCCACAAATTAAGCCTGTACAAACGACAGATAAGTAGTATGTATTATGCATGCATTCCCTCCCCCTTCTAAAACAACATACCTGAAATAATAAATTTATGTTGATCTCTCGCCATGGTGTTTCCCATCAGCTTTTGTGTGATGCTGGTTGGAAAGACTAATCAGTTGGACAGGAAGGAAAAACGATCTCAGTTGTCTTGTGTGTAAATCGAACTGTAAATATAAAAACAGTCACATAGCAAATATGTGATTGTGTGGTCCTGCTTCAGTCATTTCCCTATGATCTGCAGCCAGGCTAATTACTATAAGAAAAAAATACTGCTCTGTTTATCAAGCAGTCAGATATGAAGGGAATGTAGTTACAAGTTGTGCAGTTCTGCTTTTGACTGATTTCATGAGTGCATATAAACAGTTTCTTTTTGAAACCTTCCTGAAAAAGTAACAGTAATACACGTTTTTGCAGTCTCACATTGTTCTATGCAGCCTCTTTTAATGAACAACCCACATGTTGTCTGACTTGCAACTGGAGCTCTGCTAATTTAGATTTAACAAACTTTTCCAGATCCCATTTTTTGACTTTGAAGACAAATAGAAAACATCTCCACTCTTTCCGTAAGTCCTCTGGTCTTGTAAAACAAGGGGATTTTTCATTTTACATCAGAAAAAAATGCACCAAACCCATGAAGAATGAATGAAGTACCCTTTTAAGGCAGAAGACCTCATTAACCACTAAACGAGCACGACAACCCTGGTCTAATGTCTTGATATTACTTATTTAAATAAGATACATTCTGCATACTGGGTCACACCCCGAAGGCAGTTGACACATGACCTTTTCTGCATCTGAGACTGACATTGCCCAAAGCTGTTTGCACTCAATGTAAGATCACTACTGACTTATTTAGCATTCCTGCCCAAGTGCATTAGCAAGAGTAGCTCCTTTTTAAAACCAGTCTCTCATTTTTTAATTAAGTTCAGCTATAAACTACAACCCAAGACATTCCAGATGCAAGACAACAGAGCCATTACCATTCAACTTTGCAGCTCTTATCTCTGCAGCGTCTTAAGCTTTTTCAATTAAATTTATCACCTTTGACAGATTTTATTTACTTGTTAACATGCTATTTAATTTTGACATGTTTAGATTTCATCTATATGAAAGAATATAACTTTATCCTTCATGGTAAATGCTTCCTTTTAGATCTATTAGTCAGTACATTCAAAGCCCTCAAATTAATCTCCTCTGACACTGCCCCCTTTTTTTAAGCAGACGTACTTCAGGAAAGTAATTGTCATTCAACATTTATAAGCCTCAACTTGAACTAAGCTCACTTTCTTAGCATGGTTCACATCAAAGCGAGTATTTACTGTGAAGGTCATTTGAAGGAAACAGAAAAATCTCAACACATTAGCAGAAAAACAAGACAAATATGAATGCTCACAATCACATAAATCATGGGGGTAGCTTGCAGAATAGGTTAAAGAGGAGGTTTGTGTTACTCTACCATGAAAAATTATAGGCTATGAAGTTAGTATGTTATTAAATATAAAAAACAAATCAAAAACTAACTTGTTAAAACAGTCTGAGACTTTACAATACAAATCAATTCAAACCTCCTAATGCTCTGCATTTGACTTTATCTGATGGTAATCCAAGATTTTGTCACGATGTCAAAAAGGACGACATGGAAGAATAAACAAAAGAAAATATTCCTCAGGAAGCCTCTTATGCTTCATCAGCATGATAAAACCAAACCAGCTCCAGAAAGCAGGTCATTCAGTCATAGAGGTCAAAATCCTACCAGCAGGAAGGCTGACCTCTCCAGTAACATAAAATGCTCTAAAGAAGAAAGGATTATTTATAAAAGACCAGAACACAACACTTTCTGCTATTAATAATGCTCTAAATTATTTGAAAAATAATAAAACACACCAAGTCAAGTAAATTATACTTTACTACAATTTATTCAGACAATAAGCTGCTAAAATAACTTATTGAACTACTCAGTAGCGGGGCACAATATCCACAATACATATTGAAATTTTTATTATTTTTTGCTGTATAAAACAGGCAACTGCAGAAACCCAATTGAACAGTTTAAGATGTTTATGAATGGAACTTCATAAAAATCTTAAACCTCCAGTGATACAGTGAAATGTAAAAAATTGCTGAAGTCAACTGACGATAAATTACCCACGATAGACACAAAAACATTAACTAGCTAGCTTGCCAGCTATCAAGGGTATATTAACAGCTAGTTAGAGATAGCTTCTACCAACTAGTTACAGAACACAATAAAAATGTCTGAGTGCAACTCAGGCATTTATCTAACAAAAAAATCCTGTGAGAAAAAAAAAAAGAGAATATACAGGATAGTCCTGCCAATAATGAGCTGTAATTAATGTATTTAAAGCCAACTTACTGCTCTTACACCTGGCATTAATGGATGAATTCACACAGCATGACCAGTTTGATAATGGTTCTTCTAAAATATTACAAATTAAAAATCTGTAGGTGTTTTTTCAAATGCTTCTGTGGTATTAAAGGAACAAATTTCAGTCTCTCAACAGCTTGAGGGGCAGTCAGGAGTTCCTGTCTGTTTTGTATATTACAGTGTTCAAAGTACAAAGATAAGAAGGAAATTTTTTTTGTATCAGTTCAGATGACGGAGCATCTTGCTTTATGATTTGTCCAGTACATCTTATTCATTCAGTTCTGCTAAACTGGCCAAAGAAAGTTAACCGCAGTTGTTGTTTTTTTAGCAGATGTTATTTTGAGAGAAAGTAGAGCAGGAAGAGCTACAGGCTTGTGGAGTTCCCATCTCCTAAAACAAAACAGACACACACACACCACCCACAGGAACAAAGCAACATCAGAGCTTCAATAATTTCACCATATTATCATCACAAGGTTTTCTGTAATTTTTATTTACCTCACAAGACATTTTCCTTGCTAACCATTTGATGTGCAGTTGATTTATTCATCAAATGATACTTTGAGGACTTTATAGGTCGGATTTAAGATCAAAGGAGATGGGAGCATGTCTGGAGGACATTACGGGCGAACACAGAGGCTAGCGTTGCTAGGCAATGAGATGAAGGAAGATCACAGGGCTTGCTTGGTATTGGAGTCTGATGACTCCCCACAACCTTAGGGATCTGATATCTAAGTCACAGGGGCTTTACTGTACCTTAAAATTCACGTGGCTGAATTCACTGTTCATTCAATGCCTTGCCAAATGTTTGAGATCAAACTGTACACAAATGGACTCTATTAACCAACACGTGGGTTCTTAGGGTAATTGGTTAAAAACATCCACAGAAGTCGAAAACAAGAATTCATGATTGTGGATCCAGTAGTAGAGGGCTAAGGAGGAAGTTCAAACCATCTCTTCCATCAATCATAATTGACAAAGATTATATCCCCTACTCTGACATCTTTCGGTCCAGTTTTCTAACCATAAGCCAGACAGAGTTTTAAAACTGAGTAATAAAAACAAATGAGGCAGATTAGCAGTGGTTGCCAACAACTGATGGTATCATCCAGGACATGTTATTGTGGAATATCATCTCTGCTGCCCAGATATTTAGCTTTTAGCATAATTTCTGAGGTTCTCTGTTCTGTATTCAATGTATTTATAAAGGGATTTCCCTTTCCTGAGGGCAGGAACTGGCATCCTCCTTAAATTCATAAACTTTGCATTCTGCCTGCTTATAGATACACAAATAATGTACTAGTTCTCTTCTCTTTTGTAGTCTTAAAAGTCACTGAGCAAAAAGGAGGGAAAAGTAAAAAAAGTCAAGCAACAGATTTAACAAATGTATTAAAACTAAACAAAAAGGCTCATTCAGGTTCAGACTTTTTAAAATCTTGACACAATGCTGCCACCTTGTGGCCACACATGCTGGTACCATTTCAAGGTATAAGGTAAGTCTTTTCAGGCACTGAATGTTGAAAAACCTCCTCCGCTTGTTGGTTCTTCAAGCTACAGTCTTCCTTCTTTTCTTTTTCTTTTCTATGAACCAAAAACAAAGTATTTTATTACCTTCATTTTATGTAAGTGAGTATCTTGCCACAGGAGGGAGTTAGTTAAAGTTTGGTGGATTACTTACTGTCTGAAGTCGTATTGACACCTTGAAGATTTTCAGATCCTACAGTTGTTACTGGAGGCTTAGATGCACGTATCAGGTATTTAGGAACATGCTGAAAAGTAAAAATATTTTTAAAGCAGTTAAAGTTTTACAGTTATATATTTTAGGGAAAGATGGCATGTTTTAACAATTCATAAATAATCCAAAAACTGACATCCCTATTTAACAGCACATTTAGTTTTAACCACAACACTAAGATTAATCAGAAATGTCAGATTTAAATTTGTTGTTAAATTTGCTCACATTTTTGTCTTAGACGTTTAATTCATTCAATGAGCAACCCAGTTACGTAATTTCTTTCTACAGTCAAGCAGCTGTGTTATCTATGTTCTAGCAATAATAAAGAACATGAACAGTGACATAAAAGTTAACAGATCAATGAAACAAATTTGCATTACAAGGTGTGGCATTAACTTATGGAATAACCTAAATGAAGAAATCAAAGCCAGTACATCAATAAAAAAGAAACTTAAAATCCAATATAGTTAACAAAATATGCAGTTGAATAATATACACATTTCAATGCAACACATATATTTCAATAAAATATAGTCAGATTGGGTGTATTAAGCATGGCTCCTTGCGGAACAGGAATATTTACTTCATCTTACTACCCTTGAACAGCGCACAATGTTTTTGTTTAGCTTTTCTCTGTCAATATATGTAAGCAATACTTTTTAATTTTGTTTGCTAGATAAAAATTAATATTTACATTTTGTCACAACAGTTTTCACTTTATTTTGGATTTGCATTTTATTTATAGGTATCAGAATGAACTGGGTTGAATACAAACAAATGTCACATGTTAAAAATTTGTATTTGTAAAAAAAAAAATAAAATAAAAAAAATCTTGTAATGCTTTTTGTGCCTTTTCACAATGAGGCGCTGTCCCTCAACAAAAAAGAATACATGAAAAATTGGTGGTGATAGTGTAAAAAAGTTCAAGAGGTATAAGTACTTTTGAAAGACACTGTATGCAGAGATGAGTCTCGGGGACGCTGCAGCAGTAAAACAACAAGTTATTTCCACAAAATTTACCACAATCATGGGTAACTGTGCAACGCATGAAGCTTCACAGGAAGTGTGGGTAAGCACCATGCAACTGCTTTTACAGTCGCAGAGAAACTGTGCATAGAATGGATGAGCACAGAGGACGACCTCTCTGCGTTTCTGTCTGACTGGTTTGACTCCCGTTGCTCCAAGACATTTAACAAACCTAACAGGCAAACAAATATGATAGATGTGCACATCTGGAAGAAGAACTTTTGCAACGTATTATAGAGAAAAAACTCTAGAAAGATATGTGTGTGTATTAATAATTCCCTATAAAGATTTTTCCAGCATCAACTGTCATGTGATGCTGGACTTGAGTGTCTTGACAGCTGCACAAACAAGATGCTGATTAGCTGCTTAAATAAAGTTTAGATCAGAGTCTGAACCAGCTCTTAGAAATTTCCCCATCAATATTCTATATTTAAGGAAACCACAGAATGCCAAACAGTATGATGGGTAGTTATAGATGAACACTGATAGTAATAAAGTAATGCATCACTGATGCGTCGGCGACGAACAGTAAGAGCCCACCAATTCAGGTTACATGAATGTAGTCATTCATGTAACATCTCATTGTTATGAGATGTTATATTGCAGCTCTCGAGTAAAAAGCCATGACAGAGAAACCAAGACATTAATACTTTTAATTTTATTAATCTCCCAAAGGAGAAATTTATCTTGGAAGCATTTTGCATGAAAAAGCCAAAGCAAGTACATTCTTCCATCCAGTTGGTGTAGGCAAGAGATTTATGCTACTGCAATCAAACACGTAATCCCATGTATCCACATCTCCCCTGGTTTAGAGGAGTGTAAAAAGATGCTACACAACTCTCCTTTTTAAAAAAGGAATCAGATACTCTACATTTCAATGTTAAACTCACCCATGAGGTTTCGGGGCGTCGATAAAGACTTGTGCTTTCTCCTCTGCTCTGGAGCCTCACACTCCACCGTCTTTCTGTGGCGTTGCTAGGACGATTCACAGTTGATGCCCGGAGACGACTACTTGTAGACGGAGGTTGGTCCATGTCAGCAAGGAGGTCTGTGACTTCCCCATCACTGATGTCTTCCTCCTCTGCCAAAAAGCTCTCTGAACAGACATTTCACCAAATCAGGTCTTTTTCTAGGTTTGAAACCTTGATGACATCATTTATGTTCATGGATGTAACATCTACCAAAATAATATGAAGACTAATCATGTGTTTTATTATCAATTTATACCACTACTGAAGCCTGTCAAAATGCTTCAATAACGAAAGTACAATTGGTCCCAACTGAATCATTTAAACCTTCTATTATTCCATCATAACACACATTATGAAATGTAATATGAGTAAATAATAGCAACAATAGTAAACTGGCAATCATCTTATTCATCAAATAAATACCTGTGTTCTTAGAAGTGATCACACACTCGGGGCACATCCAGTCTCCTTCAGGGAGCCTTTCTAGAGGCAGCGTTAAGCAGTCCATGTGATACCTGTATTATCATGGTAAATTAGCTTTTTATTTATGCAAATACTAGGATAAGAAAAAACTATGCAGGTAATTAATGTAAAGCGTTACCCAGAGTCACAGAATCTGCAAACCAGCAGTCGGTCTGTGCAGCCACTGCGCCCACATTCCTCGCATATTACTATGTTTCTCCAGTCCTCTTCAGGTTCATCGTCATTTCTGCGTGGCGTCACTTTTAACTATAGATATACAAAGTCCAAAAAAATAAATAAGTCCAACAAAGATTTAGACTTCAAATTTAAACACAATTGGAAATAGATAGACAGAAAAAGAAATTGGTAAAGTTATTAAAATATTTCAAAAATAAAATGACAAAATTACTGTCTAAAATCTAAATACATTGAAGGAATTTGAAAATATTTGTTGAATTATTTCAGAGTCCTGTGCAGGAGCACTTTGGAAAATAAGTAATGTAATCTATCAGCCTTACCCATCAAATTCAACTGGTGGGCTAAACAACATAAACAAAATGCTGACATAAAGAAAATGATTGGTGTCCATGTAAACTCTGAGGAGGTAAACAATTAGATGTTATTTGAGTCTACATGTCCAGTCATAAAGACAGTGTAAATTATGTCATGATAGGCTGCAGCAATGGAAATATAAAATAGCTAAATACTGGAATGGTTATATCAGGAATATATCACAAATTAAGTCTGAAATAATTTGCATTTAATTGTGTTTAATAAATTACTGAGACCATTCTATACATATTTTTATTTACTTTCTCAATAAATGTATTTATTAACACAAAAGTGGTTTTTATTTTTCTTAACTCTTTTGAGACTTCTAAGCTTATAAAAGAAATGCTTTATTAAACACACCTTTTTCTGAATGTTCCCTCCAGGACACCGTCTCTGGTGGATAAAAGCAAAGCTGAGCCGATCTACAGGGCATGTGTTGGCTGTCTTAAATGAAAAACAAAAAAGCAAAAAATGATTTTACCTAATGTTCAGCACCTCGGCTACACGTGACAGAGTTATATTTAAGTTTCAAAGAGTTTTCATTCTCAAAGACATAAAATGTGAATCGTCATTAGTGACTGTACAATTTGATGAGATTTTTAAAACCCAGAGTCTAGAACTGTGGCGTTTCTTTTGTCCATAGCTTTAATGACCTCTTTACCAGGTTCCTATTAATTTTGACATGGTGTTCTCTCGTGCTGGAAATCCAGACGTCGCCAATAATTGTTTTGAAGGAGTTGTTGCAACGAAATGGAGACTCGTATACAAAAACATAACAGTGTTGCAAATACCAGCTGGAAAAATCTAGACAAGCATATAAACACATAAAAATCGGCGAACAATGATTATTAGTATTTACCTGAGACCACTGGTAGATGCACTGAAAACAAAAAACGTGAGGGCATTGATCCAATGAGCCCACCGTTTGCTTCTCAAATGGACAAAGGCAGATGTAGCATTTATCCGCTCCTGCGTCAACAGTTTCTCCATCAGCTAATTTTAAAGCGACGAGTTTATCCATAATAGTTACTTCAAACGAAGTTACTGGTCACGAAACAGAAGTTATATTTTACTCAAGGTATTAAGTCATTAATACATGACTTCAATAAAATAAATTACAAGGAGTGTTCGGGAATTACAACAAAATACGATTTTGTGTTTTGTTATGATGCTAATGCTGGCAAAGTAGCACTAGTGATTAGCTATAAATTAGTTAATGCAATAAAATCATAAGATGTTTTCAACTTTTAGCTTAATGTTATTGTAGTCAAAGAGCACACTTTGAATATAGGCCACTTATATATAGTTAACGATTTTATAATAACGGAAAAACTGACCAAATATAACCAACACAAGAACAAGACAATTTAAAGAAAGCGTCTGCCGCTACACTGTTGAAAACTTCCGGTTTCATTGTTGATTTTGATTTTCAGAGTAAGAGCATTTTCAAAATAAAATCAATAAACAAAATTAAAATAATAGCATAAAATAGTACCATAAAATTAGTACATGTCAAAACTAAAATAAAATTGTAAAAAGTAGCCAAACTTCTGAAAGTGGACGATCAAAATAATACATGGTTTTTAAATTCTAAAACAAAATAGCATAAAATAGTATCAAAATACAAATAAATGCATAGTTAAAGATATTTTAAATCACAAAAGAATAAAAAAAATTGTGCAAGTGGAATAACAAAGGATATGTGGTTCTAAAATAAAACATAAACTAGCACCAAAACATAAACACATGCATCTGTTACCTTGCTCTATGTTACCAACAATTAAAAATCTGTAAACTTTGTGGGAGTAAAAGGAAAAGGATAAACATTTCCAACTTAAAATAAAAATTAAAAAAATAGTCCCCCTAATAAAGTACTTTGTATGATTGCTGTTACAACTGCAAATGTTTTGGAGTGTTGTCTGTGCCCACTTTGAATATCTAGAGTTTTGTTTTTCCTTCCCAAATATTTTCAATTGTACAGAGATCTTTATGAAATTAATTTTATTTAAATTGGTAAAAATAAAAAGGTAAAACATCTGTCTACAAATTCATCTTAAAGCCAGGCTCTTAGTGAAGTTAGTGAAACTGCAGAAAATTTTTAAAAAGTTGTATGTTACACTTCAGATCCCTCTAATCAAAATGCTAAAGTTCCTGGCAATCTTATTAAAAATCAATATACTTTAAAAAGATCTATAAATATCTCCACACTAATTATGAATGAAAATAGGAAATATCCAAAAGAAAGTCTCCAATTTATATAGCAAAGTTATTTTCTTTTTAAAAAAAGGTGAAAACTTTGGGAGGTTCTTTTCTGCTTAGGGGACCAGACGACTGCACCATATTGAAGAGAGAAAAAAAACTGGGCCACAACCCCCTTCCACCAGTAAGACCATTGAAGATGCTGGGCTTATCAGAATGACAATGACCACACTACCAGCACAACTAAAGAGTGGCCTGATAACAAGCATTTTAAGGTCCTGGAGTGGCAAGTTTCCAAACCTGAACCAAATAGAAAAACTTTGGAAAGAGCTGAAACTCAATGACAGCTCAGAGACCCAAAAGGTCTGGAGAAGATCTATTTAAACAAGGTTTCTGTGCCAAATATTAAGTTCCATTTTTCAATTGTATTAAATACTTACTTTACGTAGTAAAATGGAAATTATTTATTTAAATTATTTATTGTTTATGGTTTATGATGTGAAAATAACAGAGCTCTCCAATTTTATAATTTGTCCCTGTGAAAAGCTGTGAAGATGGTGCATTTGTTTTTTTTTACTATGAACTTCTGAATTAAATAACTTCATGATTGCTTTACGGTGTTTAATTTAACTACAAAGTATTAAGAATTAAGATTTTCCTTTACCAGCAAGCAAAAGATGGATATACATTTTTATAAAATAATATATAGAGGTTACAAAACAATATAGACAATAATTTTCCTATCAATGTTTTCTCTCAAAATTATCTTGAATTTTCATTAAATATGAACTGAGATTTCCTCTGGTCACTTTAAGAATACAATAATGCTATAAATAAAATTAGTAACAAAACACATGTCAGTAAGCTGTTGTGGGTGGCTGACAGCCTCTTCAAACACTGTAATTTCCTACTCATCACAGTACATCTACACATTGAAACAGGAAGCTGCACCAAAAAAGAAAGCAGCAGCTTATGTTCACACTGTGCTTAGAGAAGCAGCAGGTCTTATCACGTTTTTTGAAGCTGCGGTCGAGCTTTAGGGATCTGGCAGCCTTAAAAATCTGAGTAAGTAACTTTATGACTAAATTTTTTTGAAGTTTTAAATGTCACCTCAAACAAACAGAGATGTTTGTTAAACACGTGGCAACGTGATGGATCTGATAAAGTCAATTAACTTTGGGTTAAAGTTTGAGCAAAACTTTAAAAGTATTTCAACACATGTCTAAAATAACACTGCTTATTCTTAAATAAGCAGTGTTATTTAGGAATAATTCTGTCTTTTATACTTGTGGCTGGTACTTTCCAGCCTCGTTTCACTTCATTCTTTACCGCTACTGCAAGTCCTCAAATGGACCTGAAAATTCAATCACATCCTTGTTTTTGTTAGAATAAATTTAACCTTGACTGTATTAGTGGAGTCCATGTGGTGATCTAAGAATAAATAATTAGTAGCTTATACTTTTTCAATAGGTTGGTTTAGTTGTGTGAAAGCAATAATGGAAAAACTGAATGGAAATAAATCTCTCGTTTCCCTCACAGGAGACGTTGGTTTCTGAAAATCAACCTACAGTATTTTTTCTTAAAAAACCCTGATCTGAACATAAACAAAGACATCCATCACAATCTCCCATGATGAACCAGACAAGCTGCTCCGACCCTAAAGCAGAATTCCAGTACTATCTCTTCCCAACGGTCTACATCCTGGCTTTAATTATAGGCCTTCCGGGAAATCTGGTGGCGCTGTATGTCTTCACCATCCGGACCAGCCCTCGAACGGCCTTCAGTGTCTACATCAGCAACCTGGCCGCGGCGGACATCATCATCCTCTGCATGCTGCCCTTGCGGATCCACTACCACCTCCATAAGAATGAATGGGAGTTTGGAGATTTTGCCTGTCAACTCACTGGGACTCTGTACTATGCCAACATCTACATGAGCATCTGCTTCATGACCTGCATCTGCGTGGACCGCTACATGGCCACGGTGTACCCACACACCTACCTGAGAATGCGGAACCCAAAATGGTCTCTGCTGGTAAGTGTGGCGTTGTGGTGTTTTGGTGGAGTGGCTATCCTGGTCTTCATACTCATGGGTCCACTGGAGAGAGGGGATGACCACAGCTGTTTTGAAAACTTCGCCACCAGAGAGTGGAACGACCGATTGAGGTCTTACAGTATAGTCAGCCTGGTTTTTGGCTCCCTGATGCCCTCCGTTATCATCGTGGTGTGCTACCCGCTGGCAGCCAAACGCATTTCCATGATCGGCACCAAGACAGCTCAGAAGGCTGTGAGGGTCATCTACACCATCCTGGCCATCACACTGTTCTGCTTCCTGCCACACCATGTGGTTTACCTCCTGCACCTTCTTCAGCGCCTGGAGGTCATCCAGAACTGCTCCGTCCGGACTTCCATCTACAACGCCAGAAGAGTTACCATGGCGCTCATCATCCTCAATACATGCCTGGACCCTGTGCTCTACTACATAACCACCAGCCACTTCAGATGGGAGCACCTAAAAAGGACGTGGCTTTGGGGAATAGTGAGCAGGAGAAGGGGCGTTTACACCATCTCAAGTGACCTGAAGGAGATAATGACACCTGTACAGAGAACCCTGTAAAATGCAAAGACTTTGTGATATAAAAATTAAAAGGTTTGCAGACCTGACAGATTAGTAGACTTAGTTCGATGGGAGGCTAAAGTAGCAAAAATTATTACATTTTCAGCTGGTAGGGTTTACTTTCACCCTACACTGAGAAATGAACCAAACTATTAGAAAAAATCATTTAGCTCCTCATCTCTGGTGTTGCTGCACCAAGAACCACTGAAGGTAATAACACAAAAACCTTTGAAGACCTGACTGCAACTCCCTTATTCGTAAAATGCTAACAAAAATAGAATGGTGTCAGATTTTAGTGTCATCAGGCTTTCTATTTTGTCTTTGGTAATAAACTATGAGCCATTTCTCTCTTACTGTTAAACACATGCAATAATCTAGCACTACTTTTGGAGTAGTCTCCGGTCCACTTAGCATTCACATTTGAACAGCACCACAGTTCACTTTCAACCAAACCCAGACCTAGGTTTATAGACAGACCGGAGTTTGCTTTTTTGGTCCACATCAGAGTGCGATTTTGCATTCACACATCCCCAAAGAACTAGAGTATGATAGGACTATACATGGCATACTAGAACCATTTAACTTTAATGTATTTTTGGACTGAAAAACAGTCAACAGTGATCTATTGCATAACAAATTCTGCAAATCAGTCAGATTGTGAGGAGATCTCTTATCCAGATTTCCTTTCAGGTTCAGTTCTACCCTTCTTCATCTTGAGCTTTCTGACACATTTTTTGGTTACATCATCTACTCTGATGAACACTCTTGTTCTGTCTGCACAAAATTAATCCCTGAGCGTTACAGTCCACCACCATGGTCCATTGTGGATATTGTGGGGTTTTGATTTGTCATCACTAAAATCACCATTTTAGTGATGACACATTCATTGGACCATAGAAAATGCTCCCAGAGCCCAGATGTTTTCTGTCACAAGTAAAACAAGTAGTTGCTAAAAATTCTGCAACTCTTTCTTTGTTACTATACGCCACAGATGTTTGTCTATGTCCCTGACCCATTTTCATCTTCTCTTTTGGTCAATTTTAGAAAGACATCCAATTCTTGTAATATATTTTTGCTTTTATTTATTATCCCTTTTACAAGATTAAAGAGATTGCTTAACATTGAAGGCAAATGTAAATTTATCCAACCTGACAGCTGAAATAAATTCAACACAAATGTGAAAACTTATGAAAAGCAGAACTTTGGCTTTATTTTTTTTTATATTTTACAATTAATGGGTTTGTTTTTCAGCTGAATTGTACAGGAATTGTGATATGCTGTATAACATACAACATATCACATTGAAAGTAAAAGTATGTAAATGCATTAAGGTCTCTTTTAAACAAAGGTGTGCACACATTTTACAACTAGTGTCGATGTAAATACACAACTCAAACACTGGATAAATAGGTACAAAATTAAAAATTTAAGCTCTTTCTGTAAAACTGTATATAGTGGTGGCAAATTTCAAAATAAAATAATCAAAATCTGAATTTCTCTGGAAGCTTCAGTCATTTGATCAATGGGAATGGAGACTGTTAAGTGTCTCTTCTAACAAAAAGGAAGTAGCTGTAGCTTCAGTATTTATGTTGACAAGACGACGACTGACATTTTTTTTGCACAGAAGAGCAGGTGTTGGAAACTTTCCATTAAAAGTCAAATCTTTCCAAGTTACATTACTCAAACAAACAAAAACAACTAAAAAAATAATCAAGATGAAAACAGTCAAGTTGGAAGGCCCTTCTTGAGCAGAGATGATAGGTAGCTCCCCAGATCTTCATCCTGGAAACAAAACAGGCAAACAACAAAAAGAGATTTTAATGTTATACACTTTTAAGAATTTATAGCCTCTTAAAATGGACATCATAAAGGATAATCTCAATTTATATTAGCATTCAGTTTGTTAGCAGTCATAGTCTGTAAGCCTCAAATATCTAAATTTACAGAAATACGCTGGAAATATTTGTTAGTGTGTTTAAATCATTCATATGACTCATGTTTAAAACTAAAATAAGACAAACTTTTATTGCTAATCAAACTTATTTATTTATATGAAGCATAAATAAAAAATCCAAGAAGTAAACGTTTTCCTGATGTACTTTGACATTTAATAAAAAATATTCAAGGAACCATCTTCATAGCCGACACCTACATACATAAGGTAGAACACAACATCAGGTTTGTCTTTTTTCCCCTTGCCATTTATTTGCATTGTGCGTGGAACGCAGGAGACCACGGAAACTCCACCTTCTGGTTTCATTGTTTATTTTTTGTTACAAAGCCCCCTGTCACATTCTGTCCACCCACACAACTACTTTCACTCTATACAGTTAAACCCATCACCGTCAATACCATGTTTCCACAAGACTGTCATTCTCTTTCTGCATTATGGTTGCAGAGTAAACTCAAGACTGCACATGGCAAAAATGAAACTCTGTACATGTGTCTGACTTAAGCTCTGGAAAGACTAATTAGATAGTTTGCCTACTGCTGCTGCTTTCATGACTATATTGCTTTCTTTGAATGTTCAGAATCTTGGACAAATCTCAGCCTCTCCTTCCTAACACTAACATTTCATTCCTCTGAACTATATGTGTCTCAGTTCTGATTAGCAAAGGCACATTCATCACTATATGCATTTGATTCATGACAATAACAGGAACTAACCTCGAAGAACTGAAAAGAGGACCTTGATTTCTCCTCCTGCTTTAAACCAAAATGACAGTGAGGGCTTCAATTTGATCATTTTGTATTTGTTCTATATACTTCTCAAACACCAACAACAAGGGTGATATTCTTGCAAAAAAACATATTTCCTCTTGAGAACTGCAACATTTTGGAAAAATAAAACTGAACAGGGAAACACCAAAGTCTCAGAATATAGTTTTTTTTCTATGACTGTCCCAATTATAAATTGTGTAGGAAAGTTAAGGCACGTGCAAATCAGAGCGATCGCCTGCTGACTGTGCACCTCTTGCAACTTTGTCTTTGTTGTGCACTTCAATGATCCATGCACTGTTGCTACATTAATGCTCTCTTGGCATTGGCTGTATAGGTGATGGCCCAGGGCGCCAACTGCTGGAGGGGACTCTGCAAAAGATGTCTCTCAGAGTTCATACACGTTTCCCCACAGTGAAATTCAAGCACTTATCAAGAATTTTCTTAGGTTTTCTGTATTTATCAAATAAATATAAATCATTTTGATAATTCTAACTAACCTTAAACAAGAAAAATCTGGTCTGATTTAACTTCAGAGAGTGGGAATAAAAAATCTATATGTTAATATTAATATGCTTATTAATATTAAATATCTGTTTTTAATTGTAAATAAAGTTTAACAAATTTAGTCTTTTAATCAAACATTACATTTTGAAAACTGCAGTTTTCAAAATTCCACTTTCAAGGAATTTATAATGAAATTAAGCACTGCCCAACCTTGAGACCACCTAACTGAAATTCAAAGATTTTCAAGAATGTCAATCATCCAAACCAATCCTGCTCTCTTTCTGTACATATTCAATAAATTAGAATATGCATTTTGATGAGCTTCATTGGTTGGATTAAAACATTTTCTTTAAGCAGTTATTAAACAGATTTTTCATTAACTCTCCATGTCTCTAAATTAACAATAGTTTTTTTATTGGTCTGACATAGGAATGACAAATAAAATGACGCAGCTGTACCTGATAACTCCAAGACAGCAGCAGGACTTTGGCGTTGGCATCTTCGGCCGAAGAGGAGACTTTTATAACGATGGATTCCACCATGACTGTTCCATCAGGAAGGTGCTGGATGGTGTAATCTTTTAGCACACTAACACCAAAAACAAAACATTCAAGATGAGGATGAAATGCAACACAAAGCAGAATGAGTTGGAGGTGGCAAGGTGAGAAGTGCTCTGACCTCTTGAGGTGTGTGTAGATTCTGTGGAGCGTGTCAGAGTCACTGTGCGGGTCCTGGAGTTGCACGCGGCAGGTGAAGCGTAACTGATGTTCATTGAGGCCCAGCTCTTTTAGGGCCTGCTCTGATGACACCAGCTTCAAGCTCTGCATAAAAAAAGACACCAGAAAACAAAATAAAAAAAACACAGTAATGAGATGAATGCAACAGAATGTCATAAGCAGAGCAACAACAGATGCACTCAGATGTTGGTTTAATAGGCAAGAAAAACTGGCAGTCTTTTAATTACAGCTGGATACAATTTGCAATTTGCATCTGCATCCTGATGACAGCTGACATTTTAAATGTAAACACAGCTGAAATCATTAAGATACAACGCTTAAGCAAATTTATGGGAAAAAAAAACTCTGGAGGACAAGCTGTGACTTTAAATCTTTCTGAAAAATTCCAACTTTCAAGGAAACTGAAAAAATTCATTTTAGCGACAACAATATGTATGGAAACAGAGAGAATACACTCAATTGAACCTTTTATACTTTGTATATTTCATTAAAAACTGTAATACTTCAAAACAACACAAGGTGGTCTATTATTACATTTTTTGAAATCCATCTCTATTGTATGTCTTAATACAATATCATCTCCCTTCTCCAGGACACTCAACAACAAAGATCTTATTTAGGCTGATATCGCTGTTTGACAATTAAAATAAATACATTTTAGAAAAGCATTAAAGCGCAAACTGAATATCTTTTGTAACTCATACGAAAGCAGGTTTTACTGCAGTTCTGCTGTGTTTTAGTGGTAAGATACTCCTGACAAACCATGTGGCCCAAAACTATAAAAACTTACATTTTCTTTCATGATGAGGGTTCCATGCATGGTGCGGGGTTTTTTAGGGTCAGGTAGAGGGCCTTTAAAAAAAGAAAATAAATATATATATATACAATAGAGTTTAACAAATAAACTAGAAAACATTTTTTAAAGTATACTCATTGGCTGCAGCTCTACACCAAACAAAACAGAACATTTTTTCATGGCTTTCAAAATTCTTGTACCTGAAAGAAAAACTATAGTTTCTTATTGCAGGGTATTACACACTGAAAAATACTTCAATTAATGCATTTTCTACATCAGAATGAAAATATGCTACTGCAGTATAAGATAAGTATTTATTACATAAAAATCCTCACTAATAGTACTGATAATTTTTAATTAATAACTTCTATTTTTAATGTATTTTTTATGGACCTACTAGTGTCTTTGATAAGGGTGATGATTATGAATAAATGGAGGGCACGTATTGTTGATTTGATCATATATATCATGTAAATAATTAAGCAAATTTTTGGCTTTATTAAAATTTAGAATCAAAGAATTACCAAACCACAGCAATAAAATGACATCAGGAAAACCATTTATGCATTCAGTAATTACGCTGTTTCGGATTTACTTGGTCGACCTTATCATCCCAACTGATCTGGGTCAAGTTACTGTACGAAGGCGGCAAGAAGCATAAAGTATGACAAAAAGCCGGATGAACAAAAACCACTAGATAACACTTAACCTCCAAGAACCATCTCCCTCTTGAGTAGGTTGAGCGATATGTCCACAGGAACGCTGGGGTTCGTCATCACGGCCGTCGTCTCCCCGTTGGCTGGCATGTAACAGTCTATACCTGCCATTTAGAGAGTTTAGAATTAATCAGGCTGAAAATCCCTTCTGCCCCCAGATGTAAAACAACAACAGATATTTGAGGCCGTGTCTTCAGCAGCACTTACTGAACTCTTGTTCAATCTTCCCCTTGAGAAACTCCATTTTTGCAGCCTCACCATGCACCAGCAGCATGTTGCGAGGCTCTGCCATGCGAATGAGCTGCATGATGCCCTTTGCATCAGCGTGTGCGCTGAAGGACATGTACTCCACCTGGAGCTTCACATCCAACTGCAGCGATCACAGACAGATGTGGATGCAGGACAAACCGACAAAAAGATTAACAAGCTTAATTATACAGGGCTGCAGCTTATGATTATTCTGACAATTGTGCGATCTATTTATTGCCTAAAATGCAATACTATAGTGTTCCTTTAGAGCGGCGGTTTTCAAAGTGTGAGGCGCGCCTCCCCTGGGGGGCGCCAGAGCACTTTAGGGGAGGCGCGGTGCGAGGGAAAAAGTAAACCGGAAAAGCTATCTGCTTGCTGTCTACTGATGTGAGAGAAACGTCTTTTACGCACACGGTCAACTCTGTGGATTTAGGAAAAAGTTGGTACTGTGGGGTGCGCGTGTGGAGCGGGATCAGTGGAAATGTTTCCCTTAGAGGATGTTTTGGCCAGTGATGTTAGTAACGTTACTGACGTCGGACCACTTTTTTCAGTAACGAGTAATCTAACGCGTTGCTATTTCAAATCCAGTAGTCAGACTACAGTTACTTATCAAAATCATTTTTGCGTTACTATCTTCTTTTGTTATTTAATCATATTTCCTCTACGCGTCTTGTCGAGTGACCGACGTCTCTATGCAACAGAAATGTAAACAATGGAGGGAGATGCGCATTTTGTTGGTGGAAAAACTGGAACTATTTTCAGTTTCTGTCGCCAAGTCCGATTATTATAAGCGGCTTTGGGCTTCATCTTTTGAAAGTCGCTTGCAAATTTAATGAGTGGCGGGTTGCGCCTTTTTGGGCTCGTTTTTGAACGTGAAGTTGCTCATTTGGGCTTGGAAATAAGCAGAGACTCATAATAAATCCCAGAATTTGTCCGTCATTAAGGTAGTTTTACTCAGTCTCTCCTGTTCATCATTTCCAGGATGATCCGTCCCGCTGTGTCTTTGTTAATGTCAACTTAATTTATTACCTCTCAATGACATCGAACTTCACGTTGCGCTCCAGAAAACTACAAACATCGAGACCAATATGAACAGCGCAATAAACGTGAAAACAGCGACGAATAAACGTGTCCGTAGTTGGCAATAGTTATAATGGCAAGTTAGCACCGTTATAATTATTAATATTACGGTAAGTGTCGCAGCCATCTGAGCTGTGGAGCTGCAGGAGGAGCTCTGTGCGCTGCGACATCAAACTCAGGGGCGTAACGCAGAATCTGGAGGCTGGGGGGAGGGGGGCTTTAAATCCTTCTTAGAGTTTTCCAGACAACAGTGGACCACACAAATTACTCATGTTTTTTATTTTTTGTACTGTTTTTTCTACAATCTCCTCTTCAGTTCAACCTTATCACTGGAGACACATTGTTGATGTTACCATTATAAAATAACTTAAAATTAAGTATTGGCAAAGCTCAATGTGATTTTCACAGGAGGCTGAGCGTTGTTGTTAGCAGCTGCTGAAAGTAACTAAAACGTTACTTTTAATCTAACTAAGTTACTTTTTCAAGGAGTAATTAGTAGTCCGATTAAAGTTACTTTTTCAAAGTAACTATGCCATCACTGGTTTTGGCCAGAGCGGGGCTGAAGGTGGAGTTTTTACAAATCCACCTCTCCACGGGGCGCAGCAGGCATTGTGCTCCTTGAAGGGGGGCTCACCCTTTCATACTTTGAAAACCCCTGCTTTAGAGTATGTTTGATCATTCAATTTTTTTTTTATAAATTTTTTTTTACAGAATTTGAATTAGGTGAAGCAAAAACTACTAATTGTTATTTAGCTTTTCTTAAAATAAAATCCTTTATGCTACTCAAAATGAACAGTTTTGTGTCCTTTTTTAAAGATTTGATTTGCTTTGGGAAGGATCTTATGCTCCACTTTAAGTCTAAAAAGTGTATTAAAAAAGATAAGATGTAAGAAAGATGCATTATCTGACCCAATATGTTAGTTATCTGAAAAGAAAAGAAAGATCTTACCGTTGATCTTCCTTCCATCTCCAGTTTTCGTTGCCCATTAAGGATTTTATGACCAATAGTCCCTTGCACACAATACCCAGGCATAATCACCTTTAAAGAGAATATTTTTCTTTAATAATCATTCAGTAGTGTCAGTTAAGGAGGATAGAAAACTTCCTAGTGCTACCATATACAAATAAAAATAAGGTATTTTCATTTTTTCAAAACAGATCATTTCAAACTGATAGACAGAGACCAGGTTGTTCCCACCATAATCAAAGCAATGGGAAAATTTTCATTTTTTGGTGTGATTAGAAAACAGACGACCATACTGCTGTCCTGTTTTAGAACATCATTACAGAAATCGATGTGCTTAAAATGTGCTTTTAACCTATCTTAGTGTTTTACAACTTAAAATTTATACAATTTCATGATTTGGTGTACTACTAGATTCTGCAAATTATATTCAAAATACATAAAGAAACAGCATTTATAATTTGAGATGATCAAACAGTTTATAACACCAAAAATCAGAACAAAACAAATGGTTCTGTTTACAGAACAAACCTTGTCTGAACAAACAAAAAGCAATAGCTCAATTTTATAATAAAGCTGTCAAAGTATAATGAAGTAGAGTGTTGTTTCATTTCAAAGATTTTTTTCATGTTTTCTACATAAGATTTTTTTTCTTCCAAGCCACTCCTCTTCATGCTAAACTTTTGTATATATATCAATAAATGACAAGTTAATTTTAAACTGTAAATTAATTACATGAATGCTACATAAAATAAATAATTTAACTCCAGCAAATGTATTGTTTGTGTCTTGTCTGATGTTGGATGAGAGAGGTGTGCTTGTTGTTTGCTACTTTTCCTTCTTAAGGACAAAGTTTCCGAACATGGGATCATAAAATATGTGAATGAAGTAAACTTTACTTTATACAAAATTTGGAATAAGGACTTTAGGAACATAAAAAGATTTTCCTTTGCATAAAAGACTCACCATGTTCTTGTCATTGCCAGCCCATTTCTTGAATATCTGCAAAGACTGGCCAGCATGCAGCATACCCGGTGTGGCGAACACCACCTGAAAGAACAAGCTTATCTTAAAAACTTTGTAGTTGTTTGAAACTTTAACATCTAGGGAGAAAAGCCAACTCACCATTGGCCCAGGATTATCTGCATAGGAGCGATCGAAGGCTTTGATGTGTTTAAATTCAAACATGTTTCTTTGTACAAAGGTTTTTCGGATCTTCTGGTTGGTCCACGTTATGAAAAGCTTGTAGTAATGATTGGCTTTCTCTGTCAGCCCAGTGGAAAAGTAGATCGGGGCTTTTAGGTTCATTCTCTCCCTGTGTGCAAAGAGGGAATTAAAGGCAGCCTAATTAGTGAACAGAAAATGTTAATATCATGCAATTACTCTTTCAGGCCTAATAAAATGAATGCATCTTATATAATGAGCTGTCGAGACAGAAGCCTTGCTTTTTTGTGTTGTAGTCAGGAAGTAATTGCCTCCTGCTGAGAGGTTTTATTTTATTTAACTGGAATGTCAACAATCATTTGACAGAAAAAAAACTTTGCATCTGATATCAGGGAACAGGCTGCAATTATCTCCACACATCACTGCTTTTGCTTTCTTATTTTCTTCCTTTGACATAAATGTGTAAAAATGCTTCAAGCTTTGATTTTGATGTTTTGTTTGAAAGTAAACTGTACCAAAATGTTTCCAACAGGATGCAGAGCTCTTGTGCACGTCCCAGAGCAAAAACTGGAATAAGGACCTGGGGAATTTTAAAGCAGAAATGTCACACAACATTCTAATTCAGTAACAGAATACTGAATTAGAATAGATTTAATTTTTACCTTTCCTCCTCTTTCTATGGATTCATGGACTTTCTTCAGGAAGTCTCTTTCTCTACATCTTTTTGAATCACGGATAGTTGTGGCGTACGTTGATTCTGATATTAGGATGTCAGGACGACATTTATCAATCCAAGCAGCGCTAGAAAAAACAAACAATGTTGAAAATGTAGCAGCTGCACAATCACTCTAGGCTTTAGCATGTTTTATTTCTACTTACAATACAGAACAAACAATGTTGTTTTTACCAATAAATTTCAACAGACATTCTTTTTACTGTTAGCATCTGACTGTAACCGCAGCCTCTTTTTTTCGTTTCAAAAAGTATTTTCTGAGCTACTTATCAGATGTGATAATGTGTAGATGCACAATTTCAACTTGCATATTTTGCATCACAACAGTTTCTCTTCCAGGAGTAAAAACCTTTGGTTTAACCGACGCCGGTATTACTGGTAAATATCAACGTCAACTCTACAGAATGCTTACTTTTTGTGCAAGAAAATGTGTGGTACTGAATTGGATTTCTGACAAAGCACCAAGTAAATCACAATGGCTAAATACAGTACTGGACTATATATCTCTGGACTATTTAACGAGGAAACTGCATGATAAAGAAAATAACTTTTACAAAGTTTGGGAACCTTTTATTTCTTATGTAGGATTTGAAACTTCGGTTCTTCTTTGGAGAGGATTTGTAATTTGAGGATGTCCGAATTGTAAACATCTGAAATGTTTTGGTATAGACCATTTGTCTTCCATTGCTGTCTTTTTTTTTTTCTTCCCTTCTTTTCTCTTTGGTAGGTATGTATATGTGTGTATGTGTACGCATATGCTCGTATATAGGTATGTAACTTTAAGAGCTGGATTGTTCTCTTGTTCTTGTCTTGTATTATATTTGTTTGTTTTTCAAAACGTTAAAAACCAATAAATATAATTACTAAAAAAAAGGAGTAAAAACCTCATTTACCTTCCCTGTGTATAGCCGTGCTACTATCAACAAGCCTGCAGCTGCCATTTGTGCTCCAGTCATTTGGTTGGTGATTACACTGCTGATACAGTTTTGTATGTGGTAAAATGGGTCACAGTTTTACAAATGTCCAACCTTTATAATGTGAACATGCCCAAAATGTAATTTTTTTTAGTCATGTTAACAACGTAGCAGGTTTAAGTTATTGCACAAGGTTTTTTCTGAGGAAGAATAGGTTATTTTTAATTACAAACAGTCTGTTAGCTGATGTTTTCCATTAACAAAATAAGAAATAAGCAACATTTTGACCCTTTATAGACTATTCTACATATACCAAGGAATGCACTGGAAACACTCTATATAAAACACACCGCCATCTAGCGGTGGGTTATGCAAATGATGCTTAATTTTGCATACCAAGTATCCAACTTTATATGTAATTTATAATGGCAAATATCTACCACTTGTATACCATATGTTTGATAGCTAAAACACAATGAATTGTTTTATAAAAAATGTATTCAGAATATTTAGGCTGTAAATGGGTCATTTCAGGACTTGCCTAAAATCCTGCATATAAGAAATATGTCATCAAAACGATAATATTCTGCCTTATCGCCAAGAAGAAACATATTCTGTCTGAGTTCTTAACAGTAAAAACATATTCTACAGTAACAAATTTGACTTTTTGGCAGAATAAAGTCAATTTAGAAGATATTTATTCCCACTACCAAAATGGCTAAACTTAAGCAATAATTTGTGAATTTCGATCAGAACTTTTCATAAAATCCAATAAAATTTGAGGGTCATAAATTCTCACAAAAATCCAACTTTTATTTTTTTTCCTTTTTTATGTTTTTACACTGATATACAAAATGTTATATAATTTAAGACTCATTTTAATACTTGAAAACTCTTCTTGTACTAGTAGTTCTCTTCTCTTCAGTTTTTTTAAACACTTAGATTTGCTTGAATTAAATGTGGGCAATAGACAATGAGTTGTCATTAAAGACACAGGTAAAATTGTTGGTAAATGTTTTCATCATTTATGTAGTTTTTTTTATGTGTTTAATAGGGTGATGTCTCTCTGCAAAAACAGCTCTTTTAAATCTATGTGAAGTTTTACAATTTGAACCAGACATTTTACATTCAAATGGGTGAAATTATTAAATTTCTTTTAAACATAAGAAAATTACATCTAAATAAGACATTTTAATTAAAAATAAGTTTGCAAAGCTCCCTTTGACATGAGTAAGCCTCTCTTCATATCTGCTACATGCTTTATTTCTGTAGGATTGCGCTGAATTGCAGTAAAGCAACATTTTACAACCACCGGTGAAAAATGGCAAAAGCAACTTACCCTAAATGCCTGTCTGGCGTCATGTTATAGTCTCCCTAAAACAGATAGAGAGATTTATCTCAGGCTGCAGTCATTACAATCACCTGCTGTGACACAGTGCAAACTTGTTTACACTCACAGTGTAGACCACAGACTCTGATCCCACTTTGATGTGCACCATAGCAGCTCCCAGAACGTGGCCTGCATAGTACGCCTTGATCTCCAGCTCATCATCCACCTGCCAGGAGCACAACAGAAACAGCTTGATTTGCCATCAAACGGGGCGAGCATCTGGCACAGAACAAGATGGGATTAGATAAAGTCATCCGAAAGTGTGACATCAGCGCGGCACCTGGACAGTTTGGTGGAGGTTCAAAGGAATCACTTTCTTCATACAGTCCTTGATCATTTGCGAGGTGAAGAAGTTGGTTTCTCCCTTCTTGTCAACGGTGATCTTCCGGAAATCTTCAAGTAAAATGGGACAAATAGCCTTGGTGGGATGGGTCATGTAGATGGGTCCGTCGTAGCCTACCATCTCGCTCATGTAAGGCAGGGCGCCGCAGTGGTCCAGGTGAAAGTGGCTGAGCATCAGAACAGGTGGAACAAGGTGAGCACACAGATTGGTTGCATGAATGTTTTAGGAATGGAGCATTGAAGAAAAACACAACAAACCTGATGATCACGCAGTCTAAGAAGTCTGTCAGACGGCCATTCTGTGTTATGTAGGAAAAGTCTGGGAAACGCCTCTGGAATAAAAAAAAAAACAGACACTGTCCATATACCATGTACTTCATGTTTATGTGGACATTTAACTTGACTAAACAACACTGTTCAAAGAAGATAAAAGGAAAAACTTTGACATACAAAATGACTTTATTTACAACACCGACCAACCAAAACTATTTATAAAAGCTACACAATGTACCTTTTATGAATAAAAATAAAATATATATTTGTTCAAAGAATTTTTACACACCTTTAACAATGGTACCGTTCCAATAAGTGTTTTGAAAGTTTTAAATCAACATATGAAATTGACCTTGTGTCGGCACAGGCCTGAACTTTTAATAGATACACACGTAGTTATATTTTTTAGATTCACTTACATCGTCATTGTATCCCATGTGCATCCCACAGTCCATCATGATGTTTTTGCCTCCGATGGACACGAGGACGCAGCTGCGACCGACATCCTGTCCAGCACCTTGGATAGGGAACACAGAAATTGAGAATCTACAAACACAATTCTGCTTAGAAAAAGTGAGTGAAAATGTTGAAAACAATTATTTTATTATCGATACACATGCACAAAAAACCCCGAAGCTTTGCTGGAAGAGAGTGAAACGCCATGCGCAGGTTTAAAGTTGTTAAATTGAAGTTAAAGATGCAATGATGACGGAACTAGCTTAGCCTCGGGATAAAAGGCTACAGTACTCACCTAAAGGTGTTACTTTTATTTCAGGCATTTTGTATTATCTGCCCGCTGCTGGATTCTGTAGACTAATGGGTAATGCCGCTAAAGTTCTAATAATAGTTTATCTAAACATAGTAAATGAGAAAGAAATGCTTGTTGAAACTTGTGCATGCGTTTCATACAGAAGGATTAAGCTAGGGGGCTACAACTGAACATCCGGTAAGCGCTTCCAAAATAATGGCTTTCAAAAATAAAGCCATTTCAAAGCATCCTCCAAAATCGCAATTCCATGAATACTTTAAAACTTTATACCACTTTACAAAATAGGCTTCCTGCAAAACGTTGTAAATTAGTATAGTACGATTTACGTTTAGTTTTGATTGATAATGTTAAACCAAAATTAATGTAAATGTGATTATTCTTACATATTCCTTGCACATAAATGTGTAAATAACATTTAGAATATATGCGTTATTTGGCTTGTCGACGAATTTTCAATTATAAAAGTAAATCAGGCGTCTGACTTAACGTTCCATGTACTTTTATCTTGAAGGCATTTCTTCCATTTCCGGGACTCTTCCGGTTCGAGTCTGCGCAGTAGGTATGGATTTAAGAACAGGAATAACTTGCAGAAAAAAAATGCAATGACGAATTTTATTACCATCCCTTTGAGCTTTTCTCACCGGTAATGTGTTCGACATTTTACTCTCTCCCTTTACATTTGACTCCACTTCCAAGAGTCGGTCGCTGTTAAACAGCTATCTTTTACTTATTTAGTTCGCTTCCTGATAGTGGAAAAAAAATCACAATGGCAGATTCGGAGAACCAGAAATTCTGTCTGCAGGAGGTCCTGGACAGTTTTAAATTGTGTCTATCGCCAGAAAAAGAAATCTACATCGAACACTACGTTTCTGGATGGAGAGGTCTTGTGAAGTAAGTGATTGTTAAATATTTTGTCGTGTTTTAATCCTCCACAGTAATGGGCTAGATTAAATTAATTGAAAATAGCTGGATATTTCTAAAGAAAAAGTATCTTTTGTAAGGTACAAGGCTTGTGCTAATTAATTAAGTTAAATTATAAATTAAAAGCATGTTAGGTAAAGTACAATGACTGGATTCCTGAAAGCTGAATCTAGTCACCTTTCAGGTCTTGTTGTTTTCCAAGTGACGTGTTCAGGTTGGATCACTAACGTGTGGCCATGACACTGCCAGCCTCCTTCTGCTTCTTTAGACACTTTAGCTTCAAACTCATTGCTGATTAGCTTGAAGCCATATTCTTCACATAGGTTTTGTACTTTGTTTCCTGCTTATCTGCTTTTCACAAGGAGAATTTGTTTCAAGGACGGCGTCCCTTCTAGTTAATCCATTTGCACTTTGTAGCTTGAGTTCCTTATTTGAAAAATAAACTAGAACCCCTGCTTGAAGTAGGGCTGCATCTCAGTAAATTAATTTAGAACAGAAATAAACTTTATTTCTCAATGGGAAAATTCAGGTGTACTAAAAGGCAAAGCATGTAGATTAACATAGTGATAAAAATATAATATCAGAACTAAGAAACCAAAATCAGAACCATACAGCGACTAATTTACAGCATAAGAAAAAAAACCCCAACAAACTAGGCAATTAATAAAAACAGCATACTCTGATTTTAAAAAAATGTGCAACTGAGCTGGATTTTTTTTTTTTTTTGACTGTATGCATATTTGTGCATGAAATAACAGTAGACAATCTACAAGAAGTGGAAATAACAGTACAAAACAACAGGGATGTACAAATAATAGCAGGAATGTAAAAACATATTGAAATTGCCTAACAGATGCTGGAAGTAATGGCTGACAACACCACTCCTTTTACTGATGGAGCTTTCCAGTGCTGCAGTGAAAAGTTAATTTATTGTTCTAATTTTATCAAAAATGTGAGTCTCATACATAAAATATATCATTCCACAAGCAAAGTAAAATTTCTGATGTTCATTTCGATAATACTGGTTTATGATCAGAAAAATGTGTATCCACTCATTGTAGAAGAAAGTTCAGGGGGAGGAAAAACTGATAAAACAAGGTGCACAAGTAGCAAGGATAACTGTAGCCTTCAGAGGATGGCAAAGATCTCATATCTCTGATTTTTTTAAATTGGTGTTATGTAATATTTTGATTGTGGAACTAAAATTTCGGTTTTAATATTCATTAGAATTAGCAAACAAGTGCATGAAGCACACAACTTTTTGTGGAATAAATATATGTATGTCTCGCATAAAGGAATATTTGAGTCTTTTCAATATTTATGTTAGCATTATGATTATGACCCAATCAGTTGTCACTGATAAATTTTCTTATTCATATATACATGGGCCTTGAAAAGGAAACACTGGAGGTTAAGCCTGGTAGATTCTTACAACTCTTATATGATTATGTTTCGGAGCTAGACTACTGTAAGCACACTGACTGCAGTAAGAAAATATAAAAGTGCTCACAGGGTATATCCGTTTGTCTTGTCAACAGGCTTCTGAACAGCTTGGGGAGCCTCTTCGGTTTCATCTCTAAAGACGCTGTCAGCAAGACCCAGATCCTGATGAACTTCCTGAAGAGTGAGAACGGCCCTCACTACGCCACAGTGCAGTCCATGGTCAAGTTTGAGCTGGACAATGAACTGGTGGACGTGGACAAGAAGGGGATCTATCCTCAGTCGGGTTGCCGCACTTTGCTGAGGCTCCACCGTGCATTGAGGTGGCTTCAGCTCTTTCTGGAACGCTTGCGGACCAGCAAGGAAGACGACAAGACTTCAGTCATGTGCAGGGACGCCTACAACGAGTCCTTGGCCCAGCACCACCCGTGGCTGATCCGTAAGTCAGCCGGCATGGCTTTCTACAGCCTCCCTGTAAGACCGGCTTTCTTTGAAGTGATGAACGCCGGCACACCTGAGCAGGTCGTGGACGTTCTGGGGAAGGCTGTGCCTCTCCTTTGTGAGGTGTACCAGATCACAGAGGAACTTTACCAGAAACACAACCTGCTTGATTTACCATAGAAAGGGAACAAGTGCTAGATTTTATCCGTCTGTAAATTATTCCTGCTGGAGTGCTGTGGAAACTGCTGCTGCTGTATGATTATCCCAGCATGTGTTCTATATCTAAGAGTAATTTTTCACACTGATTGTATCTATGTGCATTATAATTTTAGGTAAAATATTGTATGTTTATCTTGGTCTCATTGTCATGTAACTTAAATTGATCATTTTACTGTTTCTTAGCTGTTCTTTAAATTAAAAAGCAGGAGGCATTTGATAACTGTGGGTACATTACTCATCAACCAAATAATTAGTCTTAAAAATGATTACCGTAATTTCCTAATACCTAATACCAGTAAATAGCCTATCAGTTGTTCTATTTAAATCTAGTTTGATACCATATATAAGCAAAAAACATTGCCGGTAATTTAATTGCTTCATGTTCCTTTTATATGTAATCTTATTGTAAAAACAGAAAAGATTTGAACAAAAAAATCTCCCATTTTAAATCAATTTCAGCAAAAGTAGTATAAGTATTTCAGAAGTTTATTTGGTAAATAAAATGCACAATACAAGTGGCATTGTTGAATAAAGTCTGTATACTTGAACATTTTGTTGACTGGTAAAAATTGTATTGCTAATTATCCAGCTCATATTAAGAGTTAATACATTTGTCCTGGGGCTGATAGAAATTTAAATCCACAAAAGTGCTGACTCATTGAATGTAAATTGTGTGTTATTTTAAACTACATTGTTTGTAACCCCTTTTATTAAATAAAGAGTGCAGAACGATGTTTAATCTGACTGGTGCCTCTGCATTCATCTTAACTGGGCCAACATTTTGTTGAAACACATTTTGCTGCAATGTGCTTGGTGCATAAAGCTGGAGATCTGTTTTTGTAAATGGCTCAGAAAATTTAAGTGTTGACACGGATTTTTAATTGGATTTCAGTCTGGACTTTGACTAATGAATTTTAACACAAGAATATGCCTTGATTTGAACCAATCCATTGTAGCTCTGGCTGGCTGTATGTTTTGTCAGTCTCCTGCTGAAAGACGAATATTTTGTAACCTTTACTAGGTTTTTAAGGATAACATTGATAGCTCTTCTTTGCTATAAAAACTTACACATTTAGACTGTTCAGACCTTAAATATTCAACCTTGAGAGCAATTCTTTAAAAACACAACGAGATTTTTATTTTGTTTGCAGAAACAAAGTGTCCCCCGTGGATTTAGTTCTTAATGTTTCTAATAGTTTGAGTTTCATCTCGCGGTAGGATTAGCTCGTCCGGGGCGATTCTATCAAACCACCAGTGTCCTTCAAAATTAGTTTAAGATGAAATGTTGGCTGTAGTTGCACGTTTCCAACGCCAGGTGTCAATCGAGCTTAGCCGGTTACCATGGTTACCAGATCGCCTGCCGACGCCGATTGAAAGTGAAAGGAACTCCTCCAACTGCGTGAAAGGTAAACGACCCAGTTGCGCTTCATATACATTTGTGAGTATCTTTGCTTGTTTTTACAGTAGTTTTTAATTCTTAAAAGGCCTCTCAGTGTGAGTCGTCGTGTAAACTAACAGTGTTTTCTTGACACTTTGTAAATCATCAAGTGGAGCAGCTGAGGGAGGTTATCAATGCATTTAGCAAGACCAAAGTCTTCGAAAGGGAGGAGCAGACCCGCCGTTGACAGCTTGCTACATCCAAGTGGTTCACACATCGACCCGAAGGCCTCAAACTATCATCTCAGGGGCAAGCCGGACGGAACCGTCCGCTCCCTGTCTGAGCCTGAGCTTCGGCAGGCCCGGCGGTGGAACAGGGAGGAACTTCTGCACTTGCTACCGCAGGAGCATGATGCTGTTCCTAAAGCATCTCTAAACAAGTACCAAGTCCTTCCATCCATACCGACCAGGCAGTCCCAGGAGAGGTCGCCTAAGAACTTGGATGAAATGATGGTACAGCTCAACCTGTCTGGAGAAGTGACCAAAAGCAGGACACTGGAGCAGGAAGGGACTAATGGACAGCTCAGTATGGGAGCCCGGTGTGAACCTTCAGAAACAGCACCAACACCTAAATCAGGCAGTTTGCTTCTGGCTATAAGAGCGCCGTGCGGTCGGAGGTTTGAGCAGTACTTTGACCCCACAGACACCCTGCGGGCGGTGAGAGCCAGCGCAGAGGCCCGGTTTGCTGCCACCTACAGAAAGGCTTTCATCGAGACCATGGATGTGCCACGCAGAACCTTTACAGACATGGACATGACCCTGGAGCGGTGTGGCATCCTGAACAGATCAGTGCTGTGCATCTCTTACCATTTCCAGCACTATTAAACAAAGCGCTGATGCAGAAATACTACACTTTATTGAACCAAATCAATAAAGTAGTTTTGAATTTGAATTTACCTGGTAGATGAGCCACGTTTCTGAGCAACAAACAATGCACCAATCAGAAATCGGAATAGGTCGATTTTGTTAGTTGTGTGGTGACTAGCAGGTCAAATACTTTTCTTTTTAAACTGCCAACCATTTTTGGTCTATAAACTATAACAACATTCAATAACAGAATTAAATAAAATTTAGTAATATGCTGTTGCACCTCAAATTAGAATATCAGCTACACCTGCTTATTCTTGGAGGTAAATCCGGTACAGGTCGCCAGTTGCATAAGACACAATCGCGAGACCAAGGTGTCCAAACTTTTCATTATGTTGGCCAAAACAATAAATCAAAAGTACTTGTGGGCCAAATAAAAGATTCAAAGATTATATTGTAATTTTTACTTGATTAATAAACTAAGCATGTAATATTTTAAACAATCAAATATTGTAGAAAAAACACAGCATTTTGCAGATTTGCCTTATTAAAATAAAGTGACAATTATTTTGGGCTCAATTGATATTTCTAATTCAATCTTGTATATTTTGCAATACAAACAAAATGTGTTAATTAACCTGAGGTTTTTGGAAGGAAACCAGAAAGGCTTGACCTAAGTTAGGTCAAGCCTTTCTGGTTTGACCTAAGTTAGGTCAAGCCTTTCTGGTTTCCTTCCAAAAACTTAAAAAAATTATAATGGTAAGTCAGTCTTGATATACAGTACTATCATCCAAATACACGTATTTTTTTATTTGAATTTCAAAAAGTTTGTAAAAAAATAATTTTGGTAATTCTGATTGATCTAAAATGAGACTTTTGGTCAAATTTCAGTTCAGATGGGAAAGAATGAAAAAAATAGTCCTTATAATCAGGGCATGTAAACTTCTGGTTTTAACTGTACAAGACAATGCACCATCCTGGAAGTAGGTTTTATTACATCTAAAATCTCAAGGCATTTTAAAGTTAAGCATTTATTTTTGCAAAACCAACACCCCCTTTCGATTTTAAAGTTTCTCTCCAACTCTAGTTTTATCATATCAGCTAATGTTTTTTTTTAACAATGCCAAATCTAATTAACTATGAAATTAGTCTTTTCAGAATGTTGCATGCTATCGTTTCATCAGAGCTGATGAAGCATTAAGACATTAAAAGGAAGCAATCATCTCAAAGTGGGTTGACTTAATCTGTCAAACATGCATTAAATCAAGTGTTTACATTTCATCTCACTAAAAGACACACAAAATGAGCCTTACATGATTGAAACTTTAAAAGCTTTTCATCCACAAGAAAAAATAAAACCCGCTTTATTTGAACTTCAGATGATTGGTGCTCACTCTGACAAATTTATTCAACAGCAAAAAAGAGAAAAACAAAATGGATTCTTGTATGCAATACAGGCTCCACACACATGAACAGGTTTTTCAAACAACCGCAAACATGCCATGAAAAACTATATACACTACATACATGTCACAAAAATAACACTGATATTTCACTTAATAAACTCAATAACACTGCAAACACACATCTTTTAGCAGCCTGTGGCGTCTGTACAACCTCAGTGTTGAAGCAGCTCAAAAGAAAACCTGGGAAAAAAAAAAAAAAGAAAAAGTACCAGAAACAGTGTTTTGCAGAAAACAAACCATGTGACACAATGTAAACATTATCAACTATTGGAAAGCAGCTGAACACTAAATTGTCATCTTCTCCATTTCCTCAAGGTTGCTGGTGTCGAGTTTTGTAATTTTCCTGTCTGGAACAAAAGGAAAAACTCAAATTAGGATCTGATGACATGTCATTTTACTGAAAAATTTATCAAAACAAAGAAATCTCACTGAAATGCATTTCAATTTGCTTAATGATTTCCATGCTGTTCTTGCTGTCCACCATGTTGACAGCAAAGCCTCTTCTGCCAAAGCGTCCTGTGCGGCCGATCCTGTGCAGATAGGTCTCGTTGTCGGCGTTCCCTTCCAAATCCACCGGGAGGTCAAAATTCACCACAAGGGACACCTGCTCCACATCAATACCTGCAAACGGATAGAAATTTGTGTGAGGGATATTATAAACACCCTTAGCATCACTAAGTTTTAATAGCAGATCTACTTGCCTCTGGAACACACATTGGTGGTTACAAGCACTTTCTCTTTGCCGTTTTTGAAGCGTTCGATGACAGCGGCTCTCTGTTCCACTGCCATTTCCCCGCTCAGTAACGCCACCTGGTGGCCCTCCTTTATCAGGCTAGAGGCCAGCCAGCCAGCCATCTTCCGAGTCTGACAAGCAAATTGAGCAACACTTTGAAACAAAGTGGTGTCACTTTGTTAATAGATTCACTAATGAGAATCTATTCCGTAATAGATTCTCATTAGTGATAGTTTTCCAGATATTGTTAAGAGAGAGTTAAAATTTCAATATTTATTACATAGTTACAAGTTTGTGCAGTTTGGTTTCACATTGCAAACAAACCAAACCCTTTAAAAAAATAAATAAATAAATAAAAAATCAGTTTCCCCCTTCACCCATGGTGGAGCTACACTATGAAGTACTGAAGACACTGCACAACGTCCTTCCTCATCATAAAATGTTAATAAAAATTGAGCAACATCAATATTTTAGCAGTTGAAAGGTTTCTCTTTTGATGTTGGTAAAAGACCACAAGCTATTTCTTCTGCTAGGTCTAGACACACGGATTTGTTTTAGTTTTATTTACCCAGAATGCTTTGCGCTACCTGCTTTTGGAGCGGTCTCTGGTCCGTTTGACATATGCATTTGAACCTCACCAAAGTTCAATTCAATTGAACCGAGACTTAGGTTTGTCAGTGGACCAGAGTTTGTTTTTTTTGGTCCACGCAACAGTCTGATTGTGCATTCACACCTTCCCAAACTGGACCTTTTAGGCAATCAAACTATAATAATAATAATAATAAAAAAAAAATAATAATAATAATAATAAAAAAAACTAGAACAAGTAGCATTCCTTTGCAAAAAAAATACAAAACTTATTTCACATACTAAAAATAATTTCTAAAGCTTATTTGAAAAATAACTTACGTGGCAGAAGATCATTGCCTGTGCAATAGTCAGACACCCATACAGGTTACAGAGCGCTGTGAATTTGTCCTCCTTCTCTCTACAGAGCACATAGAACTGCTTGATTGTGTCCAGCGTCTCCTCTTCTCGTCTCAGTCGGATTATATTAGGATCGGGAATCACTCGCTCAGCAAACTTCATCACAGAGTCCTCAAATGTTGCAGAAAACAGCAGCATCTGACAGTCTTTGTTGAGCAGCCTTAAAACGGAAGGCAGTTGTCAGATATGTTTTTTTTTTTTTTTTAATTCAACATCAGGTTTTTCAGGAAGAAACCCACCTGTGGATCCGGATGCTCTGGTCCCGATGACCCTGCATGGCGATCATCACATCAGCTTCGTCCAACACAAACATTGTGATCTTCTTTGGGTCAATAAGCTTGTACTTGGTGCACCAGTCAAGGATGGTGCCTGGGGTTCCAATAACAATCTGCTCTTGCAACTTGACATGTCGCTCCACTGGAAAACACAATGCGTCATGCAGATGATGTTTTACATCATCGGTGGTGATATAAAACATCACCAATGATATTTTATCAGTGGTGATGATAAAGAACAGCAAGCTAGAGTGCGTTAGAAACCTTTCTAATATACTTAACTTCCTTCTCTATTTAACAATACACATTTCTCGTCAAATAGTTTTCATTTTAGCGGGCCTAAGTAATTAAGTTTTTAATTCAGTCCCTACTTAAATGTAATAAAGAATGTATATAAATGTTATTTTATATATCATCACCTTCCTAAAATAATGGTCCAATTAATTTTTTTAGCCAAAAGTTGGAGGGGGGGAGCAGGTGTTTGAAAGAAAGATTTATTTTTGCTTTTGCCAAAAAATTACTCAAGTCATTATTTTTGGTAAGTGACGATAAACAAAATTTCCTCTTTTCTTCTATAAATGATGTGATAAAGCAGCTCCTTGCTGTTTAGATAAAGGATTTCATTCCTTAGACAGATTTAATTGATTTCTTGAACATTTTGAGATACTTATGTAAATATAGTAGGTAAACACAGCTTATCCTATCAACCAAAAATAAAAATGCCGTTTCAGGATCTTACTTCTGTTCCCTCGAATGGCGTAGGCCAGTTTCACATTTGGACAGAATTTGCCCATTTGTTCAATCACTTGGCCGATCTGCAACGCGAGCTCGTACGTTGGCGCAACACAAAGACACTAAAAGAGAGATTTTCAGTCTTCGTTAAAGACGCCTGGCACTGGAGGCGTTGGATGCTCTGAAGGTGTTCTGCTCACCTGAGTCCAGGTATTGTCAGGGTTCACATGACTCAGCATGGCCAGAGCGAAAGCTGCAGTCTTACCAGTGCCAGACTGCGACTGAGCAATCAAGTTCTGATGTCTAGACAGAATGAGAACATGCATGGGAAGAAGAAATGTTTTACATTTTAAATGACAAACACCAATAACAGAACAAGTATTCACTTAAAGCCAAGCTGATGTTAAACCAAACTTAATAGCATTGATTAATGAACAGAGCTCCTTAATACCTTGTCAATATATGCATTGAACTAAAATGACAATAAATAAATAAAAAAAGCCAGGGCACTCAGATCTTTTGCTTACACTGGCTCTGGTCAATTCATCTGTCTGCTCCCACATCTTGCCATTTGGTTCCCATAAACAAATAGTACCAATTAACAGGCAATAAATAAAACAACTACAAAACCCTATGAATGTGTTTTTTCCACTTATATCCATGCTCACAACTGACTCAAAACTGTCTGAGTGAGATAGTTTTATACCTGAACACAGCGCTCCCTGACATGGTTGTCCCAAGTTGTACAGTTTTAATCAATAGAAAAATTCAACTGTTCAACTAGCCACCGTTGAACCTAAAGAGGGCAGCACCGAGACCAGGTGAGGCAGAACTAAACACATTTACATAAAAACATCAACATTTTAACAGAAACAAAGATACCTTAAACCAATTATCCCCAACCCTGGTCCTCAGGGCCCACTGCCCTGCTTGTTTTAGGTGTTTCCCTGGGTTAAATGAACAGATGATTAACCAGCTTCTGCAGCAATTGCAATAATTCAAAGGAGGTAATGCAATCATATGAATCAGTTGTGGTGGAGTACACATTCAGGACAACAGTCCCTGAGGACCAGGGTTGGGGACCACTGCCTTAACCTATTTAGATATTTTCTAAGCAAAAAAAGTTGGTTTGCTGGTTAGTTATACTTTAAAGATGAAAGAATAGTGACACTGGCCCGTTGTGAGCTGATCCAGACCTTACTGAGAACCTTTGCATCCTTAAATGAAAGATTTAAAGTGATGTTAAGCAGCCTCTCTCAGAACAGTGCCTGTAGCCACTTGACAGCGTTGATGGTTTACAGGACAAGAAACAGATTTTACTGATCATTGATTTTTTTTCATATGAAATGACAAATGTTTCTGTAAATTTTGAGATTATTCTCATTAAAACTGGGGGATTTTTTTTTAAAATGTTTCACTTGTACAACAGTTCTCTACAACAGTTGCCAAATAGTTGTGAATACAGATATTCTCTCCCAAGAGAGCCCAGATCTCACTTTTATGATTTTGCTCAGGTCCAGTCCTTGAGTGCTACCAACTTGCAACTTTTACATACATCACTGACGCAACACAACAGAGTCAAAAGGCTGACTTCCCTCTCTAGCAGTAACTCAGCTCTGCAGAGGCATAACAAGCCATTCATTTGATTCAGGTGTGTTAAAGAAGAAACCCCACCTAAAAGTTACAGGATGGTAGCTCTTGAATACTGGACTTGGGAAATCCAGATTTAAATATTCAGGGGTTGATGTTCATAACATTATGGATTGACTGAATGTTCAGTAGGAGGGACAAGCCATATAAAGACACTACTTTCTATGATTAAAGAGAATATCAGAAAAGCTTTGGTGAACCTTGACATCATATAATTCCTTTACAAAACAGTAGATAGGATTTTTGTTAATAAGTCAACCAAATTGGACTTCAACTGGAGATAGTACTTATTAAAAAAACTTTTCTTCCCACAATACTTCCTAAGCACAAATATAAACTCACGGTTCCGCCAGCATCAGAGGCAAAGCATTCTCCTGGATCCTGGACGGTCTGTTGAATCCCATGTGGAAGACTCCTTGTAATAATTCAGGTTTCCTAACATTGAAGGCCCTCAGGGTTAGGTTTCACAAAATAATTAAATAAGCAGTAAACCGTATGGTAAAAAATGGCTTTCGCCAAAGAGCTCACAGTCTGAGCTCCTGGAAAGTCTTCACGGAGAACAGGGGAGAGTTGGGATCCGCCTGCTGGACCTCAACTTGGTTCCGGTTCTTCACCAGAGAGTGGCGGATCAATTTATTAAGCAAAGACTGTTCGGCCAGGTCAACTTTGTCGCCATCTCCTTCACCCCTTTCATTGCCTGCAAGTGGAAATTTAGCTCTCTTAAATAGCTAAAATTTAATGAAGACAAAAATATTAAATTACCATTTACGTCTTCCTTCACGTTTAATGGACCTCGTATTCTGTTGATCTTGTTGGAGAACTGAAACTGTCAGACATGACCCAAGGGAATTAGCATTAGATAGCTAACACCGTAAGCTAATCTGCTAACGAGCAACGACCAGGTGTTATATAATGAGATATTTAACTAACCTGAAATGATGGCGTTGTCGCCTCTTGAAAGTCCACTGCTAACGCCCAAGAGTCTTCAGCCATTTTAAGAAATAATTTTTTTAAGAAGCAAAACGAGCCTTTCACACTAAGATCACGCTGCCTTCTTTTAAATAGACTCAACGGTTACTGCTGCCTTCAAACCCATTATCATTATAGTAATTTAAAATCCGATAAAAATGGGCGTTCAATAAAAGCGTTAAATAGATTCCAAATAAATTATTTACAAATAACAATTATAGGTAAAATTAATATATATCTTTCTGAAAAAAGTTTTTTTATATATAAATTGTTATAACTCGTTTAGTTATTTTCTACTTTTGCTCTAAATGACTTGATTTAAATATGGTTTCATCATTTTCGTATTAAAAAAATATGTCTGACTCATTTGCTTTCTTAGATCAAAATTGAAACGCGCGAAATGCTTGTATAAAGACACATTTACTCACTTTACTTGTAATACGTGAAGGCATCACAACATTTTTTTTTCCAAGTTTTGGTCAGCGAATTATTAGGGCGGGAAGTATGAGGTTGCCAAAGATGCAGTCTCCCCCTGGTGGTGCCTGGAGGACCCAGCAATTACATTTAAATTTCTATCAAGACTGATTAGGAAATTTACCATTCCTGACATCAGTAGAAAAGTCTGTATCAAATTAATACTGAATTTGCATTCAGGCAAAATATACTTTTCATGAAATAAGTTGTGGTACATTCCACATTAAATATATTTCCTTGTCAATAACTGTGAATATATTCCAATAATAATAACAATGCCAGTTGCAGTTAGGACACAATTTTTTCAGTTTTCTTTTTTATTTTCCACCAAACACCTCCATTCTTGAACATCTTTGTCAATAAAGTAAAGAAAATGGAATAGTACAGTTGAAGCTGAATCTCGACTTTTTCAAATCAAGATTGTTATTAATATTTTAATAATAAAATTATTAGCAATAATTTTACAATCAACAATTATAAAATTATTAAATGTTACAATTTAATAAAGTTGTAAAATTTCAATTAAATTGTAACATTTAATAAAATGTTAAAATGTTATTAAATTGCAAAATAGAATTTAAACTAAATTCTCTAATTTTCCAACAAGGCATAAATTCCAGCAGCAGCAAGTGAAGAAACATCAAAGAGAAATCAAAGCAATAGGGTCACACAAAGATAGAATATAAAACATATAAAAACAGTATAAAGATAACAAAACCGTACAGTAAGGGCAACATTTCAAAATAAATACTGTCCAGCATGGCAAGGCTCTAAAGGAAGTAAGAAAAGCTTACAATTCATGGAGCGCCAATAATTCTTTCAAGCCAAAACTTGCACTTTCTTTATTTCAGCTCCTACAGATGATGATTTCACTTTTGTTATCTTCATATCATATACATAATGTGAATAACTTTAGAAATACTGGCAACAAATTGACTACATTCCCCTCTGTTGTTCCTTAGGTTGTGAGAAAAAGAGACAGCGAGGAAACGAGAGCAGCACTGAGGGAAGAAAGAGGGGGAGGACAAAGGGGTGAGTTCCATTGGCTGCAGGTTAATCCAATTTAGAGGCGGATGTTGAGTCCCAGCTACCCACCCCCATGCACATACACGCACACAAACACGCACACGCACACACACACACACACACACACACGCAGAGAGACCATCTCCATATTTACAACAGCACCAAAATGATTTTTCAAACACACATTAATTGTCATGGAAACGGTTGCAGCGCAAACCCCCCTCCCCCCAGATGTATCAAAAAAAGTGATCACGAAACCCTGAGACAGACAAACGACCACTTTAGATTTAAAACGCTCCTGTGCGACCGCCTGCCCGTTTAGGTTGCATGACAGACGATGTGTGCTGTCTTCCACCCATCTGCTGCTGCTGTTATACTACATGACATGCACGTTATTAAAAAGGATATCTGAATTGTTGATAGTGTCAACAAGAGCTTACAACGAGTGGGTGGGGATGGTGCTTTGAATAGGGTTAGGTGGGGAGGTTGCTTTGGATTCTCTGTCTCTCTTTGAACCTCAAACTCCTGCATCCTCCTCTCAAGGAGGAGGAGGATGAAGAGGAGGAGGCAGAGGAAGAAATAAATGAAACAGTTTCTGCAACCACATGTTGCAGGGTTTGACTGAACTACAGCTGGCTGCTGCAGCAGCATCTCCCCTCTCCCCTCTTTGCATTGTGCGTCTGCATGGGTAGTTCCTGCCACCTGTGGCAGCACTCCTATTCACTCTACGCCACCAAAAGCGAACAAAAAAATTGGAGAGGAGAGCAAAGGAGAGGCTGGACGAGGAGAGGATATCTTTCATGATAAGTGGACTTCTAACAGAGAGAGATCCACGGTGCACTTGACACAAATGAAAGGTAAGACAATGGGAAACGCTAATGCATTTTAATGCTGGTTTGCTTCCGTCTGGCGATTCCTGGTTTAGACATCACTGTCAGTAGTTTTAACTGAAAGAGGAAAAGGGTCAATGGTTGAATCTGTCAGCAGATGTAAACAGGTGCACCGTGCCTCAACAGGTGGTGGCACAGCATGCAGCTGTCTGTTCTGACCCAAATGAAGGATGTTGTCTGAGTTCAGGGTTGATGCAGCGAAGGCACTGTGTTTTTGGTAAAATCCAGGTAGGGCAAAATCACTACCTGTGTTTTGGTAGGGTGAGCCCATCAGGAGAGAGCACACTTTTGACTAAACTAAAACTAGAAGACATAAAATAACTAGTATGACTAATTTAAATCAGTTCAAAACAAAACTTTTGCAAAAAATAAAACACCCTTTGCACATGTGTGGATATAATCAAGTTCAGTTGTAATTGCTTGCTTAATTTATCCAAATTATCTTATTTTATCTGGACAATTTATCTTTCTGAGAACCACATACTGGTTCTCAGTATGTGGCTGATTGGACACATGATGGCAGTATTGAGATGACAGAAATATGAGTGCATTAAAATGCATGTAAAAAAGCACTTGAGAATGATATTATCATAAAGATTGATGAGTTTATTGCTTATTGGCTGTGTCTATGTCTGTGAATATGAGACCTGACATCACAGCCTGAAGTTTTTTATTTTTTTATTTTCTTTTTATGGGAGAGGAAATCACCTGTGGTGTGAGATAAAGTGTGATTAGTCTGACTGTCAGATTAAATGCAGAGTTTGGTGATGCTGCTGGTCAGTATGCAGGTAAGCAGGCGAGCAGAACTGTCTCTATGGATATTGCTTTCGTCATTACACTTCCCATCAAGCTTGTGCAGAGGGACTCTGGTCGTGCAGCAGACGCAGACCCCATGACAGCAAGATTACTTGTGCAGGAGAAGGCACAAACAATAAACCGGAGCAGTATTGCAGCAGCTAATTTTGTTTTAGCAAAATTGGAGAACCTTAAAATGAATTAATCTTTTATTACAGTAATGTAATCTCAGACTACAAAAAACAATAGAAAATCAAAACCAATTGAAATTTCCTTTAAAGAAATAATTGATTTTTATTCAATTGTTATTGAATTAATGTAAGAAAAATCTTACTGGTGTATTTATTTATTTATTTTTTAAAACCTTAACTTATAAAATACTTATACAGACAGGTTCATTTTAGATTGTGGTTCTTCAGAACAGGAAAGATAAGAGATCATTGCTCTCTTTGTTAAAATTTTTAGGATTTTTCATTGATCAGATGAAGCAAAAGTTTATCTTTTGGCACCAAACAGTATAGATGGGTATGGCATAAAGCAAAGGATTAATATGGAAAATAATCTCTTGCCAAGTATTAAATATGGTAGAATATTGAGACATTAATTTATCTTTTGGCATTATAGATGGTATTCAGAAAAAGGATTATATGGAAAATAATCTTTTAAGTATTAAATATGGTAGAATATTGAGACATAATGTAACTTATATATATATATATATATATATATATATATATATATATATATATATATATATATATATATATATATATATTATATATATATATATATATATATATATATATATATATATATATAATCTATCTATAGATATATATATAGATATATATATATATATATATATATATATATATATATATCTATCTATATCTATATCTATATATATCTATATATTTATATATATCTATATATATATATAGATATATATATATATATCTATATATATATATATATATATATATATATATATATATATATATATATATATATATATATATATATATATATATATATATATATATATATATATATATATTATATATATATATATATCTATCTATATCTCTATATCTATCTATATATATCTATATATATATCTATATATATATATATATAGGCTGTGGTATGAAAAGAATCTGATATTTTACGTCTTAAGCATATTACCCACTCTACCAGTAAATAAAAAAATGTCAGAGTATTTTCCCCTCGTGAATAAATGTACCCAAATTAAAGGTTGTATTTTCTCCAAATTCTTTTGAGCTTATGCTGTTGCAAAAGTTAATGAAAAAATATTTTAAGGATTATCGCAAATCATTACCAAGGATTCCAAGAAGTAAGTAGAATACTGCATTTATTAAACAGAATAATTGCGTTTCTTATCTCTCTAATGTATCTGAACATGTTAGTTTTATCAATAGATCTCTGAGATCTGTATTTCACCTGCAAATTCTTTGCTCGACAGCAATGGCAATGTCACCTTGAAATCTTTGTTTTTATTGCCACGACTTTTATCTTGAATAGTTTAAACACGGGTGTCACCTTACCCCAGTCCTCTTAGTTTTACATCACACTGAGGAGGATTACTGAGGCTAGAGAACCAATAAAGAATGCTCCACTGACGGCTTTAGCGGTAGTGTTTGAATCTGTAATGTGTCCCTGGTGTGTGTTTAATCTTATTGGTGCTGGCCATCCAAAGTAATAAAAACAAGAAACAAGATCACTTCCTGTGCAGAGTGCTCAATTTAAACGGAAATTTAGAGCTCATAAATAATATTGGGAAGATATTAAGGTAGAGTTCTGAATTATTGGAGGTGAAAGTGTGCAAAATGTAAAGAAAAGCAGAAAAAGACAGTAGAAGCACAATGGATGGAAGTTTTAACTGCTCACTACCTTAGTTTGAAACAAGTTAATGTAAAAGAAGAGCCTATCAGAAACGTCAAGGCTGACGAAAACAAACTTCAGTGGTGAACAAATTGTCAAATTTCCTTTGAAATGAAACGTGTCCTCTGAACACAACAGAGATGTTGCTCAGCTTGTTATTGAAACATAGTTTGAAAGCTAGCATCTGTTTTCATTATTAGAATTTCAGATTGTGCTTGTGAAATGATCATCTTACTCATCTGTGAAGGCCCCATGTTATGCAGAAAGATACAAAAAGTTGTGAGCCTGAGAAGAGAAAGTATCTGCATCTTTTTTTCTTAAAAAAATCCTTTCCTGCTTTCACTGCCAAACCAAGTGAATATATTCAACATGCTAAGAGATTTTTTAAGAACAAGAATTGGGTGCCAAGTTTGGATTTTAATGGATTTTCCTTTATCCATATTTGTCCTTATCAGAAATGTATATACTTGCATATAATGTTTCTTCTTTTTTACTTTCCTAATGTGTGGTGTATTGCAAATACAAGTGATGCTAACACTTGTATTTGACTCATAAGATCCAGAGGTTACTAGATCTTGAAAAACCTCAAGTATAGATTAGACAAAAATTGCAGCAAATTCTAACTTGCACAACTAATTATTGGCTATAAAATATACTTGAAGTTGTTATGCGATTAGTTGCAACATTCAGGAAAAACACCCTGACATGTAGCTGTGCATTATGCAGCAGCCTCATGATTCATTTGCAAACTTTAATATTTAGCCTGAGAGAGAGGATGACAGATTGAAAAATATGTATTTTGTCATATGTGAGCATTGCTGCTACACATGGATGTTATTCTTGAAAAAAGTTGGCAACAAGCTGGTTTTTTTCAGTTAAATTTGATGCTGATGTCTTTCTATCTTGGCATTGTGTTGACACACATACACTGGCAAATTATTTAAAAATCCCTTCTTTTGTATAAGTTGATCAGTTAATCAAACAATCAACTTGACTCTTAAAATGACAAGATCTGGTTATGTAAAATGGGATCACAATAATTTTTTAGAACTTCTTCCACATATAACTTTACTTTTCATATGTAAATTTGACATAATGACATAAAAATCTGTTACATTAAATAAAAAAAAAAGTGTACGTGTACACAGCTTTCAGCTGGTGTTTTGTTGAAGCATCTTGTAATTTCGGCAGCCAGTCTTCTTGTCAGGCACCTGTCAGCTTCCCACATCTCCACTCTGTTTTATTTGCCCACGTTGCCTTGGAAAAGTTTGCTAAATTTACTGGAAGGTGAGAACATATCATGTGCACAGCTCTCCTGATGTGGCCTTGCAGATCTTCTGTTGGAAAGAATGTGCTGGGATTTTCAGTTTTAACTTGATAAATATTTTTTTTGTTGATTTGGTTGTGTGCTTGGTGTCAGTGTGATGATGAAAATGAAATATCTAAATTTATTTGAATGTTTTGGCTCTAAGCTGGCTGATATTTGGAAGTAGTTAAAATTTGATTAACTTTGACAAAAACCTCAGCTTCATCTGAAAAATGTAGCTCTTGTCTTAGGCAATGTTTGGCTCTATCAGCAAAATACAGCAATTCTCTCACAAGGTTTTGGAAGATTTAGCATGGCCTTTTAACTGGGAATTTAAAAAAAATTAAAATTCAACAATTTTTCTATTTTATTTAATCAAATGTACTGATTTGGTTCTGTTTGCTTTTCAAAGAAGAATCCTAAAGCCAGCAGGATGCCTGGACTCATTAACAAGGAGAACCAGTGTGCTCTGCCCCTCAGTGTGTCTGACATCACCTGCTGCGTCAGGGGTTATACTCTGGCTCTGACGGCCTCTATGACCTACGAGAATATTGAGGATCATGCAATTGAGGGTAAGCGAGACAACTGCATTCCACAGCCATATTGATGCAATTCAAACCTCTGAGCATCAGTCTTTTCTTCTTTCTTCCCTGAAGGTATCTTCATATATCCACTGGAAGAAAATTCCATTGTTGTTGGGTTTGAGGCTATGATATCCAGTCAAATAATAACCCTGCAAATAAAAGGCAAGGCAAAACTTGATGATTGTTATCAGGACATCTGCCACACTGCTAACGGGGCTCTCCAGAGCGGCACCGGTAAGGCTGAAGTGACTCAGATCAATATTGCTATATGAGCTCAGTGCAAAGGCCTCTATTTGTGCGGCGAAAAGGGGGTTTGCTGTGATGAAAGCGCAGAACAGCACAATCGAAGTCTGAGGATCTTTTCCAGCTCTGTAAAGTGTTTATGTTGATCCTAGATCCCCCTCTGTACTGTCTGGTTCAGTGTTTTTGCAGCAGGCAAGTCATAACCAATGAAGCTACTGAGAGACATGGGTATTATTCATACCCATGCTGTATTCCTAATGAATGCATTAGGAATACGCAGAAAAATAAATATTGCACTTCAAAATCCTTCTCGGTAAATATATTTCTGATGAGGCTTTTGACATGACATTTGCAACAGATAAGTCATCCACCTGTACAATAAAATCATATAAGCTGATAAATTAATTAATATCTCATAAAACATTTAGAAAGCAATTCTACCTCCATGAGCAGAAATTAATGTCAGGTGCTTTATTTTTTGTTAATAGCTTGTAAAGATATTCCTCCTTTACATGGTAACACAAATGTATTTCATGGTGACATGAGGAAAAAAGCTCCCCCAAGACCTTCACAACCTTAGTTTCACTAAAAATACTGATGACATTTGTTACATACATATTTATAAACTTCTGAATATTCCAGAAGTGGGCCAAAAATTGTTTCCACAAGATCAGCAACAGTGGAGTCAAGAGAATAATAATAAGAGTTGTTAAAGAGCCAAGGACCTCTTGTAGAAAGTTGTAGAAGAACCTGCACTTAATTTGTACTGTTGATTAAAAAATAAAAAAACAACCCAAGAAGTAACACACTTGGCTGTAATGCCACCTTTCTGCATGAGACTCCCCGGCTGAAGAGAAAACACACTGGAGTTCATTTGAAGTTTGCTGGAGCAACACTTGGTGTGAAGATCATGTCACAGTTAATTTGCTGAGATATTATTAATAATGTGAATCTATTACAATCTACCATAATTCTTTTTTTTTTCTCCGAAGAGTTTTTGTGGCGCTATGGGCTCGTATTTTTGCAACAGTAGGCAGAGAGGAAAGAGGGCGAGGAGAGGGGGTAAGACATGCGGCAAGGGTTATCGGGACGGGGAGTCGAACCTGCGACGCCTTTGTCGAGGACTAAGGCCTCCAAGCGTGGGGCGTGCTAAACCCCTGCGCCACCACAGCACACCCCAATCTACCATAATTCTGAGGATGAAACAAGGAATATATAACAACAGAATATAGAATACCATATTATGCAATAAGGACAAAATTACAAAATAAACATTGTGCAGTAATTTAAAAGAACCTACTCTGTTCCAATGGAATGGGCAAAAAAACATGTGCATGTGTATTTGAACATTAAAAATCCGACCAATGACAATAACTGACAATGAAAACAGTGCAAGGGTCATTGCGCATAACACAAACCCTGTAAATTCTAGACACTAACAGGTACCATAGAATTGCTCAAAATTCCGTGAAAGAGGTGTACGGCGCTTGGTGCCGGAAGCCTTTTGAAAGGCTGTTTACAAACTGAGTGATTGTGAGCGTGAGTGGGAATAAAAATAGCAATAGGTATTTTGTTCCATATAACACAGTAGGAGTGTAACAGGTAAACCTTTTATGGATGCAAACTTGACTTAACACCAAGCTGTTTAGGATTGTATTTGAAACGTAATCAATTACAAATTTACTGATGGAACTTTACTCATTACCGTGTTTTGATCATTGATTCTATGTTGCATTGTGTTTCTGTGTTTGATATGATGTAAAGCAATTTGAAATGCCTTGCTGCTGAAATGTGCTATACAAATAAAATTTGATTGATTGATTGCAACAACAGAGATGTGAGAATGTGAGGATAAATTTTCTTTCAAATGACTAAAAATGTCCAAATAACTGTGCAAATAATTGAGAGCCGTGATGAATAGAGTCTGACTGCTGCTGGAAGGAGGAATCTATGAGGATGCTCCTTTGTGCTCTTAGGATGCAGCAGTCTGTTACTGAGTGACAGACTGCCTCAAGCACAGCCAAGGAAATGCTCAATTGGTTTCAGAGAAAGAAAATAAAGCACCTGGGATTTTCTACATAATATAATATCATCATCCAAATAGGGTCTTCTACTATTTAAATACAATAGATTTTCCCTTTGGCCCCTCACTTTATTGCCAATAACATGAAATACTTTATGTATGGACAATGATTTTTTTGTATGTGAGAATATTTTTGGATATTACCAACATCTGATGAATAAGTCTCCTAAATATGTTTACTGAGGAAAATGTTGAAATGCTCAATACTTATTTTTCTGTCTGTAATTTTTTTTATTAATATGCTCTGCCATTTCCTACTCAAAGAGAATAAAAATAGCAAATATTGGATTAATTTTCAGATACTGCAAGCACCATTAATAATTCAGCCCTAAAGGGTTTCAAAAAATTCATCTTGCTACTATTTTAAATCCATCATTAGACATATCTTTAAAGATCCATTTGCAGACTAATTAGTTTTTCTGTCTGCAAAAAAACTGTGCTGTAACAAGGAAGTTGTTTGAAAGCAAAAATAATACAATTAACCAAAGAATCCACTATTAAAGTTTACTTTAAAATACATTTGCATTGGTTTTTGACACAAAATAATATTTTATCTTTTCTAACCTGGAGCTACAGGGAACATACTGGTGGATGAGGACTTTGAGAGGACTGTGCTAGTGGTTAACCTTGGAATTATCCCCCCAATGGAGACGGTACATATCCTGGTCAGCACGTCGTCTGAGCTCACCACTTTGCCCAGCGGCGGTATCAGGGTCTCATCCCCACCAGTTTGTACTCCTCGGGTTCAAAGGACCATCAACGAAGAGCAGGGATTGTCGCCAAACTTCTCCCGAACGTAAGAGATCAAAAACCAGATGAAAGACCAATGTGTGTTAAGATTACATTCTATTGTGTGTTAAATGTAGGTTTAAAAGTTATTTTCAATAAGTTTGATTATGATGAGTACTTTTAGATAATAGCAATTTTTAAAATGACATTAAACCTATTTGTCATTAAATCATTTTGGTTTTTATGAACACTTAATATTCCAATCTTGAATGTTGTGTTTTCATTCACTGTAAGCAAAAAATATATCATATTGACAAATAGAAAAACATCAGTATATGTACAACTAATTGCAACACACTGCAAAAATGCTAAATCTTAACAAGCATTTTTTTTTGTCTAATTTCTAGTCCAGATATCTCAGAACACTTGAAATTTGACTAAGCTGATTTACAAGTAACATTCAAGCAAAATATAGAAGCTTATTTTAAATCAATAATTCCTTAATATTGATGTTTTAGTTTCACTGGCAGATTATTTTACATCTAATGTGGGAAAAATTTCTTCTTATACGTGAAATAATCTGCTAGTACCAGTACGTTTTAAAAATCAAAGTTAGAAAACTGTTTAATTAAAACAAGCTCATATTTCTTGCTAAAAAATTACTTGTAAGTTAATTTGACCTTTTTTCACATACTAATATGTTATAACCAAAAACTAGACCAAAAAAACTTTACTTTTTGCAGTTTATGCACTTAGTAGATTTAGTAACTGAAATGCATACATTTACTGAAATACATACATTTTAAGTAAGATATTGAACATGACAGTTGTGAAATGTTAAAGTTCTTGAAAAATAATATCTACATTTTTAGTCGTGAAAGACCCTCTTGTGCCTCAAGTCCTCACGACCAGAATCCAAACGCCTCTCCGCTGTGGCTGGCAACGCTGCTGGAGGATGAGGCCATAAACTCCATGGACTATGAATTTAACTTCCAGCTGGAGATTCGCGCTCCATACCTTCTCGCAGGTTTGATGATTTATCTCTATTTTTTTTAATATGCAATTATATTGGAGGCTCTTAACATCTGTAATGTAAAAACTCATCCAACATGGTGACCCTTTCCGTGTTGCATATGTCTAGGCTTGTATATTTTGTCTAAAGTGATCAATTTTATTTTAGAAGAATCCTGTTACTTAAAAGATTTCAGTTTTATGCCACTTTTCTGCTTCAGACAGACAGACTTTTCCCCCAAGAGAGACATTTATATGTTCAGTAACACCAACAGTCATACAATAATAAAAACATGAAAAATAAAATAAAATACATGCACCTATCCTAATACAAATACACTGTTGAAAGTATCAGGATTTTGGACAAAAACAAGGATTTTTTTTCTGACCTGATAACTGAGTCTCTGACTTGCAAACTGAAGAAGTCACAACTTCTCTCAGTCTCCCACCAACCAGATTAAATTTGTAATTTTACATGGTGTTTGCTTCTCCCAAGCTGTCTCTGTGCAAATATACTGATCATGGCAGGCACCTGGTGACAAACCAAAGACCTTTTCAAGACCATACAGAGACCATTCACATTCAGGCTGATTTTTTATGTTGTCATGTGGTCTTTGTCTGGATTGAGCATTGATGAAAAACATGAAATTGTGTCATGACACTGGATGAATCTCACAAAAAGCCAAGCATATTATCTTATATCATAATTTGTGACCCTAGTTAATGTCTGTGTAGCTTCAATGCATCTCCCTTCTTATACAAAAATGGGCTAGATTATATCTAAGGCTGAAGCAATTAATTGTCTTGAATTGGTTATTGTGATAATGAGCAACTATTTTAGTAATCAATTAATCATTAACTGGAGTATATAGACTCAAAAGAGGTAATTTGTTGAAAAAACAACATATTCAGAGTAGTAATTAAGATAAAATTGTACAAAATGTTGCACTTAAGATGCAAAAAATAGATAGATAGATATTTTTTACTCCAAACACCCCAAGTGGCATACTTTTAGCTCCGCCCAGTTCAAATTGTGGAAAAAAATTTGACATATTTTGCTAATCAATTAATAATCAGTTAATTAAAATAATAACAAACAGATCAATCCAACACTGCATTAATATTAAGTTCAACAGAAAAGATTAAGCTTTTCGCATGTTATTAGGATTATTTTTTTTATCTGCAGATGCATCCTTTGATACAAATGAACAAGGAATGTAACATTACTGCATTTCAGTATAATAAAATATTTATTTTCTTATTTAAAAAAGGAACTGAATTATTTATTTGCATCTTTTAATGTATTTTTAATACTGAAAAGGCTTAAGTAAAATTTTCCTATATTTTTATCTGATTAATTGGCTAATCGTCAGAATAATTAATGGATTAATCGATTACTAAAATAATCTTTATTTGCAGCCATTATTACATCTTCTACAGCTTTTTATTTAAACTGCACAGGTAAGTTTGTTGAGTTGTTGATTGTTAATGTTGCCTCCTCTTCGTGTGAATTCCTCTGGAAATGTGTGCCCAAGATGCTGTTAGCGACTGGAGATATTGCCGTTGTTTTAGAGCCACTTGTTTGCTCTGTGTAGGAGTGGAGAGCCCTTCTCACGCCATCCGAGCTGATGCAGACCCTCTGGCCCGCTCGGCAACCAGCGTCGTCATCACACTGGCTGACAAGTACACTTACGACTGCCCTGTTGAAATACTCATCTACCCCAGCGGTAGGTCTATAACTTAAAACTCAGCTCTGCACTTAGGCTTTTATTCATTTACAAGTAAAACATTCTGAAATGGACTCTTAGCTTCTTTTTTCTTTTACACATTATGTTGCCTGTAATCAGTTCAGCAGCGAGGTGACTCACTAGCTCTCTTATAGTACCTGTTCAGGAAAAAAAAAATTGCATGCCAGCGGAGTGCCTCTCCATGGTGTAGGAGTACATTGCCAATGTTTTTCCTCCTGTGGTGCTCGTTTTTTGTCCCTCAATGCCGTCTTGATCTCCAGGATGTGTGTGCTGGCTGTCTCCCTGAGGCAGGAATGAGCCGTGGACACATTGAGCTGATGGGTCTCTTATGAGCACTTTGTTCACAAGCAGACCTGCGGTTAGTCTGGGACAATCTAATTCACAGCAGACTTGTGCTGCTGCTTCTGCCACAACATGGAGGCTCAGCTTCAGCCAAGAGTTGAAGGAGACAGAGCTTTTAGCAACAGCATTGTGTTTTGATTGTACACAATGTGAAAAGTAAGACCTTAAAAGGCATTACTGTTGACATATATTATACATATTTCTACTCCAGGGTTAAATCTCATGATAGTTCTTTTTTTCCCCAATAGCCTAAAACTAAGGAAAAATGAAAAAGGAGAAGCAAAATTACTTCCACAAGAATATCTGCATAATACAGTGTTTACCAAGGCTAAAGTAGATGCATCAATGTTAATATTTGAGCTCATGAAGTGACGATTTATTAAAGTTAAAGAAGGAGCAAGTCAGAAGAAACATTATATAAGCATGAATGTCTAGGAAACCAACACAATGGAAAACCTCAAAATCTTACAAAGTATTTTAAGTTTAGTTTCTTGTACCATTATCTTAGTAGACTTGAAATAAAAAAAACCTACAGTACTTACAAGTAACTTTTCAGCAAGAAATAGGAGCTACTTTTAAGTTAATTCCTCAATACTGGTGAAAAGGTATAAGTACTTATACTTTTTCAGCAATATTAAGAAATATCATGAATTGTGGTGGTGGAACCGGTGAGGCAAAACACAGCAGACCCAGATGAGATGAAAGATGATGGGTTTTAATGGTGACAAATAACCAGAACAGTCCAAAAAACCTGGCAGCACTGCTGAGCGGAGGCAAAGGCTCATCACAGGTAGCAACATGAAACACACATGGACAAAACTCACACATGGTAGAAACTGACGCCAAATGAGATGTAACAAGACATAGGACCCAATGAGGAACAAAGGACACAGGTGGGGTTAAATACACAGAGGGTAATCAAGGAAACGAGACACACCTGGGAGACAATCAAGGGGAGACAGGACAACTGGAGACTCAGACACACAGGAAACTCAAAATAAACACAGAAAAACAAGGAACATGACAAGAAATTATTGACTTAAAACAAGCTCATATTTCGTCCTGAAAAGTTACTTGTAAATTAAATATGCCTTGTTTCAAGTATGCTAATGCACTTTAAAAGATGCAAGAAAATACTAAAATACTGACCATAAAATCAGAAACATAAGGTGCACTGGGATGCATAAACATGTTCCTCCTAACTGAATGACCTAATTGCTTTTACATTAACAAGCTAGTATGGGTGTGTAGGTCTCACATTACATGGACCAGTCAAAGGGGGTCCATTGTCCATTGAGGTGCTGGGCTCATACAATATGGAACTGTGTGGAAAGAAATATTTTCAAACTTTAATGAATTGACGGAAATAGTTGGTCAAAATTTATTCAAAATGATGTGGGAGTTTTATAAAGTCACACAGAATAAAAAAGAAAATTTACAGAAAAATGTCTGCTTTAAGCTGGTGAATTTTCCATTTTGGTTTAAACTTCATCTAAGTGATAGTGTGACATTTTAATTATTTTAAAACCAGTCAATGATCTAAAGTTTATTTTATCCTGATTTGTAAAACCCTATACTTGGAAGAGTGTGCTGACTGCAGCTCTCACTAAATCTTCATCCTTTCCCTTAACAAGAAAGAGAGAAACCTAATCCTTTTTCTCATTTAGTTTTCTTTTCTTTAGCCCCACTGTGATACAATTAATTCTACAATCAGAGTCTGCGTAATTCTGTGCTTTTGGATTACCTCGTTACTCCTCTGTGAAGCTTTCAGTCACAGAAACTGAGTTTTCATCTTGATGTCTATGTTCTCCATCGCTGTGCCACATCAGAGCCCCATGTGCCGCACGTTCTTGTCGAGAATGGAGACATGACGCAGGAAGAGTACGACGAGTTTCTTCACAGTCGGAGTGATTTCATCAAAGCAACCAAGAAGGACTCCAGCAATCAGAGGAAAGTGAGTGTGTCGCCAACATTAGCTTTCTCTACTTGAACTGATGACAACAATATCATATCCATTTCTTTTCAGAAGGCGTCAGCATAAAAGCAAAGAACTGAAACAGATGTTTTTTAAAAGATGCCTTTATGTTATTTTAGTTACAGTCTGCAGCAGACTGTAATCCTGATATAATCATGAAACATCTGGAAATTACTTGTATAGTTGAACATTTCTAAAACTGCAGACATTTTTATAAGTTTGTAATAAAACAATATAGATAATTCAGTTCATTCAGTGTCTCATAAATGTTATCCTCCTCATCATTTATGTAAAGTTCCCGTTAAGATTTTGCGTTTCTCCTTCCTGAAGCTAATATGATATTTTTCTGAAGTAATCAAATTATGACTTGGTCTTTCTTATCTGGGATCTTTGTCAAACTAGATCTGAGCCTTAAAAATATTTGACTAATTTTACATTTGCTGAGACCTTCGTATTCAAAAGGTTGAATACAAATGAGCCTTTAAAAATGTTTTCGCAATAATTAATTCTCCCTTCCACTGTTAAACTTTAAATGTCTCTGCAAATGCAAATTAAACTGTTCTAATTTATTTTGTCAAGAAATTAGACTATTAATTTTTTAAAATAGTTTCTGTGAACTCAAATAGTTTTTTCTGGTAAATTTTCAACTTTTCAAAATGAGAAGTTTCCTTTGTAGAAAATTTCAGAATTTTTTAGTGGAAATTTACTCACGTTTTTTTATCTATGTTGGCCCTATTACATTGTTGTATACTACTGTTGATAGGAGTAGTAGCCATTTTGAAACACGAAGTTTGCGTTTCAAGTTGTATCTGGGATTCGTTGTAGTTAAACCCAGTTTCCCTCTGGGAAATCTGCCTTCAGAGAGCATTCCAGTTGATTTTAGTACAACGTTCTAGGGACAATCATTTTTTCCATTTCATATAAGATTTCTCTTGGCAAGTGAAATCATCATCTGAAAACTGTTTTCTGTGTTTAGTCAGGTTATCTTTGTCTGAAAATATATATTTTTTGATGATCTGAAGTATTTAGATTTTGCAAAATAAAAAAGCAAAGCCTGGAGAATCTGTAATGGGGATGATCCTTTTTGACAGCTTTACCTCAGTGCCATCGATGGAGAACACACAGGAAAGCGCTGCTCCACTTCCTGAAGTGCCTTGTTTGCTTTCAAGGCTCCTTCAATCTCTTTAGGGAAGAAGCCTTAAAGACAACAGGACCTTTAAAGAAGGGTGTTAATCAGAAAGGGACAAGAAGGGTGGCTCTGATTTACAGTAACATAAGAAACTATTGATTTCTTCAGGCATTACATCAATTTATTACTATATATATCCTACTTCTACACATCTGCTAATCAATATGCTGTACTGCAGATGTTTTCTTTTTAATTAAGACAAAATTATTACAAACAAGTTAAAATATTCTTAAATGTGAGGTGACACTTCTGGTTTTGTTTTGCTCATTCTGCATCACTTTGCTGTGTATTTTGAATTTACCTGTTGCTATGTCTTGTATATTCTTTTTTGATCCTGTAAAGCACTTTGGTCTGGTTATGTAAAGCACTACATAAATAAATGATTGATTGATTGTTAATAATTTTTTTAATTTCCTTTAGCCTCATAGTAAACAGGAATACAACAATTCTGCAACCTATACTCTGATTTAACCAGAATCCACTTTTAATTCATTTATTAAATGTGCCTAAATAAACCAAAATTTGATCCAAAATGTGATCTTGTTTTATAGCTAACTTTGAGCCCCCCAAAATTTGCAACTTGAATTTCTTTTTAATAAAGCACACATGCAAATTCCTTTTTAATTTTTGTGACACGGTTTATACACTCCATTTTTAATTTTTTTAAATTTTTTTTTTGCAAAAAAAAAAAAAAAAAAAATCTAACTACTTTGTGTATTTAAATAATTTTGTGTTCAGGTTTTTGCTAAGCAGGTAAAAAAAAAAGGAGTATTTCTTTAGGATTGTAAATTGGTTTAGAAATTATCATTTTCTTTGGTAATAATTTGCAAAAGCAAATTTTTTGACATCTCTGCTGTATTGTGTACATCCAGGCTCTTTGATCAGAAAGACAGTCTTGTTGCTCTGGGTCTAGGTTGAGTTCTGCGATTATCTCTGCATGGTGCCATTCTCATCATGCTTTGATGATGAGACTATTAAGTGACCAGCAGACCTAAACTGGAGGGGAAGAGCACTTAGCTATAAAAATGGGTTTCTATGGAAACACTCCAAAGGCGAGGCTCATTCTGCCTGATTTTTTTTCTGCACATTTTCAATAATTTATGTGTTTTGTCAATCTGATCACATGTGCATTTTGTATTGAATTTTCTGCAAATCCTCTCAAGTTCGTTATCTCCCGAATAATTTATTTATCATATCCGCTTCTCCATCCAGGTAGACGTCATTCACAGACGGCTGCATAAGGACATCCTCCACAACCCCGTGGTCATGTTGAACTTTTGTCCCGACCTCAAATCCATCTGCTCAGACCTGAGGAAAGTTCACGGCGAATTCATCTTCCTTATTGACAGAAGCGGCAGCATGAGCGGACTCAACATCCACCGTGTGAAGGTGTTGTCACCTCAGCTTGACATGTCGTCTTGTTTTATTAGCTCCTATTATTTACATACAAATACTTCCTGTGTCTCTGTCTGATTTATCAAGGTTGATTTTGTTCAATTATATTATCAACACATCATTTATTTTTAAAAGCAGCTCAACTGAAGGCCAATTTTAGGCTTAAAGGGGGATTTTAGTTGTGGACAACTGTGGTCTTTGGATATTGTACTGTCCGTCCTTCCATCCCTCTCTCCATCCCTCTCTCCATCCCTCCAGTTCGTTAGCAGGTTCTGTTAGGTTGCATCATGTTTAATGAATATTCTCAACCAGACTCGAGGAATTCTGCAACTTTTATTTATTTATGTGGCTTTCTTTAAACATTTATGTTATTTGACTGGTGATGCCAGCTGCTGTTTTTTTTTTTCTTTCTTTCTTTTAACAAACTCACATTTGATCTAATATTGGATCTGTCAGACATCACACTGTCTGGGCTCACGGTCAATTTGAGTGGGTTTGACAGAGATATAATAACAATTTCCCACAAATCTTTGAAAAGATACTTTAAAAAACTGGAACCTTCCTCTTTGAAGTTCTTTTTCTTTCCTTTTCTAAAAGCAATTGAGTTCTGAGTCGTATTCATGTTTGAATCAATGCAGCCTTGGCGCTGCTCACCTGAATGAAAGTGGAGGTAAGTGGTGTTATTTCAGAAACTGTTCTTGAGCTGGTGAAGAGGCAGTGATTGGTGAAATGACAAGGTGTGATGCTGCTCATTTATCAGTGGAACATTTGCAGATGAGTGATGACAGTTTTTAGTTTTAAAATCCAAATTGGCTCTCGATTTTCTCTTCCAGGACGCCATGGTAGTTATCCTGAAGAGTTTGGTGCCTGGATGCCTTTTTAACATCGTTGGATTTGGATCCATGTTCAAATCACTCTTCACAACCAGCCAGAACTACGAGGAGGTAAAAATATAAAATGCAGGGATGTACTTCAATTACCTGAAACGAAGTCGTGGTTCAACAATTCAGGTGTAAACAGTTTGTTAGAGTATTTTAAAAGGTATTCAGGATGATAACACAGGAGATATGAATCCTAAAAGATAAAAACCTTGATAATGCCAGCTAGTCTTTTCTGAGAATTTAAAGAAGAGTACAGTTTGGGGCTAAATTAAATAACTTAGAAGAAGGTTAAATATCTTCAAGATGTACATTCTCAATAGAAGTCTTGCACACAGTTGGAGTCAATTTCTTCCAATTAGTTTTATCGACATGAGTTTAACCAGGAGACTTTTGTTTCTTTAATCCCAGTGACACAAATCCAGTCTGCAGAGAAAAGAGAGCAGATCAATGGCATTAACATCGGCGCTAAGATCTAAATCAACAAGTGCAAACTTTTAGCTTGGAGGACGGAATGCGAACATAGTTTTTGGTACAATGGGTGAAATGTTAGACTCAGGTCTGAAGCTCAAATAAGACAGCAGTTTATATAGAAATGATTTTGCACTCTTTCATACAAAATAAACACCTTTTAATTAGAGTTATAGTGCTGATGGCTTATTTTGCTGATAAAATGTGTGTTGAGAGTTTCAAGAATTTATGTTAGGAAGTTAAGTCTCTTGGTTTTTATTTTAATAATAGCAACCATGAATCAGTGTTAAAAATATTGTTACCTATAAAAGATGGATGACTGGTACTCCTGTGTGATCCAAGCAAAGACTGTGGGGGGCCAACATTTTGCAAGAGGGGGGCATGGCACCTCCTGCCTCTTAGGGGCACCACTGTATGATTCCACATTTGGGTTTATTAAAGTTTATTAATTACACTACTTTTACTGCTACAATTAATAATAATTTAATAATAATAATGATAGTAATAACAAACATTATAATGATAGAAATAACAATCATTATTATTACTGCATCTAAGTGCATTATTTTATTTTATTCAGCATTTTTCAATGTTTTTTATTTCTAATTTATTGCTGACGATTGCATTATTTTAATTACCATATCAAACAACACACATACCGTACTGTGCATAGTTAATATGTAATATTTTTGTATCTCTTTTAGTTTGTTTATCTATTCTTGTTAGTTTTGTTTACCTCACAATGAAGGAGAAAAAAATTATAAAACATCAGAAACTGGACCAGGTCTGTTACATAAAATGAGCATGCTTTAATTTGTTTTACGCTCATAACTTTTAATCTTTAATGATTTGGTCTTTTTAATTCAGTTAATTGAAAAAGTGCATTTGGTTGTCTCTAGGGGAATAGAGGTGTTTCTGTTTCGTGTTCCTTGTGAGAATAGGATTCTATGTTTCACTAACTCCTACTCAACCTCATGATCCAGGAGGCCCTGGCGCAGGCTTGTGATTACATCAGGAAGATGAGAGCTGACATGGGGGGCACCAACATGCTGGCGCCGCTCACCTGGATTGTGAGGCAGCCCACGTTCAGCGGTCACCCCAGGCTGCTCTTTCTGCTCACCGACGGAGCCGTCAGCAACACAGGCAAGGTTATTGAGCTGGTCCGCAGCCACGCACGCTATATCAGGCAAGTATCACTGTCAACACGTCTTTTATGACTCAGATCAATAAGTTATGCTGTCAGAAATATTGTAAATATTGTATAAGATCAGGCTTTCTTGTTGAAGCTGTCTTGGGCTGTAAAAACCTTGATGTTTGATCAAAAATGTGCTTCACATCTTTGTACTTTCACACATTTTCTCTCATTATAGTTACAAACTTCAACCTTCTTTCGGGATCTTGCACAAAACAAAAAGCTGTGGGTAGTCATGTAATCAGAAGAAAGAAAAAAGAAAAAACATAAATGTCAAAATCTAAGTGTACCCACAGCATGATGCTGCTACTACCTTGTTTAACTTTTTTGAAATGCTGTTAGTTGCAGAATTGGGGAGTAACTAGTTAAATTTCTCTGAGTAACTTTGTGGAAAAATATACTGTTAGGACTACTTTCACTATGCTGTACTTTTTTACTTTTAGTTGGGTTATTTTATTATGAAGTATTGGTACTCTTACTTGAGCAAAATTTCTGGATTCATCTAATCAGAGGATTTTCTTCCACATATTGCTCTGTCACCTTATGACTAAGAGTAAATTGTGAATGCAAACATTTAATGTCTTGTTGGGTTTCTGTTTACATGATACATTTAAAATTTTCAGACGATGGATTGGACAGTACTCTCTGAGATGGTGAAAACTTGGGATCACAATTTTAAAACTAAAACGTTTTCATATGCTGTTATTTAAAATTCATAATGCAGTTTGTTCACTAATGTTCTTTGAAAAACCTTTGAGGTCTTCACAGAACAGCGAGAATTATACTTGGACTAAAAAAAATAAGCCCTGTTTAGTATTTCTGAAGGTGATTGATTGCAGGGGATTTTATTTAGAGGTTTCAGAATAAATGGGGAAAAGTACATAAACATACCTTTCCAATTTTTCAACTCAAAACATTTCAAAAACCGTGTGTTGTTTATTTTATACTTTCGCATTATGTGTTATTACTTAATATCGACATAAATTATATTGATGTCTTAGTTGTAATGTGACAAAGTTGAAGGGGTGTGAATAGTTTTGCAAGACACTAGCTTGTCGATTTTGTAATGTTATTTCAAAACGTAGAGCTAAGGCAGATTTAAATTAATTAAGAGATCATCTTCTTATGCTCCACAAGACAAATCAACGGCTTATTCACAAAATAAAATCACCAGTGTGGGTTTATCGAGGTGTTGAAATGTAAACCAGGCCACAATGCTGTAATCCTTTTAAAATGAAATGTGGGAACATGGAGCCCGTCTTCTTTTAAGCATCCAACATCACAAATCTGTCCTGGAGGAAACATCTGTGCAACTTTCAGCCACAACAAAGCTGCGCGAATGCTAGAATGAAGGAATAAGAAACCAGCATGAAAGCTCCATCTGTCAACTTACAGGGAGAGCTGATGGCACAACAAATCTGCAGCCCTCCAGGAAGTCGTTTTATTTTGCTGCTTGCATTTAAGACTCACGCTGTGAAATCCTCGTCCAGAGTTGTTTTCTGGAAATAATTGACTTTTGTCTTCCCCTTTTAATGGATGATTGCCTCTGGATAATTGCATTATGTGCAGAAAGCTCGGCCAACTCATCAACACTTCCCGGGTCATTATCGCTCTATGCTTACGAATCAGCACAGCCACTCAGATCAAACAAGGAGGAATCACCAAAAGACTAAAGTCAGGATCTAAACTGCATGGAAAACGACACACTCACTCTAATCAGCAATGCTTTTTGTCATTAAAAATTCAAAAGGAGATTGTTGGTGCAATGCACTTAGCTGACCCATCCATTTTTGAGATACTGATTGTATTATGCAACTAAAAACATATTTCACTCAACTGTAAGAGGTAGGAGGAACTTTAGTCCTCATGAAAGATGAAATTATGCTTTGAACTCCAAACCTTTGCAGAAGTATTCATACTCCTTAGGCATATTCACAAGAGGAAGTGAGAATAATACATAATTTATTTTCCTTTTTTAGTAAATAAAAATAAAAAAGTGGATTGATGGAAATGTGCACCCATTCTGTGAACACATCTGTTGCTATGCTGAAAAATCTCCTGATTTGTCCTTGAAGGTGCTGCCTTTAATGTTTCTGTGCAGATGTTTCACATTCGGCATTGGACAAAATGCATGCCGGAGGCTGGTGCAGGGGTTGGCGGCTGTTTCCAAAGGAACAGCTGAATTCCTGGCTGATGGAGAGAGGCTGCAGCCCAAGGTACTCATTTCCAGCCTGGAGTGTCACTCATAATGACATCTATAGTTATTCTGAAGGCCCCCGGAGAGCCGTTATGCAGCCATTTCAATACATCGAGTGCCTGGCACTGATACCCATTAAGACATCATATGTGAGACATCACCCCCTCTGTGAAACTATCAGAAGGAAGCTGTATTATGTCTATGTTTTAACTCCACAGATGATAAAGTCACTGAAGAAAACCATGTCCCCAGTACTCAGTGACATTTCCATCGAATGGCTCTTTCCTGAAACCAAAGAGGTGCTGCTCTCCCCTGTTGGCAACACCTTCCTCTTTCCAGGAGACAGTCTGATTGGCTACAGTGTGGTGTGCGACACTACCCGTTACCACAACAACCCCAAATCTGTAAGACACCTGCTGAAGGGTAACAATTAGGTTGATTTATCAGTGGGTCAGAAAATCAACCTTTTCTGTAAAATTGTTTGTCTTGTAAAATTGCTACTAGTACAAAAACAGTTTGAAGGTAAATCCCGAGTGGAAGTCCTTGACAAATATTTTCTGAATGGAAAAATAAATAAATGAAGCCTTGTGAATTGCTTGTTCAAATAAGTTAAAAACCACTCAACGGGATGAGTCACCTGCTTCACATCTCAACAGGATAAAAGGAGGAGATACAGTATGATGCGCTCCATTGAGTCAGCCAGCTCGGTGTTTTACCACTCACAAGAGGAGGAGGTGGGGAAGACGGGAGCGGGCAGTCAGGGGTCCCACTGGGAAGCACCCTCCGGCACGCTGCATGACTCCTACCAGGACGCCATGACAGAGAGTGGCCTTGTCATCACAGAGCCAGACCTCACAGGTAAGAACTGCACAAGCGGTTTTCCTTTCGTTTGTTAAATCTGTGTGTTTTATCACAAAGTGCAGAAATCTTTTACTTTAATCAATAGTTTACTCATAGTCAGAGGTAGGCAGAGTACCCAAAAATCACACTCAAGTAAAAGTAGCACTACTTCAACATATTTTTACTCCAAAAGTTAAAAGTAACCATCCAAGAAATTACTAAAGAGTGAAAAAGTATTTGGTAAAATGTCTACTCAAGTACTGAGTAGACATAAGACATAAGACATGTACCGTACTCTTTATATACAACTCAGATAAAATCCAAATCAAGTTAGTTGTATTGATATAATATCAATCAAATAAGCTAAAAACCACTCAACAGGATGAGTTACCTGCTTCATATCTCAACAGGATAAAAATATTCACATTTTTATGACTATAATATTCAAGTATGAACTTATAGTCAATTTCTTTGGGACCCTACCATGCATACATTTATACCTGCTTTTGTAAGGGACTATGTATTAATGTGCTGAAATTTGCATTAATACCCTGTAGACTAAATTATTATTGGTACATAAATGTAACATTGGTTTCTAATTTAGTGACTGTAAATTTTTGAAAATAACATTTAGATGACACATCACCAAGGAGACGTGCATACAGCACAAATCAGCTCATGGACTACAACCCAGTAAAGAAATCCTTCACTCCCAGTGACCCCAACTCTGTGGTGCCCAAGAATCCCCTGAGGAGGAGCAAAGTCCAGGACCTGACTGGCCAGATAAGCCCTGAGCAAGAAATGCACTGGAAGAACGACAGCCAGGTATGACCTGTCGTTGAAAGTTACCACTAAATCAGGTCAACCATTTTTCCTACATCTGATTAGTATGTGCTGCTTGCTTAAAGTCCCTACCACCGACACACAAAATAAAGCGCTAGCATGTAATTAAAGCAGCACATTGTGGATTTATCTCATGATAGAGTTGTCATACTGTCAAGTAGAAAATGATATTTGAATTCAGAAAGAGTTGGCAGCTAAGGGAGCTGCCTGACCCCTGTCTGGATTGGAATATAATCAAGAAGAGACTAACGTGTCCTTCTCAGTAATTAAGGGCAAAATTAATGAATCACAATTAGGTTTGAATAACTCAGGAAGCAAGTTGCCATGACTAAACAGAATTAACAGGAGGAAGCCGTGTCTCCTCCAGGTAAATCCCATTGAAGAATCCTTGCTTAATCAGACTTTATGAATAGATATAGCAAATCTTTATTTGAATTAAAGGAGGTCATGAGACATGGAAACCTTGGGGCATTTTAACTTCTCAAGAGGATAAACAATCCGTCTGTCTGCCTCCGTTTATCTGTCCAATTTGTGTTTGGGCACACAGCGAGCTTCTGCTCTGTGTTTCTTTTGATAAACAGATCAATCAAGAAAATACTGTGCTAAAATATTCACGTTCTACATTTGTCATGTTGCAATCACATCGTTCAGTGTATTTTATTGGACTTTTATATGACAAACAATAAAAGAAATGGTGCATATTTTTGAGGTACTGAAAATAGTCTTGCTCTTAAGATCTTATGAATATTTTAAATATGTTTTTATAAACTAAAGTTTGTAGTTGTAACAGGACGAAAACGGGAAAAATTCAAGCTATTTGAATACTTAAGCAAGTCTCTGTGAATTTCCAATTTTGGGCTTCAGGCTATGGGCATTTGTTTTTCTTTAATTAAAAATTACCAGCAGAATCTCCCTCTCAAACATCCTTTGATACGATCAGAAAGAAAGAAATGATCAGAATAATAATGGGCTGATGTTGTATCTCGCTTTAATGCCACATGGGTTTTCCGGTTTTAGCCACAGCTGGCTGGTCTGTGCGCCCCGTCCTTCAGAGGGCGACCTGGCACTGGTCACAAGCCGCCTCCACAGCAGGAGGATGACTCTGAGCTTCATCCCCAATCCCAGCTACAGGATGGCCCTCAGCCAAGCAACAGCACCGGGGTGCCTGTGGCTCGCAACCCTGCTGGGGATGATGGGTCCAGATCGTCCACAGACAGCCCCTCTGTTGGCAGCATTGGAGACACAGGTGAGAACACAAAGACAGCCTTTCTGGTTTAATGGGAAATGTTTTCTTTCTGTCAGATAATGTGTCAGTTTGTCATTTTAGGGCAGAATTTATACTTATTTCTATTAAAAGCCCAAAATTTAGTACTCTGTTGCTATACAAACTTTTAAGCAACTTTAAATGTGAAGAGGATGAAAGAAAAAAAAATACATTTCACTGCTCACCAAAAGTCGAGTGTTATTTGAAAGTGTTGAATCCAAAACTCATCTGTAAAATTGCAGATTAAAATTTCCAATAAATGGGCCATATATACATAGCACCACGTATAAGGAGCTTGTTGCGTCAATGCCTGAATAAAGCTACGTTGAGTAAACTTTGTCAATATTCCACAAATGTAGAAAAAAAACGATTTCGCAATTGTGTTATTTCTAGTAAATAAGAAACACAATTAAAATCACATAAATAACTTTGTTCACGCGATAAATCATTAAAAACATGCTGTCCCATGATCCTCCACTTACTTCCTGTTGTCTTCTTCTTTGTGGTTTGCACCAGTGGCAACATTTGGTTGTTGATCATGTGATCTTTGTGATGCAAAAAAAAAATTGTCCATTGCAGTTCTGACCTTTGAACTTCAACAATGAGTGAGAATCACCAGCTTTGCTCTTTAGTGGTTAAAATTATATTTATTCTGACTGAAATGGTTGCATAAAACTGAGTTCCACTTCATCTTCTGTGGCCACTTTGCAATGAGGTGAACCACAGGGCTCTATCCTTGGGCCACTGTTTCTTTCTTTTTTTTCTGTCATCTTTCAAAACCACAGGATTTCTTTTGATGTGTGTGTATGTATGTATGTATATATATATATATATATATATATATATATATATATATATATATATATTTGTATATATATATATATATATATATATATATATATATATATAATATATTAAAGTGCTATATAAATAAATTTGACATTGATATTTATTTTGATAGTCATTCATGCATTTATATCCTCTTGCTGGGATTATTGCAATTCACTTTTATTTGGGATCAGCTTGGGCACAGTGCTAAATATAACAGTGTGATTTTTAAGTGGTACAAGAAAGTTTGAGCACCTAATAAATAAAATATTGTATTTTAGGTAGTTTATCCCTAAATCTACTTTCATGTATTTAAATGTTACTTCTCTGATATTTCAGATGGATATGGCCACCAAATGTGTCAAGCAGAAACCCCTCAAGAGACCCACATGTCACATCTGGGGACCACCAGCCATCACAAAGGAGACTGCAAAGCAGTGGTGTCAGGATTGCTGTGTGGGCAACCCATGAAGTGGGAGGTGGTTTTTGACATCGAGCCGTTTTTAAGCGGCCGGGAACGTGAGGAAAAGGTTCACGAGGAGCTGTGGAATGAGACGTTTCACCACCTGGCTGGGAGCTCCATCATACATGACTTTGAGCACATGGCCGATAAGGAGTCTGAGATAGAACAAGGTGAACTTAGAAACTTGTCTGACACAACTGGAAAACAATTTCAAATGTCAAAGGATGAGGTTTTCAGATTCTATTAACCATATTTAATATTTAATTTGATATGTATATTTTGTACAATTCATTAAAGAAGTAAAACGTCATGAAATATAAAATTATTCAATATATCATGGTTTTTCTAGTTATTGCATGCTTTTTTTATTTCCAGGTTTTGGCAGGAAGTACCAGGTTTACGTTATTCACACTAGCAAGGCCTGCAATATACTCAGCAAATACACAGCATTTGTCCCCATTGACCTGGACACCAATGAATATTTGCCAACAAGTGTTGAATGCATTAATGTGGGTAAGTTACATGACTCTAATTCTCCTGAGTGAAGTCACCCCCTCCCTCTTCAAATTAAATGAAGCTGGTGTCAAACATTAGTGCTGTGTTTGTGCAGCAAAAGTTTCGTTTGCGTCTCTATCATTTTTAAGATACTCATAAATGTTTCCAGAGGTTATCAAAGGTCAACCAAAATGTTGCATTTGTAATGGTTTGTGCAACAAAACATTTAGTTTGTGCTGTTAAAATCTTTAAAATGTTCTAGAAAAGGTCACCAGAGATCAACCCGGCTCCAGAACAGTCAATTGGCATCAAATTTGTTTGATTTTGTAAATATGATTGATTGAGGTTAAGTTGTATATTTTCCTGAGTTTAAACTGAGAAAATCAGTTTGAAAAAAACATAGATCTGCTGGGTTGACTGCACTTTGCAGAGCCAAGCAAGGTTGTAATGACTTCCATTTTTCTTGAAGGTGCAAGCCTGAAGAGGGGCTCCAGGTCTCGTTCAGGAAGCAGGAAAAACAGAGGATACTCCATCGGGCTCGGTCGTTCTCAGTCCGGCGGCATGTCAGAGGAAGCCGAAGATGTCCTCCTGCCTTACAGTGAAATAAATAGCTTTATTTATTTATTTTTCAAGGCTTTGTGATGAAGCATGCACACCACAATAATCAAGCACAGGCATTAAAGTGGCCTCAACAAATCCTTTTTAGTATGAAATGTCAAGCAGGACAAGATTCTAAAAATAACACCAATTTTAACGGTAGTCTTCTGGCTAATAATTGAATGTGAGACTTGATGGAGAGGGAGTCGTCAGTAAAATACCTGAGAAGGAGTGATTGTTAATTTCCCATTTGAGTGTAAGAAGCATTTTGTTTTCTGAGTTTCAAATTTTTAAAGAACTAAAATCAGCCTCTGCAGTATTAAAAACCCGTTTAAACTGAGTAAGAGCTTGATCTATACATAACTGTATAGATACAAATGAACATTTTCATTGGTGATATTACTATTAATGTTATTGTTATGAATTTGGGATGAAGGCCAAAAATTTTACCTTTTTTCTCATCAGACAAGAACAATTTCCTATCATTCCATGCCTCATGTAAAATGGAAATACGACTTCTTATGGCTATTTTTTAACAATAAAATTGGTGGATTGCATGCCTAATGAGTGATTTATTTATTTATTTTTGCCAAATGTAATTTTGGTAAAAATAAAAAAGGAAAAAAAATCCCTTCTGACAAAAATGATTTAGGTCATTGTCTTAGGAAGGTGACAATTTTAAAACCATGCATCATTTTCTTTCCGCTTCAGGAATAAACACTATTTTTTTCTTGATCCTTCATGTAAAAATGTAAGTGTGTAACATATGTTTGAAAGTAACTGTATTTGTTTATGTCAGTCTAAACCTGCTTTCATGTAAGAACTGTGAGATATATGGATTTCTCAGAGAACTTTGTGAGCTGTTTTATAAATAACAACTTCAGCAGTAGGACAACATTTTTAAAAGGATCCTCAGTGATGGCATAGCAACAGCACGAGCTAATGTGGGCAAGAGATGCTCAAGCATATGCTGGTTTAAAAAAAACACAGATGGCTTGGATATGGAGGAGCTTTAAGGTTTTAATGATTCAAACCAAAATGTTGGAAAGCTGACAATTAAATGAAAGACATTTTCATTTCTTGTTTGAGATTTTTTTTGTCTTGCTTGACTTTGAAATTAAATTTTTTTGTTTAAGCAGCAAGCAAACTGAGCGAATGGTTTCAAACCAAGGCCAAATCAAACAAAGTGACAGGCTTATTCGATGCTGGAGTTTTTGTAAATAAGCTGACAGAAAAAATGTACTCTTCTGTAATGGTTCTTTAAAAATTATTTTAATTCTTGTTTCAGATGCAGAGGACGGCTTCTCTCCATGCAGCACCCCTTCCTCTGCTGGCTGGGACAAATGCAGCTTCACAGAGGGTAAGCACATCAAATTTGTTGCAATTTCTCAATCCCCCCCTATGCCCCACTAAGACCTTTGAAATGCAATATCTAAGTGGATGTTGCCTTGTCCAGCCTCACACAGCAACATTTTCTACCAAATGTGAAACTGTAGATCACTGACATTACAGTTCCTACTCTTGTAGAGGTTAACAGAGGTTGGCAATTTTTATCTTGGCTCAAACTGATGATTTGTAACATGAGAATCCACTGGATGCCCAAATATAAACAAGACATGTTTCACCTGGAGAGGACAGAGATGCTGCAGTGTGTTGAATGTTTCCTGTCGTCACTGTTACATCTCACTTTACCATAGTCTTGTTAATTACCAGATGGTGAAAGATGATAAGTAGACCTCTGCTTCTTTTCTTTTCTATCTGCCTTTTTGTGTCCAAGTCGCCCCACAAAGGAGTCCGTCTGTTACATCAGACCAATCACAGAAATCGGTGGAGAGTCTTTTTTCTGCCAGGTATGTGATTAGAGTTCAGCTGGTGTTTAAATGTATCGCAGCTGCATTCAGTAAAGAACATCAGTGATTATGTAACTGCAATTTGACATTTTAAAAATAAATTTATTAATTTTGAAAAAAACTAACTTTTTGATAAAATGTTTTGGTGCAAGAATGAGATGGTTTTCTGGCCGTTTCAAAATTGGTTTATTTTTTGCATCACACAAGTCACAACCAGACGGTGCCACAGGAGCAAACCACAAAGACGGGAAGTAGATGGAGGATAATGCTTTTTAATGTCTTATCACATGAACAAACTTATTCACGTGTGATTTTAGCTATTTTTTATTTAATGGGAGTGTCTCAAATTGTGCTTTATCAACATTTGTGAAATATTGATAAAGTTTTGCGCATATTTATGATGAAATGGAGCTACTGACAGACCAGAAAATGCTCTAAATATGTATTCGGACATGTAAGGTATGCTCTCAAAGTATCCAGGAAATATTTTATCCATCACCAGTTGTTCTATGTGACTATGTAATTATTATGATCATTCAACAAATATGACATTCTGTTGTTTCCAGCAATGCTTTTTCAGACATTTCAGAAAACATGATTATCTGCAGAAAATACCACTTTGATAGTGATGTACAAAGTTTTGCATTGCAAGATTTTATTTCTGACAAGACAAAAACATTTGTTTTAATATTTTAAAGCAAACTTGATCTGCAGCTCTCCAGGTAAGGAGAAAAAGAAAACACAATTTGGTTGCATTTATTTTGAGATTTCAAAAAATATAACAGTTTGCAGAGAGAAACAGCTCCCAAAAAGCTGTGTCTGATTAGCTAAAAGTTCAATATTTGTATGTTAAAAACATAAAACGTTTCCATCTATTTAGCATAAAATACGGTTGTGATCTGTGGAGTTATGGTGCAGTTTTCTTATTTTCCTCAAATGTAGATTCAGGAAGAAAAATAGCAAGACACATTGTTACAGGTTTCTATGGGAACAAAGTGTATACCAATCATTTTAAAATACTTATTTTTTATTTTTTTTTATGCAGAATGATTTATGTATAAGTAAAAATACAGCACAAAATTAAATGCAAGACTTTAAATTATAAAAGATAAATTCTTTAAAAAATATAAACTCTTGCATTGTTATTGTACATTATGTTCAATCTTTGTTTTTCTTGTTTACCTCTCCTCTTGGCCCTTATATGAAAAAGATAGATAACGCAGAAATATTGAGCGCGAGCATCTGTATGCACGCACAGTGTTTGCTACGCTTTACCTCTCCTCTGTCAGGCTCGCCCTCAGCAGGACTCGCCTCCTGACCCGAGCTGCTAAAGGATTCATGTGTCGAACGCACAGCAAGTCTGGCGATTCAATAGGAGAAAGTGAAAACGAGAACAAAGACTACATTCCCCTGGTGAGCCCCAGATCTATTCCGTTTATTTCAGCATGCAGGTTTGTATGTCACCGATATGAATTAATGGCAGAAAATGCGAAGAAGAAACACTAGTTGTTGAATGATAAGGTGTACAGCATCTCTCCAAATCTATTCAGTCTTTGGTTTCCAATGTGCATCAACTGTAAAAGGAAACATTCTTAAATTTAGATGATCGCTCTTATTTGTGTCGACTCTGACATGGGCCAAACGGCCATCTGAAAAACAAAAAAATTCCAGTTGTTTCTCAACTGTGGCACTTTGACCTGCATATTTTGGATGTTCCCCTGCTTCAACACACCCCAGTCAGATGATTGCAATTCAACAAAAACCCTATTAATCAGCCATCAATTAAAATCATGTGTAAAAAAGGAAGTTAAATTAGATAGGGGCTCAGAGAATTGGTCAAAATTTAACAAGTGTCAGTGATTGGTCAGAAAAGGACATACAGAAAAAGTTAAAGTGATTGGTCAGATTTGTGGAAAAGCTGGACTAATAGTTACAATTGTAACATCACTACTTCCTGGAGGGACTCAGTACAGAGGGCGTGGGGGTTACAGTTTTGTTTCCAACTGTTGATAAATTTTCTTTTTACTTTATTTAAATCAGTGCGGAAAATATAAATTATTTAGCTTTTAGTGTTGCATTGTGGGCATTTTACATACACCCCTCAGAGACCTAGCTATTGCTAGCCAATTCATTGCTATACAAATTTGATGGAAAGAAAAAACACATTTTGAGAGTAAATACGTGGAATAAAAATATGCAGAAAGATGTTTTCTTCCACAACAATCTGGAAACCTTTAATAAGGGGCTGATTCGAGCTGTAAATGACCATTGTTTTTGGAATATATAAAACCGTGCAGATGAGGAGCATGCATGCAAATCAGGAGCTCAGGTGCACCCTCTTCTCTTGTGTTATTGAAGCTATGCTTGAAAGCAAATATAATTGGGAGATGATTTGTAGTGTAAATACGATACTCCACTTGAAATTTCCCTCTGGAAGGACTAACAATAGAGAATAATTTCACTCCCCTCTGTGCAGGTGTTGTTGCAGTTGGCGAGCGGCGCATTTCCCCTGGATTCAGCTCTCTGTGAAGCCATTAACGTGCCGATGGACAAGCTGAAGTGGACGTCGCCTTTCGCCAGCCACCGCTCCAGCCTAGGCCACCTGTCTCACTCCGGCAGCCGACGCACTGACAGCACTGATGACGGGTCCAGATCGCCGTTTGAGCCAGACCCTTATCAGCCGGCAGCAGATCACTCGGCTGACATCAACAGCCCCTCTTATCCATCCAGAAATGCCTGGCCGGACGCGGGCCAGTCCACCGCAATTGAACCCCAGTTTTTCTCAGGGGGCTCAGAAACGGCTTCACCTGGCAGCGTGATGAAGAGGATGCAGGATCCGGAGAGCATGGTGTGGGCAACGGCCGTCGCCCTGGCCTGGCTGGAGCACAGCTCTGCCAGTTATTTCACAGAATGGGAGCTGGTGGCGGCCAAAGCCAGCATGTGGCTGAATGCGCAGGACATTCCAGAGGGGAAAGATTTAGCCTCCATCAAGGCTGCTGCCAATCAGCTCTTCATCATCCTCAGACACTGGGATGAAAACCTGCAGCTGAACATGCTCTGCTACAACCCCAGCTCTGTCTGAGGCCTTACACAGACTCCATACCAGATGATACTATGCTAACCAAGGCTGTAACATCACAGTGACGTTGAAAAAGTATTCATATCCCTTAAACTTTCTTTTTCTTTTTTTCATTTCACAACAGCGTTTTATCTTGTGTGATAGACCAACACAAAATACTGTTTTGTTCTGAAGAGGAAGGAAAACGTTACATGATTTTCAAATTTGTTACGATAAAAAATCTGAAAAGTGAAATATGTATTAGTGTCCAGCCCCCTTTAGTCTGGTTCTTCCAAGTAAAATTCAGTCCAACAAATTACAAAGTATTAGTAAATACAGCCCAACTTTGTGTAATTTCAGTAAAAATCCAAAACATGTCACAGGTTTGTGAGAGTAGCAAAAGGAAAATTACTCAGAGGTAACTCTGGAGGAGCTGCAGAGATCCAGGTGGGGGAAACATCTTTACACAAATCTGGCCTTTACGGAAACGTAGCAAGAAGATTGTAAATTCTGAAAAAAAGCTATGATTAATATTTAAACACAGTAAACGCAAAGAATAGGAGCCCAAAATTGAAAGTTATGGCTGAAAGTCAGCACACAATATGCTGAATAATCCCCAAAACTGTAATGGACATGTTTAGATAAAAGCAAATGGATGGATCAAAATGGCCTAGTCAAAGTCCAGACCAGGGTTCTGCAACCTCTACAATCCAAAAAAACCCTTTTTAACGTAATTAAAAATGAATATCTGGAATATATCTACTTTAAGAAAAGTGTTATTTTTAATTGCCATCTTTTTATGCCTGTTTTCTTTTTATTATTTTAAAATAAAGAAAACATAACACTTTTGAAAGAAAGAGGATGCATACCTTTCATTGTCTTCTATGGGATGTTGAGAGTTGCAGAAAGTATGTAAATAAAGTCACATATTTACCAACTTAATGACAAGAAAAAATGTTTTAAAAGTAATTTAAGTGTCCTTTTGTTTTTGGAAATTCAATGAAATTGTTCCGTGAAATAAACTATATTTAGTTATTAAGAGTAATGCAGAACCCTTTTCTAGACCTAAATCAAACTGAGAATCGGTTCCAAAACTTGAGAATTGTTGTTCAGTAGATCTCTGTTCAATCTGACTGAACTGAGCTATCCTGCAAAGGTTTTCCAGCAGTAACAGCATTATAATCTGTTTCTTCAAAGTATTAACTCAGGGCTACTAAATAAAAAGGCTGTTTGTCCCCCAATCAGGTGCCTTCCAATGGTAATGAATTGTATTTAGGGGAACAGAATTGAAGTGTATGGCATGCCTTTCAGATTTTTGCTTCTAAAAATATATTAATCATGTACTTTCTTTCCTATTACACTACTTTGTGTCGGTCTGTTCCATGAAATCCTATAGATATATTGACCTTGGCGGTAGTAATGTGTCCAAATGTTAAAGAAAAAAAGCAATCCAAGGGATATTGATGCAAAGCACTGTCTACAGAGCAGTTTGTGCTCTGGAGTCTGATTTTTCTTTTCTTGTTGCAGTGGTGAACAATGTGTGTTTTGCTCTGTTTGTATGTGCTGTTCCTCCTGACATATCACAGGCTCGTCAGAGACACTTTTTCTAAGCTGTAACCTCGCTGGTGCCAGGCTCACCTGCTGGATCTCCATAAGCGAGAGCCGTGTTTATGAGTTTGTGGCGAATCAGTGTTAACGTTTTAGCATGTTGGACTGGTCTCCATCAACATGTGAGCAACACTGCTGTTGTTGTCATATTGATGTTCTGGCTGTAATGCTGCAAAACGGTAATAAGAGAAAAGATTTTCTTTAATTTATTGAGACATATTTGCTGCATTTTTGGACTTAGCTGTGTCGTAAAAGCAGAGATTATTTTACTAGGAAGCATTTGGGTTCTCACTAGTGGTATTGTCCCTCTTTTATCTCGTGTCTGTTACTATTACAGTGTTATTACTACTTATGTTTTTGGTCTAAAGTGTAGCAGAGACTGAAAAATATGCAAACCTAAGAAAAATATTAAATCTGTATGTTGACATCTAAATATATATATGGATCTGGTATAGATGGAAGAATGTGCATGTTTTCGTTGCTTTATTTTGGTGAATACTGTGATTATTTTCCTTTGAATGATTTAAATTTACACATGCTTCATGTAAGAAAACATATTTTTTGGTGTTAGCTCAAAAGAGTAGTGTGGCTTTAAGTTCAAGGTTAGTCCAGTTTAAGAAATTGAAAGTTTAGTCACAGCTGATCCTTCATTAAAACATTAGGAATTGAGTTTTGAAAAAAATTTAATGCAATTTTTAAAATACATTTTTACTCATTAAGATACTCAAATTTAGTGTCACTTTAACTAACTGAACCAGAAGATACTTGAACATACACCCTTAATACATGGCTTTTTGAACCATTAAGTTGATTTCAGGATTTTTGAAACACAGAAGTTAACAGCTCATCTTCTCATATCTGTCTCATAAATGTCTAGCTGCTGAACACTGTGTGCTAACAAGTGTGTCCCCCTATTACTGTGCCAAAAAATCTCCTTCTAATAGAGCCATAACTTGCTGCTGACAGAGGAGTCTTTAGTGCATTATCTTCGCCTCTAGGCCTGCATGTCTGACACAATACCATTAACATTTGACAACCTTTGCCTTCTGTTTATCCCTTCACAGATTTTTTTTTTTTGTGTGTGGATGATATATGAAGTATTCTTAAGAAAATGTGTTTTTTGAAGATGCTTCACTTGCTATTGGTTGACTTTGGAAATCATCCAAACCAAAACACTGATTGGCTGATCCCCCAAGATAGCACAGATATGGAAGCCCATGGATGTTAGCTTCCATCATGATGCCAAGATGGTTTTCTCTGTGCAAATTAGTGAATATTAAGGTATATTTTGTGTTTGAACTATTAAAATAGGCAGTTAAAAGTGTTTTTAGAGGGAGCCTTAAAGGAGACCTATGCAAAATTCACATTTTGCATGTTTGTGTACTTCCATTTGGGTAACAACTGCTTCTAAAAGCAGCCCAAGCACTTAAAAGAAACACTCAGTCATCTTTTGGCAATAAGTTAATGTTTTATGGTGTCTGGAAAATGAGCCATTTCAAAACCTTCCAAATGTAATGTCTTGAATCAGCATGCACTGCGCTGTCACCTAGCAACTCCAGTGAAGCCCAGCTTGTCACCTAGCAACCCACGCTAAGCTCCAGCATATTTGCTCAGCTGGTTTTACTGCTGTGTGCACTGCAAAACCAGCGCACACAGAAAGGAGAAGAGTCTGGAAAAGACAAGAGTTTTGTTGTTGACTTATCCAGAAACCACTTACTACATCCTTGTTAGTTGTGCAGGAGGCTCTTCTTCTGCTTTTCATAGATGTATGAATTATAGTAAATTTTGAGTTGGGAGTTCTGACCAGCAGTAGATCATTACAAGCTTTATTTATCGAAAATTAAGCTCATAGACCAGGGGTGCCCAAAGTTGGTCCTCGAGGGCCGGCATCCTGCACGTTTTAGTTCTCTCCCTGGTAGTAGTACCAACGTTTTCAGCATGTCAGTGTTCTTCTTAGGCCTTCTAACGAGCCATCATTTTATCCAGGTGCGTTAAACCAGGGAGAGAACTAAAACATGCAGGATGCCAACCCTCAAGGACCGACTTTGGGCACCCCTGTCATAGACCTATCCTAACCTGTTCAAGGAAGCATATTAGGTCACCTTTAAATATTTGTAGATTTTAATTGTTGTTCCTAACCCCTGCGAACACTGCATGTCATTTGCATAAAGGGGAGTCTTGAACTCTAAAATGAACTAAAAGAAAAGGCTTTTCTAAAGAAAATGTTTAAAAGTGTAATCAACAACAAACCTTGGCAGCTGCCCATGCAGGTATAATATAGGGCAGCCCGAAATGATGATGCTGCTGCTGCTGCTGCTGCTGTGTGGGTTAATCTTGTCAGAGTAAGTGTCCTGATTCTAGTTAGTGAGCTTAGCAGGCTCAAAACATCAAAGCACCAACATCAGAGAGGAATGTAGTTATTTATATGCGAGACTTTCCAGGTAAGGTAAGGAAAGGCTCTGCTCATCACACCTCCACGGATGGAAGGGTCAAATGTGTGGGTAGGTATAGGTTACAAACTCTGACTCTCTGCTGTAACTCTCCAATTACCTGGAAATGGTGAGCATTCATTTGAAATTCTCTACAGACTCTATACTCTCATTTAACATGAAAAGGAAGTTCTCATAGCACACAGAAAAAAATAATTCATGGAGCAGCTCAATCAAATGTTCAAAACTAGAAGGTAAAAGCTTAATTAACCCACCGTGTTAACTTGAACACAGTTGTTGGAACTCTTTGATGAATTCAAAACAATCAAAATAAACGATAGTAAATGATTACACAAGGGAGAATATTTCTTCTATTCTGTAATGTTCCTCCTGATCCCACTGAATAGATCAGATCAGGTAAGCGAGGCATTTTTTATGATAGGAGGTGAACTCCCACTCATTCCAATTGGCCTAGTATTTTCTGTGGTTTCACTTTGTCAGCCTGGTGGTAGCTTGGAAAAGTTGTGTTGGAAATGTCCATAATAACTGCGACTTTTTTTCAGGCTGGTAGCAATACAGCTTCATTCAATACCAATTTAATTAGTCAGTTAAAAAAATAAAACATTTAACTAAATAGATCTGACTCACATACACAAAATGTTAAGCACGTTTTGTTCTGCAACATTTATATGTAGCGCCAAACTGTTCAAAATTTTGTGTTGCAAGCCTGTCGATAGGCCAGGTTGTTTTTGATGTATCACATTTTTCAGTTCATAATAATCAACATCAACCATCTTGGGCTGAATGTTCAATGGTCTATACAATCTATGAATGCCACTTAGTGATAGAAATAATTATTAGCTGAATCAATGGGAAAATAAGCCCAACTACCCTGCCATGTCAGTCTCTTTAAGCATTTACTATGCCGAGGTTTGTTACCACTAGTTCATTATTATAAAAATCTGTTCAGCATTTTTGCAAAGTTTATAGAGGTGATGCCTGTAGATGGCATGTATTGCATCTCAAAGATGTGACGCTCATGAAACTGAATTTTCTAATGTCTGAAAAATGGGTGGTACCTTTTCTTAGCTGAAGATCAATTTAAGTAGGAAATAGTGTTCTTACATATTCTGACCATGTAGATCACTGAATCAGGCAAGAATAGGAACTCATTTTGAACTTCTAACCTGATTACATGGACATTAATTAGTTCATAAGCAGCAGGTATAGCAGACAACATTAATTATCAATGTCAAAACTCATTTACCACAAGTGCCTGAACTGAGTTCAAAGTCAGCAGAAAATACCTTTTAACTTATACATGTTCCATTTTTTCAGCACAGCCAAATCTGTTTGCAGTTATTATTAATTCCAATTAATGGGATGTTACACTGAAATCGACAACAATGCCATATGAAACGGTTGTCACCAACCATTAAGTTCTCCTGATACTTATATTGAAAAACAATCTTTTTTTGTTCTGTTTGTGAAATAGACCAAAGTATGTTTTAGTCGGTGGTTATAAAATTTGCACCATTTGATGTAGTAATGATTTCTGAATTAGATGAGTGATTCTGTGCAACCAGTAGAACCCAACTGGTGCATCTCAGCTTGTTCATTTTAGCTACCATATCAAATCTTTGCTGTTTTTATGTTGGAATCGCTAATATTACTTCAGACAAATCATTTTCCTGAACTTAGAAAATAAAAAATGAGACAACTTTTTAAAGAGTTGTCTCTGCAGTAACGGCATTCTTCTTTTATAATTATTCTTTTTTTTGGTATTCATATAGTATTTCATTACTCAGGTATGTTTATTTGTACTCAGGCTGAGTTGCATGAGTCCTACATGAACACAAGCATTTAATACAAATTTTGATCATTCCTACATTTTGAAGCCAGTGGTGCGGCATTTTCCTTTCTGAAATTTAAAATATGATTTTGATGTTATAAAGTAATATATCTGTGCTGTAATTGCAACAGTAAGTGCAGCTGTAACTGTTATAAATTGTATTTTTCATGTACTGAGTCATTTGTATAGTGTATTATCTTTCAAATTGCTGTTTGTGCCTTTATAAATGATTGTTGACCATTTGAGGCGATTGAAAGCTTCTGTAGTGTCTTTCAGATTGTTAATGTTATATTAAACTCCACAGGTGCATGAAATAAATATTACTACAAACAAAATGTATGCATGTATGTATGCAATATGACAGTTTTGGATCACCCAGTTGCAAGAACTCTCAGAGAATGGATTGAACTGGAAGGTAAACAGGTTGGGTTTAAAGCAGTGCTTCTCAATTGCGGTCCTCAGGACCCCCCTGTCCTGCTTTAGGTGTTTCCCTGCTGCCACACACCTGGATTGAATCTATGGGTGATTACTAGGCTTCTGCAGTATCTGATGCCTGCAGAAGAGGTAATGCAATCATCTGGATCAGCTGTTCTGAAACAGAGGCACATCTAAAACATGTGGAGCAGGGGGGCCTGAGGATTTGAATTGAGAAGCATTTAGAGTAAAATGCTGACATGTTCAATAAATAGGTTTCCTACTGTAGGTTTGCTTTGTGAAAATCTAACTGCTTTTGTAAAATGATTTTGTCTTGTAGTATTCAGACCTTAAAAGTCTGGAACTTTAATTTTAGCATTTTCCAAATCTCCTTCCACAGGTCTATGTGAGGTAATTTCTTCTTAAAAACAAAATTGATCCTCATTTTATCTGCACATTCTTGTAGAAAAACAAATTTTTTCCAGTTTATCCATCATTCATTAAGATGATATCTGACAGTACTGTATGCTAAAAAATATTATTCAGACTATATTTTTCCCACCTACAAACATCACTCTAATAAGTCTTTTTGAGATGATTGCATTTTTCCTCCAAACATGATGAAAACTGTAGGGATTTGGGTTTCTGTGCGTTTATTTAGATCTCTGTTCTGTGGCGTCTCTGTGTTGTCCTGTCTATCCTTTGATTAGTTACACCTGTTTCTTGTTTCCCCTGATTGTCTCCCTGTGTATTTAAACCTACCTGTGTTCCTTGTTGTTTAGCGGTCCTCCTCTTGTTTTGGCATCTTGTCTGTTGCACTACCAGCTATGAGCTCTTAGCCTTCCACTCTTTCTGTGCTGCCTGGACTCTGGATTGAAGTGTTTATCATTAAATTCACCATCTATCACTCTTCAACCATAACCTGGGTCCGCTGTGTTTTCCTCACCACCTCAAAAACTGCAAAGACACACAGAGTCAAACGTTTGTCTCATCTACCATTATTCTCCTGATATTTCACTGGCTCAACCAAATGTTCTGAAACAAATCTTAAATGAGTTTCAACATGCTTTTTCTGAAGCAGTGCAGGTCCACTGTCATATCGTTATGAAACGATATTACTCATAGTTTCATAAGTAATATGAAAATGATATTACCTATTGTTTTCATGGAAAAACTGCACTTACCAAATCTTAACTTTCTGCTTTTTGTCTCTTGAACAATTCTTCTAATTCCTCTCTTTGACTATGTTAAAATTTTTTGCGAGGATCACCTGCAGATGGTTTGTTCATAATGAAATGATTTTATTCTAATTGTAGATTACAACCAGTTGGACTAATCAGGAGAAATATGTGACAGCTGAGACAAGGAGAAAAATCTGAGGAAGGAGACTAAAGTGAAGAAGCTGAAAAGTATAAAACCTGACTATAATCTTAAGGAAATAATTACAAACATGCAGGAAACCAAACATAAACTAAGAAACTAAACATAATTAAAGTTTGAACTAATCTAGCAATACTTTAGAAATAAAAACATGAGGAAAATGGGCAAACTTATTAAGGGGTGAACAGATTTTTGAAGTGTTTATGGTTTGTTTGACAGTGCAGTGTGAAAGCAAACCAAATCAGCTGAAAATGTGACTATCATCTGTGAAAACACCATTCTCTTTCCTGTGAATATTTATGACCTGTAGGTTTCCAGCTTCATAAACTACCCTGTTGATGTTAGTTGTTAGAGCTTTCTTTTTCACTCAGCGACACACCACAACCTCTTGAACAACAGAGACTACTATAAATATGGCACCTCAGAATAAAACAGAGTGGGGGCGTTAACTCAGATGTATTCCTTCCATTTTTTTTAAAAAGGTGAAGCAGCTTGTCCGGCAGGAGGGAGACCGGGGTGAACGAAGGCAGAACAGCAAGAAAAACGACAGCTCATTACTGCGGTGCAAATAACCATCTTCACCTCTGCTTCAGAGATCAAACAGGGCTCAAACACCTCCTGACAGAGCGCTGCTGTCAACAGTGCCCACATGAAAAATCCACCTGATGCTTATTAGGATGTGCAGTGGTCAAAAAAAAAAAGTTTCTTACATCAACTTTACGGTTGCTAAGCTACTGACTGTAAATTTAAAATTGCATTGTGTGAACCAATGTAAAGCAAGCTTTTTTTTTTAATACCATATATAGAGAATTGTTTTATTACATGGAGGACAGAAGAAGCTGCGATTGAAATCGACTTGACTGCAAGCTGATTTTTCACTGAGGGCAGTAATACATCCATTTAGATTCAGGTAATTCAGTTGTGCTCACTAATGTCCGTCATCATGTGCTTTACCACACAGCTCCGGATCTGGAGTGGACGGTGAAACCTCAACGACAATTATTCTGTTTACATTTCAGCCGCTGAGACGGCTCTGCCTGCATAATGGAGGCCGATGTCTAATTTAATCGAAGGCAAGTATATTATGGAGGTTAAATTTGCACATAAATAGCACACAGAGAAAAGGAAGAAAAAAAAAAACATGAGTAATTTTACTGTTTGGCTGAAAGCTAGGCCTGCGGTGGGTTGTGGGCATCAATAAATGACTACTGTTATAAGAAGATTATTACTGGTTGCTGTGACAACCACTTGCGTTTTTCACAAAACAGTCTGTATAAAAGTTTTTACCTTTATTTAAATATTTGCTATATTTTAAAGCTTTGGACAGGAATTGTTGAACGCTGAGATGCAAATTTTGTCTAATTAATTTTTTGTAAAGTATTAGAAAAAAGTGTTAGGATCACAAAACAATGGCATTATTTGAGAAATTAACAATGGTGACTAATTTTGGAATATTTTGATATTTAGTTCAGTTCAATTCAAACATACGTATTTCAGGTTATAGCAAAACAATTTTCTACAAAGAGTTGTAGATGCTGATGACTATAGCAGTCTGTATTACAACAATTCTGATAAAGCCTCTGACTGAAGACACACTGTAGTACAAGTCTCAAACATTTTTCTTAGGGTTTATCTGTAATTTTCTTTTTTTTTTCTTTTTTTTTTTTATGAAGAATCCTTCTTTGCACCATAATCTCAAGATAAACCAGAGAACAGAAACAACTTTTTTTCCAATACTTTTTTAAGACAGAAAAGGGCTCTGCATGTTTGCTGGATTAAAAAAACAAACAAACAAAAACAGCAGACTATGTGCTAAATCCATCTTTTTTGGACTTTTTGTGTCTTTTTAGCAACAGGAATAGGATGTGGTCCACTCTTGCTTTATTTAAAGTTTACTAACTGGGCTGCATTTGAATAAAAGCCTTTTGATGTTTTTGGTCTCTATTATTAATAAATTCAATTAAAAGCAAAAACCTGGATGAATATTTTGTGTTGCACCTTAGTGAACATTTCATTCTGACATTGTTTTTAAATGTGGATTTGCATCAACAGCCTGAACTGAATTTAAGTTATTCTTGAGGGCCACCCAGAATTGTTCCAAGGGCTGCAAGTGGCCTCCGCGCCACATTTTGGACACCCCTGCTGTACTGCATAATGCTTGGAACAGGAGAAATTACTTGTTTCCGCTTTTTTTCTGTTAAGTGTAATTCAGCCAAACAGGATCTGAAATTAATATGATCCCAGTGGGAAATAATCATTAAGTCTCACTTGAGTACAGGTGTAATCAGCTGTTAGAAAACCTTTGAAAGTTTAGCAGTGATTTTTTTTTTCTTTTTTCAAAACAGCAGCACTTGAATACATGGTTTACAAAGGACCTGTAGTATCATTTCAGGCAGCATAAAAGAAAGATTATCCTCTACAATGTAGAGTCTACATTAACCTGTACCACTTTCAAATAAAAGAAAGGAATAAGAGAATGGATCTCTACTAAAAATAAATAAATGGTGCCTGATTGGAGAGAATTACTGAGAATCTGGCTCACTATAAGAAGCTACCACTAAGCTGTTCCAAAGCATTGAAGTGGCTATATGTTTAATTTACAGCTGCTCATTAATTTCAACATATGAAATGTTATATTTACAGAGAAACTGACACATGTATGGCTCTCACCTAAATCTTTAAATCTGTGTCTTCCTGGACAATAATTGTCCAAAGATTCACTCTGCATTCAGATTTTAAACTCGAAAGAGAGGAACACAAGGAGGAATGTATTTTATGGCTCATTCACTGTCACAATGGTGACGGCTTCTTCTGCTAAAAGCACTGCAGAAATAAACCAGCGGGGGTTTCCATGGTGTTGGATCTGCGCCGCTGCTTTCATGTTTGCTGTACACTTACGAGGTCCGTTAACACGCCACTATTGACCGAATAAGTGCTGTCATGGGATTTCATTGCCTGATCTGCGGCCGCAGTTGGAGTCAAATGTTCGGTACACAAATTTCTGATATGTTCCTCAATAACACTGTGCTACATTGAAAAACCTAAAATCTTACCTTGCATTTGTTGTTCAGTTTCTAGTACATTTATCTTAGTGCAAGTGAAGTAAGAAAAAAAATAACTTAAGTGTTTTTGCAAGTTAGTTTTGTTGTATTTCAAGTGTACTGAGATATTTACATAGGAAATTAGACCAAAAATACTTTGAAAGATTGTGCTTTTGCATTGTACTTTATCCTCAAATTGGGAGGGACTAATATTTCATAATATGAAATCAAATTTAGCTAAATATGTAAGACTCACAAGTCACTGCAGAAAGACAATGGCAATGATGCTAAAAAGTCAATTGTTGCCATCCATCGATTAATCAAGGGTTATAAATCAATTCTTAAATTATTTGAAGTCCTTATATTTATGTGAAATATGATTATTCCCACACGGGAAACATTTAAAGTAGTTGCCAATCTTAATAGGAGTGGAGAGGACCTGCCAGAAGACTCCTCAATCAAAACTTAATGCGATGAAATTCCAGAAAACACAAGATCTCCTTCCCAGTCCCTACATCAGGGCACACCTGAGTCATATAATTAGGTAATTAGGTAGAACTTGCTGGCTTCTTTAGGATCTGGTAAACAGGTCATTTGATTCAGGTGTGTTGCATCAGGAACTAATCCAAAAGTTGCAGAACACCAACCCTCATGTTTCTGCTGCAGGGCTGGCGTTGGTAGATTTTCATTTACCAAAAATGATAAATCATCATGTCAAAACCAGATGATTTATCACTCCTAAGCTACTCTATGTATGTAACATATCTACTATTATTAGCATCACTTGTAATTAGCTTACATAAAAGTAGTGTTATTGTGCTTCTTGATTTTAACCCTGCAGGAATAGCAAATAAAAAAATAATTGGATTTTGAAAAGTAGAGTGGTATTTAATTGTATTATTTTACTATTTGTAAGTAATGCCAGCAGTAAATTCATGGGAAACAACTTAAGTTATATTTATCTAACAGGGGCAGCAGCTAACAGCAGAAAGATATTAGCTTAACCTATTATTTGTGTAACAACTAAAATAGTAGAGAAATTGTTTTTCCATGTGTAATTTAGTATATCCATCCATACATTTTCTGTTCACCCTTGTCCCTAATGAGGTCGGGAGGGTTGCTGGTCCCGATCTCCAGCTACGTTCTGGGCGAGAGGCGGGGTTCACCCTGGACAGGTCGCCAGTCTGTCGCAGTAATATATTATTTTAGATATATATTTTATTATGGTAGCTTGAGGGCCCCCAAGTCGTGTGGTCATCCTAAGTAGATGCTTGTCTCACACTTTACTGGTGTCATATTAAAGTTCATTAAGGCATAATTAGAAAAATAATGCATGAGTACAAACACAACAGACTAATATTCAAGAATTACAATATTAGTTAAAGGAGGTTTGAGCCAAAGTTCAGGACAAACTTACTATTTCAGTTTGAATAGGTCTGCTCAGTGGAGCAAATTTTAGCTGAGCTAATAGATTTTTTTAATTGAAAACTGAAGAAAAAAAAAAGAAATGTTAAGCTGATACGAGTCAGTTGGCCTGGAGCCAGAGTTTTTGTTGGACCCAACTTGTAGCTAATCCTTTTCTTCCTGCTCGATTACACTAAATGTCTGACCTTTAGTTCAGGTTCTTTTAGAGACCAGCCGGCATCAGCTTGCTCCTGTAAAAGAGATGTCCGAGGGGCTAGCTGCTGAATACTAATGAAGTGTTAATGGCAAGGTTATCTTCATGCTTAAATAATACACAGGAGGTCTCAGAGCATGAGATGTGGGCTGAAAAAAATTATGTTTTTGAATGAATATGCTGATTTCAAAAAGAAAACATTGATTTGTTTAAGCCAGATAAATGAAAATGCTCTAATATCAGGCAGAAAATGCAGTCCCTGTCGGGTTTAAGTCTGAATCTGTACTGAAATCGTCTTTCTTCTGCCTCTTTAAAATTGAGTTATTTACTAGAACAAAAACATAAAGATTAATAAATTATTGATCTTAATTTTTAATCACAAATCTTTGGTTTAGGGATAAAACCGCTGCCTTAGTCGCATTTCTATGTTCATTTATGCTCCAAAACTTCAATATTAATTCTCACTGAAGTCCAACATCCCCCTCTCCTGGTAGAAATCAAGTGTCTCCTCATTTGACAAGAACGCTTATAAGAAAAGTTTATTCAAAACCAGACTTGCTTTTAATGATGTCTCAGTTGCCAATACAGTGGAGTGCTTTACTGTTTAATTTCAGGCTTTTATGTGTTTTTTTTTTACAACCTGTAATTGAAGTCAATGAATGCTAGTCAGGATTTGTGGATTTTGAGTGTCTTTGTGGTAGTTGTAGATTGTAGCTCACAATTATCCTCTCCAAAAAATCGTCATGGTATGACCGCAATCTCATTTCTTCTCTGCACTGTGATGAAGAAGACGTGACCTCAAGTATGAGTGGAAGAGCGCAAGTTAGGTGAATGCTGGTTGGTCAGAAAGGCCTGAGCCGTCACACTTCCAAACCAAATGTCGAGAGGCTCTTATCTCTCAAAAGCAAATAAGAGCAAAAACAATCAACAGTAAAATTACCATAGAATCCTTAAAAATAGCAATAACGCTGCAGGAGCATCTGTCAAATTTCCTGCTTCTGTAGGAATGATGTTACCATTGTGAAACATTGTGTTTTACTTGTTGAAAGATTGAAAAAAGAGAATATCAAAGATTGGTTTTAAAGTTGATTTTATTAGCATAGTTTTGTCTTGAACATAGACAAAACTAACCCAACCATGTAGCATATCTTCTTTGTTATGGATGTCACTGATGTACATGAATACATGGAGTGGATATAAAACGTACAATAAATAATTTCACAATTTCCTTTAAACCTTTACCATGACGGATTATTAAGGCCACAATAATAAAATAAAAAATTACAAGAATAAAGTTGTATGAAAATAAAATCAAATAACATGACAATAAAGTCATAATATCACATTTTAGTAATAATTTGACTTCATTCTCATAATATTAGGAATATTGAATTTGTACTTGAAATATTATAATTTTGTCTTCAACATTATGATTTTACTCTCATATTATTGCAACTTTATTCTCGTATCATTGTGTTATTTGTAATATTACAAATTTATTTTAATAATTTTTTTTTTCTTAACATGATCCTTTCCAGCCTTAGAAATCCAACTTACAAATGTACTGACAGGGGCAATAAAAAAGCTGCAACAACCTGGTTGCCCAAAAAGGCAAACTGTTCAACTACTGCCTTGTTAAAGCCCTCTTTATTCCATTTCAAAACATGTTTGTGCTTTTAAAACGGTCTATGACCTTGACCTAATCTACCTGCCAGAGCTGCTGCATCAATACACACCCTCCTGAGTGTGCTGAAGACAACGTGTAAACTTATAGAAGGCCGTGATTTTGCTGCAGCATCTCTAAATAAAGGAATGACCTTCCTTTGGACAGGCCGTCTGATTTTAAATCCTTAAAACCAATCTCTTCTCCCTGGCCTTTGAAACGATCAGAGATGTTGACTTTTATTTTTTTATAATTATTTAATTTAGTTTTTGTCTTGACTGAGAGTATAACTGTTGTATTTATTTAAAAAAAGACGGTTTTCTGATTTTATTGCTTATTGCAGAATGAGGTTGTTGCAGATCCTATTGTGTACAGCACTTTGGTCTTACGGATATTTAAAGTGTTCTATAAATAAAGGTGGTATGGTACAGTATTTGAAGACTAAAATAGTTCCGATTGAAAGCAAGCAAAAAATTTTTTATTAAAATCGTAAAAGTGAAACTGGTCAAGAAGAGTTTTGTTCAACATGTTAAATCAAATGTCCGTTTTCTCTGTCATGAGGAGTAGGTCAATAAAACAAAGTAACATCCAAGCCCTGAATGTGCTATGGTCTAATTAAGCTAACCATTACACTATACCCACAGTAAAACATGGAAGTGGCAGCATCATGCTGGGGAGTGATTTTTTTTTCAGATAAAACTGTAGATTTTAAATCCAAGTGGTTGGAATTATGAACAGCTCCAGGATTGGAGTTTAAGCAGATATTAAAGTTATTAATTACTGAAAAAAAATAAATAAATTTTGGAATTACGGTAGACTGAGCCCAGAAGTTGACAGGAAATCTGCAGTTTTATCAGAATCAGAATTCCTTTTAATGTCATTGTGCACAAATAAAGCACGATGACATTTAAATAAACATCAATGTCCCAGTTTGAACGTGTAACTAGTTACACATTTGAACAATTGAGTAGGTAAATTTGCCAATAATAGGTGGCTCCTACCAGTAAAGACTAAAGCACTTCAACCAGGACTAGTTGAAGGAACCATGTTACTACAACTTACATTTTTGCGTTTCCCGCAAACAGTAATTTTTCCCAACTTAAAAAGAGTTGAGTGAACGTTTATGAAGATGACATCCAAAATAGTCAGTATCACAGTAACTTTAACGAGAGTAAAAGAGTGAGAGGTGCTGACCTAACATAAGGCTTTAATGACTACAAGAGTAAAGTCCCTCCAGTGTAAAGTCCTCTATGCTGCTTTTAACAGGTTGTTGTGGAAGTGAGGCCAAGAATCGGATCAATATTTGTAAGCCTGAGCGCAAAGAGCTTCAATTTTCTCTCTCCAGATGACACCATTTTTTAATCAATACGAATTAGCTGACAAATTTGATTTCAACATTCGACTGCAGTTCAGCGTAGGTGAGTTGTCACCATCGTTGCTCGTGTAAAGCGCCCTTTTCGAGCCTGAGAAATTCAGACAAACTGCGAATTTAGCTGTTGTAAAGAGGCACCACTCTGTCGATTGTCACCCTGCAGATGGGGCATTTCTTTGGCTCCGGCAGGGCCTTGTGGCAGGGGCCGCAGGCACACACGTGACCGCACTCCAAAAACACTAAAGAGCGTTCGCGGCTCAGACACACGACGCAGCTGGTGGGGAGGACACTGCTCTCTTCTATCTGGAGCTCACGCATGAGCCTCTTCTGCTGCTCCTTGAACTCCTCCATGACACGCCGCCGCTTCTTACTCTCCCGGCAGCGAACGTACCACTTCCACAGCATGTAGAGGAGCGTGGTACAGGCGGCAAGCCCGAACACGTAGGACAGGATCCTCCACACCTTCCCGGCATTCACCTGTTTCCTTAGCAGGAACTCGTAGTTCTGCCGGGTGAGGAAGTAACAAAAGCCCTGCTTGGGCGGCTGCAGCTTAATCAGGTCGTTGTCCAGCACCAGCTCGCCCACGCCCGTCACGCTGTCGCCCAAGCGCAGCATCTCTTCCAATTCGTGGATCCCTTTGGGCTGCTCTCCGCTGATGAATTGGCTGACGAAGTTGAACAGGGACTGGTTTGTGGGGTGGAAGTTCTCGTAGGTGGTCTCCAGGTCCAGCTCTGCCGCGTCTAAGGGACGCATAACCCGCACCGTGGTGGAGATGTTTTCGTCGTAAGACCCGAGCGCGAACGGGACGGTGTTGGTGCGCTGGTGGATGACTTTCTCTGTGCTATTCCTGTTTGGAAATATAGTTAATCATCTCAACTTGATTTAAATTAAGTCAACTTAATTGTTTACCCTGAAAAAAAAAAGTATTTTTATAGTAGTAGAATATATTAGCAGTATGTTAGTACACTTGAAATAAGACAAAATTACATAAAAAGAACATTTTCAGTAAGAAAAAAACTTGTTTAAAGTCAATAATTCCTAAATATTGAAGAAAAAGTACGAGTTATAAGTGAAATAACCGACCAGTGGAACAGGACATTAGTCCCATATTATATGTTAAAATGTCTCTTTCTACTGGCAGATTATGTCACTTATTACTAGTACCAGTATGGGTAAAGCAGCTCTTATTGATATCTGATGCTGAACATTGACTAATTAGACACTAAATCTAAGCTGTCAGTGGTGGAAAACTGCTGCTAGAACCATTATGGAATAAGTATTTTTATACAAAGAGAAGTAGCTTCTTGTAAGTTGACTTTTCAATTGTATTTTTTGGGTCAGTTTTGTTTTTGTCCACATGAATTTATCAAAGATAAAAATAAATAACTTCCTTTTCCCCAAGGCCCAGTAGAAATAAGACAGGAAGCAATCTGTGACATTTGGATGGCGGCATTTGCAGATTTGCTTACATGCCGTTCAATGTGTTGCAGCTAATAAGCGATCCAGCGACAAACTGATGCCAGGAGTGCCCTTTCCCTTCTCCCTGATGAATGTCTGATGAGGTACATCACAAAAATGTGGACTCTGTAAATCTTGTGTGGCAAGCTGCTATCTGCGTCAGTATCACCATCTGTTCTGACTGCGATACTACACTGACGTTACCACCTTATGCAAGATCTGAATAGTTGTATGAAGTCATTCTCCATCTGCTTGCATGTCAAATTCTGATGATGGTGCTTGGACTAGAAAAGCCAGAAAAGCAGGAAACAAGCAAAAATGTAGATCTTATCTTCAAACGACTCACCATAAGTGAGTGGTGCGATTCCACACCATCTTCTCCTCTTTCAGAGTCAGCCTCTCAATGACTCCTTTGCAGTCATCAACAAACTGGCTGTTCAGAGTGTCCTTCACTGATCTCACCAAACCTGTGGCACATAACCACTCTTAGTAAAGCAGGGAGGTGAAATTTATTTATTGTTTTCAGGCTTTAAAGAATGCTTTGCAAACCTTCTATGACGGCATATGGGATGCATCTTCCAGGGGTTTCAGACAGGATGGCTTTTAAATCCTGATCAATTGAGACTTTTTTAGCTTCCTGCATTAAAAAAACAAGCAATACGAAAATTTATCAAATCTTGCATGAGATTAATTAATACATTTGCCATTTTGCGCCTAGAAAACATGTCTCACCTTTAAACGAGTAGCAGCTTTAGCTCTGCTTCTGTAAATGGAATAAAACACGGCAGTGAGTGCAGAGCTGGTGGCTAAAACCACCATCTCCGCCACTGAAGATTTTCCACTCGACTCCATCCTAGGATCTGATTCATTTAGGACCACTTTGGGAGAAAGATGGGAAAAAGAATTATTCAATTAATTTCTATTTTGAAGTAGTTCCTTTTACTTTTATGTTGTAGCTCAACTCTCCAACATTTCAGAAAAACATAGTAGCTAAATTCTTTCTTGTCTTTATAATGCGATGAAATGAAATATGCCTAAAGTAAGATAAATATTTAAACACTAAATAATTAAGCAAATCCCATGTTTAGTGGGAATGAACTACCAATCCCTTTTATACCAGTCAAACAAGAGTTTTTAGTTTGCAGTCATATCTAACCACTGGAAAAAGAAAGCATTTTCTTTCCAAACTCCAGTCTTTACATATAAGAAAATAATTTAATTTATCTGGTATTAACAAGGTTCTTAATATATTTAAATCTAACCTAAAATGATCTAAGTGTACAACAACATACAACAAATCCAAATCTGTCAATACCTATTAAAACAAAAATGTTCTTTGTGAAATTTGGATTTAATGGCATTTAGAACCACTTTACACAACAAGAATTACAAACGACTTTTAAATTACTATATAGTTCTCTTATATTGTTGGAAAACAACTTAGATCTTGTTTTGACAATGCAGTTGATAAAACGTCATGATCATTTTTTTTGGAAATCAAAGTCGTGTATTTTTCCTATGACAATATAAACATTAGCAAATATTCAAGAATACTATAAACAAACAAGAAGAAAAATGTCAGAGGTTTATTATTAATTGTAAGAATGGAAACATATTTGAAATGCATACTTCTGTATTTTAAATTTTCAAAATTACGTGTAATTAAAATTTCACCAACGACTACATTATCAAATTCAAAACCACCTACACCTAGCTCTTGAAGCCAGTCAATATCATAACACACATAACCTTCAAAACAGGAAGTTAGCTTCGCTTAACACAGAGACGATTCATTATCGTCAATCGAACTACTGCAGCGACTTTAGCCTATTTAATAAATGCTATTTAGTCTGTAGCCTCCAAACCTTGTCAGTTTTTTACAGTTATTAGCAATTTGAACATAATTGGCTATTGGTAACCATTATTAGCAAACAAACTAGCTAACACTTTTCTACCTAAGCATACTTGCTGACATAAAACATAACAGTTTGCTAACTATGTTTGGACTACAAAGGAGAAAACGGTTTACGCCGTGTTAATAAAGTTAATAATGACTTAATGGATAACAGATAGTCCGAACCTTTGTTCCCCTTTGTTGACAGGAGCAGCTTTTGACCAGTTCAGCACAGTTGAATACTTGCAATTCTGCTGTTAGCCAGCAGAGGTCAGTAAAAAACCGTTGAAAAAGAAAAACAAACCTGTGACCAGAAACTGTTCTAAATGAAATTATGCAAAAATGTTTCGAATTACTTCAATATGTCTGTTATGTCATAGCAAAAATCTCCTTTTATTTCTGAAGAAAAAGTTGTGATATTTACATTAAAGTTGGTTTTGCCCAGATTTCTAATACCTTTAAATATACAAATTTCTCACTCTTTATTCCTATCATTTGGTTGTATGTTGTGATCATTTTTGTAAAATTGTAGAACATGAATTACACAGATGTTTCAATAAATTTGAAAGTCATAAATCATTTAATTTATTTAATTAATTCAATTCTAAAAATTACTATATACAATCAAACATGAATCAGTATACTACGGAGATTCCTAAACTGATGATGTATTGCAAACATTTGCTTTTGTTAATTTTGACAATTAAAATTATATTTCTAATACAAGTAGTTGTGTTATAGCTGCACTACAAACCACACAATCATAGAAAAGATGGCTTACCAGGCAGTTACTGACACCTTTTTCAAGAGGGATAAGCCACAGAATGTCAATGCTAAGGAAGGTAACTTGCAAATTGAGTCAAATTTAGAGAGCTGAGTGGAAGGAACCACTTGTTAAGAAAAGAGACATTTCTAAATTTCACCATATTTCATCTCCAGCTTTGACTCTCCTCAGACTTATATTTCTTTCTGTCCACGAAATATGCTTTTATGTAAACTAAAAATGAACAATTAGATTTCCTTTTGTTTATAAAAGACAATTAAATAAACAACAACTAATAATAAAAAAAGCCACAAAAAAATGTTTTGAAGAGCCTGGTGTGCTTTCTTCCTACAGTTGGTTGTTTTTCATTTTTTCTCTTTGAGCAAGCATCAAGTTGCATTTGCCTCTGCAGAGAACAATGTTAGTGCCTGATCTGATAAAATTAGGACAGATTTTTATTCATTAAAACGCAGCTCCACACCTTGGAGCTACCTAGAGAGAAGCAGGTCTTTCCTGCCCTGAGATGACCCTTTGACTGCAACTGTATATTAATGTCTGAATCTAATCTTACTGATGACTTTGGGTTCAGCTCTAAACCATTCCACTTTCACAAGTAGGCTCTTGAAAAGGAAACCAAAATATCTGCATTGTATGAGGAGTCAGATTTAAAAAAAAAAAAATTCATGCAAAATCCATTATTTTCAGAATCAAACATTTTCCTGGTTTTATTTTCAAGTAGGGTTTTTTTTTCTAGATGGTTGCTTGCTAGGAGGCAGTCACATGATGACTGCATGATGTCATCAGATTAGTACCAGGTGTTTTGTGTCAAATTGTGTATTGTATTTTTGTTTACAAGTTTGTTTATTTATTTCTGTTATTGTTGTTGTTGTTATTATTCTTATTCTTATTATTTTGTATACTTTAAGAGTTTATTTGAGTTGGAAGTAATTGTTTAGTTCTTGATTGTTTGGAGTGTCTGTGGGCGGAGCCTGTGGCTTTAAAAGCAGGGCTCTGTTCCACAGGCTGGCAGTCTGTGCTTAGACTCACGCTGGAGGTGAGACTGTTGACCCAAAGCCGGATAAAATCCTCTAAAAACAATCTCCGACTTGGACTAGTCATTATGCTTGACTAAATCATAAGAGAACCCCGTCACAGTGTTGTTGTTTCCAACATCTGATCTCAGATTTGATTACTTGTCTTGATTACTTGGGCCTGTCTAAAGTGACCCATTTTTGCCTGGAATATGATTAAACACAGTAATCAGATTACCTGAGACTGAACTGCAGAACAAATGAACAACTATTTTCACTCAATATAATGTAATATCATGAAACAGAGTTTGAGGTTTCACAAAAACAAAACAGTGAAGATTCGAAGTACTTCTTTTTCAGTTATATTTATTTATATGTTTTTACTAAATGCAAAATTAAGTTTCTAATTGATTATTTTGTTTATTGAGGTGAAAAAATCTAGAAGAGGTTGCAAAGCTATTCTTGAGGTTTTAGAACTGCAACAAACCACAGTCACACAGAGGAAACATAGAGCAGTGGTGAATCTTCCCAGTAGTGGCTGGCCTACGAAAAATACTCCATGTATGACTCAGTGACTTATTATAATTTATAATTCAGGAAACATGTCTAGTTGTTTCACTTTAAATATTGGCTTTAAACAAGATATTTCTTGCTGAAAAGCCACATATAAGTCAGTTTTGTCTAATTTCAAGAGTACTCAGATATTTGTAAGAGAAAATAGGCCAAAAATACTTTGTAAAATTTTATGTTTTTGTAGTGTAAAGAAAAAAGCATCAGCCAAAACACCCAAAAACTTTTGAAGGTTTAGTTAAAGTCTGTTTTTAAGTCCTGGTAATATGCAGTAACCTTTCCTTTTAAAGGTTTGTGTGTGCTCAAAATGCCTGGAGTGTGATTAAATTCAAGCAGTCCTACAAACAAAACTGGGCCAAAATTAATCTTTTTTCAAATTACAGTATGACTTTTTCACACAAGGTTATTATGGTTTGGATAGCTTTTTTCCCTTAATAAACAAAGCTGTATGTATCTGAAGTCAGAAGTTGCTTGATGATCTAAAGCATGAGTGACACAAACGGAAGAAATCTCTAAAGTGTTAGGATCCTGAGTTGTTTAGTTATTTTGGAGTATGATTCATTTATCCTACTTTGATTATTCTGTCTTCCTTAGTCTGTCTTATCCCTGCCTTCCTTTAGTTCAGTTCTTCTTAGTGTTACTAATTATGTTCATTCCTTGTTTCTAATAATTCTTAGTTACTCTAGTTTAATTATGTTCATTTAGTAATGTTGTTCTTTAGTGTTAGAATTATTCCTGGCATATAGGGGGACATGCTTTTGATGATTTGGTGTGTTCATGTCTGGGGACATTCTGACATGTATCTGACCATTTTAAAGATAAACATTATATACTATTTTTAATTTCATACCAATATATTTATGCCAGAGTGGTTGCATTTTTCTTGCATGTTATTAGTAAATATGCTATATGAATATCCTGATCCATTTAAAAGTGATCTTCTGTGTATCTGCTGGGTAATTAGGAGCTGATTGGGTGCAGAGGCATGAAATGAATCCTGATTCTGTTCTGTGTTTTTATGATATAGATAAAACTGAAGTATTTTTTTAGAAATGCAAAGTCTGATCAACTCCTACATACTTCAGTGTATACTTGTCATGTTCTCAACAGTTCTTTAAAAATATAGTGAAATAAAAATCTGCCAAAGCAAAGTCTACATGCTAAAACAGTTTGACATAATCAACCTGACATGTGAGTAATGAAGCCAGTGTGTGAAGGTGAGTCTGGCTTTTTCCACCTTGTTTTCAGCATAAAAAAGAACAGAAATATCCTGCAGGCTTCTGTTGAGGGTTAGTCATGCTCTTTTGTGGCTAGTGCACCCTTTGCAAATCCTGTCCTCCTTTCTAAAGAGGAAAACCTTCTATTTCCTCTCTTCTTTGTCTGTAACCAAATTCAACAGTATGACACATTTCCAAATGGCTTTCAGACAGTTACATACGGAAGCTAAAGCTTTTTGTGAGATGGAGACTGAATGTGTTGTCTTGGTTTTGGAAAAACTGACAGAATCTCCTTCGACTGCTTCAGCAAAGCCTGATGGTTTGCTTGCATGAGAAACATCCATATCAAAATAAATGTTTTCATGTAAAGGAAATATTCAAAATTTAAAACAAGCAGAGCTAAATTTACCAGAAGGTATTAGAAAATTGATGAGAACACAAATTCAGCTAAATACATGCTGATCCTTTAAACCACTTGTCAAAGTCATGGCTCGGGGGCCAAATCCGGCCCACCATGACGTTTTATGTGGCCCTCCAAATTCCAAAGAGACACATGAATAGAACCTTCAATATAACAGTTGTGTGTTTTTATCAGTCAAATCAAACCTGTTTTTATCTGTATACTGCCAAATTACATAAATCATTTTCTCCAGTTTTTTGCAGAAATTCACTCAAAATCAACAGATGTCTGCCTTTTTTCACTGGCATGTAACGTGGCACCATAAAATCTATGATTTTGACTGCAAAAAAAAAAAATCACAAAGACCTGCAGGTTTCCTGGAGGGACTGATCAATGTTAAAAGATGTTCAGTATTATTTAACTTGAACAGGAACTCGTCGAATGCAGAAACGGCTATTTATTAATATTTCAATAGTTTAATGAGTTTCAAAACATTTTGCCACAACTGGCCCTTGAGGACATCCATGATCATTATGTGGAACAAAATGAAATTGAGTTTGATTCCCATGCTTCTTATGCTTTTTGGAGGCTGCAAAATGCTTTAGCTTGGGTGGAGGTTTGCCTTCCAGAATTTTTTTTTTTCTGGAAAAAAATGCAAATCCTCCCATCATTTCCCTTCATTTTGTTTCACTATCAGCTTTTTTTTTTTTACCCTTAATATTCAAAACTATTTTTTGCAAGCCACTTTTCATCTTCGAGGTCTTTGCATCCAATACTGGAGCAACAAGCCAGCAGAAAATCTGCAGTAGATTTAGATGACTCATAAACTTTGATTCAATGAGGGAGACGGAGAAGAACTGCAGTGGTAATGAGAGCGACATCAGTGTGCAGTGACTTCTACCAGGACAGCCAATCTTAATCTCATAAATACTGAATTATTTCTAATTCCAGATGGGTGCATGATTTAGATCTAGATAAACTGCTGCTAATTAACATGCATCACTTTATCTGGGGTAATGGACTTATTTGTTCCCTGTCCTGTACATTTACTGCAGCACGGTGTTTTCCCAACTGTATAAAACAGGAATAGAGGAGGGGGAAGTCGACCTGCAGGTCTTCTGTGACTATTCGGCTTTCCTGATTAAGGACAGGAATGAAGCTTCTGTGTATAATGTTTGTCCCCCTCCCTGGTAATTAAACTATGATTCACTTGATCTGCATTACCTTCCCAGCTTCTATACTAAAGTATTGGATTCTACAGTAAATGGACTTTGATAAAATTGATTTTCATCTTCTTGAGGTTCATAGTTATTCTTTTTGTAAACAAAGAAAAATTCTACACTCTATATATTGCTATGAAACATTCCCATACGTTTCAGCAATGTCACTTTTGATGTGATGTGGGCGCTATGTCGATGGCACAAATCTGATATATAACATGCACAGTAGTCCTCTGTCATCATTTGTTCTCTGAGCCGGCCTTTTCCACTGCTGCCCCACCATAAATCAACCATCTAAGAGACGGGGCCCCTCTCTGCCAGGCCCTTCTCATTGATTACTCTGTGCTGGGTAAGTGTAGCGTGATGAGGAGAGAGCCCAATTCAATTAGGTCTCCTTCGAGACAGAAATATGTAGCGTATGTTGCCCTGGATAAAAACAATCCCTCTGAGCTCAATGTGAAGGAACTAAGGATAAGGAGGAAGACTTAGGGGAAGATGACACAGAGATAAAAGTAATTGGTCTACACAAACACCTCGGGCTGCTTCTGGAGGGTGAGAACTGATGTACATTTTCAGGAAATGAAAGGTAAAGCAAAGGCTGCAAAAACGGAGGACACAGCAGAATCCACAATTTATCAATCAGCTGTTTAAATTTAATTATCTGGAAGTATGACAGAATACAATTTTTGCCTCTTTAGGAATAAGTTTTGCTGTTGATTCTGTTAGACTCTCATTTATACACATTAACACATTTTAGTGTTGTATTGCACAGCAATTTGACTAAACCTGTTCTTAATAAGGTACAGCCATCATGTTTGTGAAATATCTCTAGTTAGCTGCACAAACATTACTTCTGGTGCATTCTTGTCTCTCTAAGAATGAAAAACTATATGTGCCCTTATGTTTCCGTAGTATTAATAACTCAGGGGTTGTGGAGAACTGCAAAATGCAGCTTGCATCCTAATTCCTACTTTCACAGTTGCTTTCCTTAGCACTTGAATAAGCTAAAAGAGCAGCATAATGCAAAAGTAAGCATGCTGCTCTGGAGAGAGTGCAGACAAATGATATTCGACTTCTGAAGCAGCACTAAAACGATCTTTGGGGATGGAGGTAACTGATTCCGTCTGCATTTTGACAAAGGTACTGTCTCTTTGTGAGTATAAAAACAGTCTCTGAGTGTTTTTTTATTATTATTTCATTTTATCTTGGATCTCTTGCCTGACTGGTGGACTTAAGTTTGATCATCTCTAGTCTTCAGAGCAGGGATGGTTTGAAACAGAAAAATATTTTATTTTATAAATATTTCAGAAGTGGTGGTGTAAAGTGAGTTTTTAAAAAAATAGTCCCAAATGTTTTCTGCCATTTATTACACCTTTTTGCTTTTTATCAGAAAATATTTGACTAGAACATTATTTCATACTTTTTAGATTTTAACTCCAAACCATCCCAAGATATCTAGACAATGATTCTTAAACTAGGCATGTGTGCATGGAATCTCAACTATTTAATGCTTTGCAGTATTGTTTTCTTTCTTCATGAACATTTTGGCCAAACCAATGAGAGTTGAGCATTTACATCACAATGCAGGAAATTTTAAGGTTGTCACCTTGAGACAAGATGACTGCTAAAGTCAGAACCAAAATAAGAAAAGCAACCAAAGTCGACAGAATCATAAAATACTGTTATTATAACGTGAACTTGTTTTAGGCAAATAATTCCTTAATATTGATGAAACAGAAAGACAAATTATTCAAATGTACAGAAATATAGCACAAAACCAGTCAGTAAGTGTTCTGTTGTCACAGTGGGTTGATGTTTTGTAACAGACGACGTAAATCTGACTTTTTTTAAACTTTGAATAGATCTTCCATTGTGGCTCTTTAGCCTGACTTCCTGTACCATTGCTTTTAAATGAGTTTTGTCTTATTTCAAATGTACTATCACCTACAAATGTTGTTTGATCTTGTGATCTAAAGGATGATATTGCTTCATCTAAAACTAGAGAAACCATTTTATTTCCCTCAGTGTTACCATTATTTAGTATATTTTACACACAGTAACTGCAGTCAAATATTCCCTTCTGGGAAGCAGAAGGGAATTGTTCAGATTTACAATGTCGTCTTTCAGCCAAGAAATGTAAAAGCCAACCAACAGTAGTAGTAGTAGTAGCATCAACAGAAAGCAGTGACAGACCTACACATTGCTGTGCTTAGAATAATATGAAAGAAGAAAAAAATCTAGCAATTCACCCTGAATACTCACTCCAAGTGTTAAAATTCTCAATTTTTTTCTGGCTGAGACATTAAAATGTGTGCCAGTTGAAGAGTCCGGATTTGTAACATCCAATTTGTTTGAAGAATCTCTTGCATGGAATGATCATTAAGATGAGACAATGCTAAATGTGACCTTTTGTTGTGATAAAGGCCAAACTATAATGGATTTTTTTTTTTTTCAGTTTAGCATCTCAGAGTTTCAGCTGATTTATAGATTTATTTGTGTGAACATTTTCAAAACATCTATCGTAGTCTTTTCACTTTCACATTGTGTCCATAATCCATATGGAACAGTAATTACCTCCATTCTATCATACCCATAAATTAGGTTTGGTCACAAAGCCTTTAATTGCACATGTTCTTATTAGAAAATAAGTTCATGGCAAAGATGCTGAAAACAGAGCTTACTTGACATTGTCCTTGAAGTAGATTTTCTTTTTCTTTTTAAGAATTCACAGCTCCTACCAGGGTTAGAGAAAGAGAAAATACTTTTGTAGTGTAGAGCTATTTAATTTTTCTTTCAGCAGAGACCTTGATACTAAGTCCATACTGCCTGGCACAGCTTACTGACATCAATGTTCTCTGCCTGGATTTGCAAAACAAATAACTAACAACCTCCCTCTGGCAAAGTACTTCAGTGATCAATATGGCTCAGGTGATCACTTATTCAGGAGTTGTGGAAAAAATATTAGTCTTTTTTAAAAGGAATACATACTGGATCTGCATCTATCAAACAAGGAAAACTAAAAAGAATGCTAAATCTAAAACAGCTTAAATAAAACATGGAATCTAAGCAAAAAAATAGGGAATAATTTTGATCCTAGAAAACTTTAAAGTTTGGAGAGATTCTCTAAAACACAAAATTGTCCCTCCAAATGAACATTATTTAACACATTAGAAGGTTTTAATGTTTATATAGTTGTGGACTTCATGATCAAAAACATATATTGGCTATGCAGTATATATAATAAGAATTAAATTGATTTTACAAATCTTTTTTTTATTATTTTTCTGCTGTATTTTGCAGGTAAACTCAGAACCTCATCCTTTGCACCTCTCTTGAGTGAGACGGAGCACAGGCACAAGGGGAGGGACGCAGCAGACGACATACTCAGTTCTAGTTGGATATGCTAGTTTAATGCAGGTCAGTGAAACACGCTTCTTTGCAGCTGAGTGGCTAGAGAATGTTTTAAAGGAAATTACTCATTTTTCTGATGACACTAGGTAAAATGTCTTTTTTTTCTGGAAAACTATGTCATTAGTTTTCCAGAACTAATGACATAGTTCATGTCTTGGTCAAGACATGGATCATGTCTTGACCAAGACATGATCCATCCATCATGTCTTGGTCAAGACATGATGGATGGATGTTTGACAGTGTGAATAAAAGCATTTTCACATTTACAGTTTAACAGAAAAGCATTAGGCCTAAACTGTGCAGCCTTAAGAAAACCATTAAGCAGAAAAATTAATTGAAGCACTAAGCAAAGCTTCCATACAAAATTTCATCAGTGCAACATTTCGGAGTGGGCCCACTTTTTTGTTTTTCAGTGTTACTTTCGGATCCAGCATCTAATCAAGCCAGGGGTTGGATGCGTCTGTCTTTTTCACAGTTTCAATTTTCCAGGGAGCAAAAATGTTGGCCTCCGGTGTAATAGAAAAATCTCACATGGTCTGAGTGAAGATTGGCAGACACAACCTATTTTTCTCTGTCAAAGGCTTTATAAAACTGCTTTGCAACTGGAGTGACTCATCTTTCAGGGTCCTGATATTCAGCAGTGATGATTCATCCAAGTTTACATCAATCTGTTGAAAAGGTTTTCAGCAAAAATAGGTAAATGAAGTGAGACATGGATCAAGACTTCTCCAGTGTAGCTTATAAGATTTTTTAATTTGCAAAATCTGATGAACCAATACGTTTTAATAACATTTCAACACTAGGACTGGGTGTACAGAAGTTGAGGAAAGTAATAACTTTAATGATTCTTGTTATGAGCAACTTAATTGGTGTGCCAGTAGAAACAAATCCAATAAGCAATAATGGGAAGTAGTATCCAATATTCTGAGTTAATATTTCAAACTAAACAGCTGCTTGGGACCCTTACACCAACACACCTCCAAGAGGATTAGTAATCACAGAAATTGGGTTTAATGTTGTACAATTAGAAAGTTATTGTCATCTAAAAGACAAAAAAATGTTTGTTTAATGATTTTTAACATTTAAGCAACAAAAGTCCTTACAACATTCCCAATTTTATTTTGATGTTTTTTTCTTTTTCTTCCAATAAATATATAATTATATGCATGAAGATTCTTAAACAAAAAGTCCACATGAACTCTGCTTTATAGATTTTATGCTGCATTATTTTTACGTTGCAAAGTTTCCCAGGTTGGTGAAATCTGTTTCGGTGCCAAAAAAAGATTTTACTGCTGAAATTCTTCCAGAACTTTCAGAACACTATTGAAAATAACTTCTGAGATTAAATCACAAAAAAAAATCTGTGCAGAAAGAGACAAAAGTAAAAAGCAAATCACAGTGAAGAAAATTTAAACAGCAGAGAAGAATGTTTGTCAAATGACAGGAAAAACCAATCATTTTTCTTAGAAATTTTATTTGCAAGAAATCTTCACTCAGTGTTCGTTTTCTTGTATTTCAATTACATATTTGAATGGTGAATCAATATTTCCACTTTTTTATTAGAGGGCCACGCAGTGATGCACGCCTTATGTGTGTTATGTGCAATTTCTGAACTTCTTAGCATGAAGTAATGGGACTTTGCAGTTCAAATCTCCTCCACCACAGCAGGTCAAACATATAGCAATAATGATTCATCTCTAGTAGTGGTTGTGAAACAAGTTTGACCTACTGCTGCTGTTCAGCTATTCTTTGGCTCAGAAAAAATATGAACTGTTAGCATTTAGACACTGAATCTATAATTTAGTAATTATATTGCTGAGTCACATTTTTAATACTGACATTAATTAATACGTTACATTACTGCTTGTTCTTGTACATTATCACTTTCCATTTCGCTGGATATGTTTTATACTCATTTGCAACATTAAAGTTTTAGTTAGATGTATATTGCAGATCTAATCAATCATAGACAATATAATGTGAAAGACGTTTTGCTGAGTTGGTTGGGGATCCGCTTCACTGGGAGCAGGATCCCCAAATCAGATTCTGCTGAGGGACCCAATATACTTTCTAACAGGCTTTGGCTTAAATGATTGAATGAGCTGACACTTCTGGTTCTGCATCTAATGTTTTGGACTCTCCTTTAAACTGATACTGCTGATACAACAAGATGTAAGTAAATAATTGTCAAATAACAAAATGATTAAAAAAATATATACTTATCAAGGAAACAACATAAAACTTTCTTCACCAGTCTTGAATAATATAATACAACTGATGAATACTTGTATTTGTAAAAGGCTTAGTGATGCCTCAATTTGGAACTGAGAAGATAAAAAGCACTTTGGTATGAAGGTGTATGAAAGCAAAACAATAAAGCATGGAGAGGGAGATGATGTTGAGAGCTGGTCTAAGACTCCTGCGCTGGTCAGCTCTGCATGATGCAGACTAGAGGAGAGAGAGGAGGAGGAGAGAAAGGAGGAGCGAGAACAGGAACAGACTGCCTGAGCTACACAGCGCTCAGTCTCTTCTCTGAGCTTCGCAGAGCTGCTTGTGTTTGTGCTTTTTTTTACCCTTTCGCCCACAACGCTGTTCAAACATTTTTTTTTGCCTGAACTGACAAGACTTAAAGAAGCAGGCAGAGGGTGTTACTTTTCCTTCTGCATCATGTTACCCTGGAGAAGGAATAAGTTTGTTTTGGTGGAGGATGATGCCAAGACTAAGCCCAAGAGTCTGGGGACAGGGCTGACCTACCACTCCATCCTCTCCTCTCTGCTGCGCTCATGTCCAGACTTGCTCCCTGACTGCCCCTTTGACTGGGTGGGCAGCATCTTTCATACCAAACGGCAGAAGGTGGAACTCAACAAAGAGGAGCCCGTTTACACCGTGCGTTACCTTGGGAGTGTGGTTACCATCACAGCAAAGGGAGACGGCTGTTCCCAGGAGGCGGTGGCCAAGATCTGGGCAAGGAGCAACTATGGGGAGCAGAGTGTCAAGATGAGGTTGACGGTGGGGTCACAGGGCATAAGAATGAGTGCTGACAAATCTGGGAAGAAGAAACCCATCCATCTGTACTCTCTGAACAGAATCACCTACTGCGCAGCCGACCCATGCCGGCCCAAAATCCTGGCTTGGATCTACAGGCACCAGGTGAAAAACATGGCGGTGGTGCTCCGGTGTCACGCTGTGCTGGTCAGCAAGTCAGAGAAAGCTCAAGCGATCGCCCTCAGCCTCTACCAGAACGCCACCTCGGCTTTCAGCGAGTTCAAGCGGCTGAAGCGTCAGAGCGATTTCCGGCACCGCCAGCAGCAGCTGCTGGGCGAGGAAGCAGTACCCCTGATGCCACTTAGGAGGCTGCTGAATGGGCAGTGCCACTACAAACCGCCTGCTGAAAACCCGGGCACCACCACTCGCCTCTGCTCCATCACAGAGGAAGAAGAAGAGGAAGAAGAGGAGGAACAGGACAGCAGAAATAAAAACAACAAAGAGAAAGAGGCAAAGGAGAAGCAGAAGGTCCTGACAACAAACACAGACCCGACTCAGCTACTATCAGAGCTGGACATTGGGGACATCGCCCGACTGGAGCAGTGCCAAATCAACTTTGTCAGCGACAGCAACAACAATACGTTTACATTCATAACCTCTCTTGTGTGACTGTGATGTAGTTTGCGGAAAGCAACTCTCCAGCTCAGTAAGACATTCCTCTCTTTGCCCTCCACCGGCTCCCCACTCAGGCTCCCTCTGTCCACGTCTGTTCAACGTGAAAGTGTTTTTACCAGAAACTTCTCCCACTGTCGGGTGGAGGCGACGGCGCGATTCTTCAGTGGGAGCGATTTTTCTTCCTCCCAGATGGCTCCGAGGTTTGGCTGTAGCAGTTTGGGGAACTGCTTGTTTACACATGAGGGCTAACACACAGACCGACGACAGCACAATGACGAACGAGGACAGCTGTTCACAAGAGCACCAACGATGCTGAGATAGCTGAACATGGGTCTCTTATCTAGGAGAATTTTCTTTTTACTTTTTTTAAGGAAAATTAAAGCAGCGTTTACCAGCAAGGACTTGTCATAGATTTTTCAGGGAGGCTTCTTTGTAAATTTGTAAATTTTTCTATTCTGACTGAAGTATTTATTATGCTTTTACAAATGGTCAAGGACGATTAACAAACAAGGCTATAATTCAGGAGGGAAGCCATTGAGTTGAAATCTATATTCTTGCCGTTTGTTACCATGCATGGACAAGCCTCCCATCCTGTTTTTCGTCTCTGATCCTTTAGCTCTTAAAAATCAACACTGTGATTAAAATTGTATGACCAAGGGAACATCCAGAAATATTCATGCACCACTTTACTGTTTATGTCTTGTATTTTCAACATATCAGTATATCAGTGTTTTTCTGTGACATGGCTTCATCTTTTTTGAGTTTTACAATTTAGTTTGTTTTTCCACGAGCCCTTGCAAAAACGGACACAGACCCTCGACGCTTAACTCAATCTGTTTTCAAAGATTAGCTTTCTTAACTGTGCTCTATGTATGCTACTGTCTCTAGATGCTTTGTAATAAATAAAAGATGAAGCTATTTATTTTCCAAATGCGCTAAATAAAAGTTGCGCTCACTTGGGTGTTTTTCTTGAAGTCTCAGAGGGAGAGTATTTCTAGATTCCATCAAAGAGATTATTCAGATGAATGCAGCAGCTCTGCGTTGTTCTGCTGTGCATTTGCATGTTTGTGATGTTAAATGGACTACCAGCCCTTCAGTGGCACCATAGCGACCCCTATTTTTATGCTTGAATTTAAGATAGGAAAGGATAATGAGCAATGAGTTGAAACCTTAATTACAAACCTCTCTAAAACTAATTTAAGTATAGCTTCCTGTAAAAAAAAAACTGAAAACATTGAGTAAAAGTACCAATGCTTCAGGTTTTCACTCAAGAATTTTCAGCAAAGATTTGTTTAAAAATTTTAAAGTAATATTGACAACATTGTTGCGCCTGTAATAATATTAATTACTAGAGATATATTAATGTACTCTATGATATTTATCTAGCCATTTCATATACTCAGAACAACAAATTAAAAATATTCTTTTTTAAGATAAAGATATTTAGCAAAATTATGAGTTAATTGCTACTTCAGTCACTTAAAGTGAAATAAAATTTCATACAGAGTCAAGTAAAAACTGTTTTTAAGAGATATAAAAATATGGAATAAATATTAACTGAATTTGGTAGAAGCACTTACATACTTATTATGTAATTAGATGGCTAATTAGCCAGACTAGGTTAGCTAGCCTGACCTCTACGTATCGGATGTATTGCTATTGACAGCTTTACTTACAAAAGAGCAATCCCTCAATAGGAGTAATGGGTGCCGTCTTTTAGTTTCAAGCCCATAGCGCTCTGAGAAATGAGAGTGACCTGTCTGGTAGTGCACAAAAACAGGGAAGGGAGGGGCAACTGCTCCGAAAAACTCTGGAACGTTCTCTAGCATTTTATAAAATAAATTTAAACCATAGCACAGAGGGCTAAGAAGGGAAAAAAATAAAATAAATAAATACATCAGTAAATAATTTATTTGACAGTTAATTAATTAAATACGTCATTACATCATTGCAGATAATTAAATAAATGTATATTTTAGTTATTCCATAGTTCCTATTCCTGTAGCGTCACCGGGAAATAATTAAATCAAATTCCAGGGGCGGGGTAATCAACAGTTACTTTAATTATGCATTTATTTATTTATTTAATTTTGTCCTTTTTAATCCTCCATATTACAAGAGAGATTATTTTAATGGTTCTGAAATCATAGTATTTTAAAACCATGACAAACCTTCAGACTGGTCCATGACTTATTTAAACACAACAGCTACATAAGCATTCATTTGACATGAATGCCTATGGCAAATGAATTCTTTGCCATAAGCATATCACTGAATAAAATTCAGTAATTTTATTTTTCATTATTTATCCTTCAAATAATTTCAATTTGACTGAAGTCTTCCTTCGATTAAGTAAAAAATACAAAATAAGCTTGACAGCATTAAACATCATGAAACTCAAGAGTTAAAAAATTCTGTGAAAGGGTTAAGAGAGACATGATGTTGTGACGACTTCCTGAAAGATGAGTTTCAGAAAGAGCAAGAGTTTTTGAGGCGTTTAATTACAAAGTCAGATTTATTTTAAATTAAGTTTGGTATATCAAATATTTTCATACTATAGCAAATAATATATAACAAATGTAACATGATTGTTCTATAAAATGCCAGTAGACTTACTTTGGGCATTTTATAGATACCCCAAAATCACTGTAAATACCCCAAAATGTCTGTTTGTATGGATTCTTCTTATCCATCCTGACTAAGCAAGAGAGAATCTGCACAGAAGAATGGCAGAAAAGCTTAAGAATTATGTTTATTGAAACCTCAAGTTTGTGCCAAAGGTATTTCAACTAACTATGAAATCAAGGCCCCCCCAGTCACCCATTACAAATCTTTATGAAGCCACACCTACTTCACGTCTAACATTATTACTTTAAATATCTCTGCTCCTATGAGCTTTAAAAAGTCAGTGTTTTTTGCCTCTAGAAAAAGAGATGTTGGTGCCAATCTGCCAGTCACTTTCAATCCATGTTAATGTCACTTGATAAATTTCTGTAGGCCTTGTGCTTGCTTTCTATTGCTTAGCTGTGAAGGCAGCAATTAATCAGTGCACTGAAATGTTCGGGGAATGAACATAAAGCACCTGCCTCGGCAGGACGGTTGTCAACCTCTGCGACTGTGCCAAGTGATCCAAAACGGGGACAAAAGGAGCTTCATTCACCCCCAACCTTTTTTATTTCCAACATCATCCATTTTAATGAAGAGGGTCTTTAAGCTGACTTACAGAAATAAAGATGAAATCTGTGCAGTGTATATATGTGAGGTGGATTTGTGCTGTGGTGTTGTGCCCCTGAGGAATTTATTAGCATCAGCAGGAATAAATGAATATTTCATGTCCCATATTTCAATATATCAGCACATATTGCAGGGTAGTAAATACCTAAATTCTGTGAAGTTATTTCAGTCCAACCCAATTTATTTATAAAGCACTTTTAGAAACAACAAATGACTGACCAAAGCATTGTTCTTTATAGCAAATACAGTCTAAATAGATATTAAACACTGGTAGACAACTCCACAAATTTGGTAGAATAATGCATTGAACCTCAGGGACAATAATTTAATTGGTGACTATTAATGCAAATTCATCATTTTCAAATTGTGAAAATGATAAATTTGTAATTTTCCTCAAACAATTACCACAAATTTGACCGATCACTTTAACATTTAGCATATTTTCTTCTTTTCTGACCAGTCACTGCAATTCTTTGACCAGTGCTCTTTGTCTCCTTTTAATTTAACTTCATGTTTAACATTTCTTGAAAGCCAAACCTGCAAAGTCATTTTTAAATGCACCACGAGTGTATACATGGTGACCTGTGGATCTGATCACGAAGGCGAGTCCTGCAGCTGAACTGAGCTGCACAGCTGCATTTCCACAACAAAATTCTGTCGTTATTCCGCTAATGTCAAAAAAATAAAATTTCGCAAATGCTGTGTTTCTATTAAATAAAAAACGCAATTAAAGTCACACGTGAATAACTTTGTTCATGTGATAATTTATTAGAAAACTGGCTGCGCCATAATCCTTTTACCATAATCCTTAGGGGCCGACTGTGGCTTTATGGTAAAGTAGTTGTCTTGTGATTGGAAGGTTGTAGGTTTGATTCCAGCTTCCTCCTGTAACATGTCGATGTGCCTCTGGGCAAGGCACTTAACCCCAAATTGCCTACCTATCTGCGTATCGGTGTATGAATGTGTGTGTGTTTGTGAGTGCGAATGGGTGAATGTGACTCTAGTGTAAAGCGCTTTGAGTGGTCAAAATGACTGGAAAAGCGTTATATAAGTTCAGTCCATTTACCATTTACCACTTCCTGTCGTTGTATTTGTCTTTCCCGCCTGTAGTAACATCTGATTGTTGATCACATGACTCATGTAATAAGTGCAAAAATAAAGTCAGAATAAAACTAAATCCGAGAAGTTGTGCTCATCGTTGTCTTCCACATATTTGAAAGAAATCTTTATTTTCACAAGACTCAGGGAGGAGACATTAAACTCTAGACAAGAAGCAGGATGACTTATAAGATAAGGAGGATTTACAATTCAATGCGAGAAAAAAAGAAGGAAAGGGAAAGTTACGTGCAACATTGTCAACCTTTTTGTAAGACCAGGTTTTGGCAAAAATGAAGCTAAAAATATTATCACTTTTATTGTGACTTTTTGAAAAAGGTCCCACATATTCAGTGATTTTAGGCTGCAACAATCACAAAAATCATTGCAATATCCTGGAGGGACTGAACCGTACAACCATCCACTGCCAAAGGACTAATTAACCTAATAGTCATGTTTTTGGTCTGAAGTTCCCAGCATGGATTTGATCCCAGGTTGTTGAAAGGCAACCGAGTTAGCAACCACACCACCATGTAGGCCCCATTTAAAAACAAACCGGGTGTTTTAAAAAAATCAATTCTTCAGCACACAGGGAGCCACTGAAGAGCAGATAGAACAGGAGGGATGTGTCTTCGCCTGTGTGATCAAGTTAGAAGACAAAAAAATTATGTTTCATAACAGAACACGAAACGCTGTTTGATTTGACATTTTCTTTCAGGAAGGCTGCTTTTGAAGAGGGATAAGTTCTGCTTTGTTGATGTGTGAGACAGTGAGAACATGTTTGGTTCAATCCAGTGAGAACAATCTGGAGACGGATTGTTCTGAGGGAATCCTTTGAGCTGGAACTTGCCTGATCAATACTTTTTTACCCTCGTAATACACCGCTCCTGATGGATGAATGAATAAAAAAAAAACATAAAAAATGATAGATTTCCTTCTGCCATCTACCCATCCAGAGAGTGGATAAGTAGAGAATCTGAATACTTAGTTTTATGCATTTTAATCTTTGCCTCTGTGATAACATCCTGCAAACATAGTGCTCTAATGGCAGAAATGTGTGAAGCCACCAGCAAATGTTATGATAATATGGTATGGGGTGATTTGCAGAGAAGCTACAAGGATTTTATGCAAACATAAATCAAGAAGAGGGAGCAGATGGCAGATTGAAGTTACATCTCCCAGAATAACAAGGGGCTCAAGCCCAGATATGCAGCTTATTAGGATTTTTTCCCATATCAGCTGCAACACAGAAACCTTATCAAACAACACAACTGCATACAGCCATACTGTGACAGTTCAAAAAGGTGCATATTTTTGTTCATCTGGCTGCAAACATGAATCTGCTCGGCAGCCTCCACATCCTCACACAACGTCTGTGAAGCTACACGAGGCTGTGAGTGACAGCACCACAGGTCCAATTATCCCCATCACGGAGGGAAGAAACTAAATGTTTTCCACAGCTGCTGGCAGCAGGTAGAGCTCTGATTTGTTCCAGTTAGAATTAAGCCCAGGGAAAAAAAAAAGATTGTATAAGCTGCCCAAGGAAGCACACTGAGGATCAGTGAGACAGCTCAGCAACTGGGCAGATAAAATTCAGGGTAAAAATAGAAAAGAATGTGTGCTTTCAGAGTTAATGTTGCAAACTGGAAGGAAACTTATGCCCTTTCTCTAAATAGTCATACAGTTTTTTTTTTTTTGTTTTTTTTTGCCTTCTCAATGTCTGATTCTGGACCACATTAATCACAAATCGCTGCTGCTTATAGCTACTCAACCTCTGGTTTACACTGTCAGAGGTAGAGATATAGGAACCAAAATGATATTTACTTCAACATATTTACCTGCAAACAAGTTAATCCTGAAGATACAGTAAGAGTTCCAAGTAAACAGAAAAACTACAACCAGAAATGTCGAGGTAGGTAATGAATAAGAATGGATACTTTGCTGTGAAGAACAGCAAAAAGCAAAATGCTGCATAATCGTGCATTTTCCAAATAGGGCATTTTGAGTTTTGCTCAGCAGCACTGTGAAAATTTAACTGATGCAAACCAAAGTCAAACACTCAAACAGTAAGCTGTATGTTTGGGATTCTTCTACTTTGAAATATACTGTATCACACAGCTTATTAACACCAACATAAAGAAATGGCATGAAATGGCAGCTCAATGATTTGATGTCAAACAAGTTTCACCCTGTGCCACTAAATACAACTACACCTCAATTATCTAGTGAGAATAGGGGAAATGTTTATTGTCTTGCTAAAAACAACATAGTTAGCAATGCATGAAATTAAGGAAAAACTTTGAAATTTAAATTCAAATCTTTTCCTCATCACTTCACATAAAGCAAAACCAAAAAGGGGAAATATAATGACCCCATCAAACACTTCCTGAGATTTTCTATCACAGGCAACACAATGAGAGGCTCCTTGACGTCACTGTAGGGCCATTAGTCACATTAATAACCAGGCGCATAGGTTTAGGTTTGTGTTCCTAACGTGTCTTTAACGGGACTCAATTGAAGGCACTACTGATTATGTCCTTCTGGTGTCTTTGTAATTAGTTTTTTTTGTTTTGTTTTTTTGCAGCTGTGGTAATGCATGTGTCGCCTGCTTTGTTGATTCCAATCGCACAATCCAGTTCCATCAATCCCACCTGACACCTTGGTTGTGTGCTGACTGAAGTAATTATATTCTGACGTCAAGAGCCCAGAGCTAAATGTCAAGAGTAAAATACATAGGTCATAAATAAGCTCATGTCAAAGAGAAGGCTGGCAGATAGATTCATAGGGTGTAATTTAAAGCTTGCATTGTGATGATGCTTAGGATCTTTTTATGTTTAAAGAGACTTCCACATGAGATCCTAACTATTTACAACAAAAGTATTTTTTATTGTCTTTGGGCTTGGAGTTATTAATTATTTTATTTTTTATTTTTTGCAGAAAATACCATTTCACCACGCCTGCTGCTGGTTTGTAACATCTATCTTATGCTTCTTTGTCTTGCTAATAAAGAAGTAATAGCAAGATTGACATAAAAAAAAACCACAATCCAATTACATATATATCATATCAGGTGAATTTTTAAAATGTTGTGAAAAAGTAAAAGGTAATTAGGCGTATTTTTATCTACTGGTTTGGAGTGAATCAAAAGTCCTCCCTCATAAAGACTCATACTTACAGCTGAATACCAAATAACTAATTAAAAGTCAACCACAATATCAATGTCAATGCTGCAACTAACATTTATTCAGTGAAGCTGATTAATCAAACTGAAACGTTATCATATTGTGCAAAGAGCAAAATAGAAAAAAGGTGATGATTTCCAAAGGAAGGATAAACCGATATGGGGAAGTTGTCTAAACCAAAGAGAACATTTCTGGCTGGGAATGGAGTTAAAGATTTTCCTGATACACATGAATAGCTCAGATAATTGCAAGTTTTTCTTGCAACATCTACAGTGATGCATCAGCAGATACTCTTGCAATCGACTCCTGACCAGGAACTTGAAGCTAAATGTTTGAAATAATTAGTTTGAGTCATCGCATTGCCTTTTGTTCTGTTACCCAAACTTTGAAAGACAAAAATATTAATTAAAAAATGCCATTGGAAATCTTAAATAAGGAAAAAAAGACGCTGATGAGAATTTTTAAAAACACGTTTATGGCTGTCGCTTTGAACGTAGCAGATAAGAATTGCACCCGTCTTATCTTTTAACTCTCAGCGGGAAAATGTCAATACATTCCTTCCGGAAACGCAATATATGAGAGATTGTGTCTTCCCTTTAGCTTTTCCAGTGTCAGATTAATAACATTCAGCAGGTAGCATTAAACATTATCTACTCCCCCATATGTCTGCGTTTCTGTCTATTTGAAGCTGCTGCTACAGATGTCATTTACCTTCCTGCGGCAGCCTTTCTTTATATTTAGCTCTTACAAAACAACATGGAGCAAAAAGAAAGTAATGGGCTACAATTATCATCACCCAGTGTTCGCAGGAACAGTGGAGGTGTGCTTGACATTGAACCCATGGCTCTATGGGTTCAGTTTGATGTTCTGTTTTTAGTTCAGCGAAAGGTATGACTAATATGATGACCAAACGGAAGTACTCTGAAAGGAAGTTTTGCAGAAAATAAGAAAACAAGGCTCAAAACAAGGAAAGAAAGAAATAGTCCTATTTACCCCGCAGCATTTCTTTGAACAGAAAGGAGGCAATCAGTCCTGCATCCGTTTGTTTCCCAGCTTCCCATTACCCAGGGAGCGCTGAAACAAGACTCGAGAGAGCAATCACTTAGGCACACAGATGCACAATCAGAAAAAAACTGGGACGAACTATACACACACATGCACGTAAAAGACTGGGGGCATCTCATTTAGTATTTGGAGAATGAAATAAGTGTTTTTCCCCCTCTAAAGATCTACAGAGAGTGGCAGGTGGATAAAAGGGCAGTGGAGTGGGTGGACTTGGCCAGCATGTGAGTGGGTTGGCACATGCCACAGAAAAGGCCTTGTGTGGACTAGAGCCAGTCACAGCCACAGTTCCTGAACAAACAAGGATGCACAAAACACAAACAGTCTGGTCCTCTGCTGGTCCTCTACTATGAAAACTGTTTTCATACTGCTTCATATAGACAATACTTCATTACTCATATATATATATATATATATATATATATATATATATATATATATATATATATATATATATATATATATATATATATATATATATATATACATATATATATATATATATATATATATATATATATTAAGTGAATCTTCAGGATTTATTTCGTACAGTCAGATATTTGTAAAATATTGCCCATAATTTCGAGAAGTTTTGATTACAGCTTAAGAAAAACCAAACCGCTTTTTTCCACTTAAGACCAATAAAAATAATTATTTAACAAAGCAGAAATACTATGTTAACCAGTCATTGCAGTTAGTCAAGGACTTGGCCATTGACAATCTTCATATGGAGAGTAAGCTGCAAAAGAAAGCCGGCTGTTAACTATTAAAAGTGCTGAATGTAACTTTTATAAACAATAAATGTAAAAATTGTTTTGAGGTATTTTTTAAAAACTGTCATCATGCTATGATCAAGCTTCAAATGCTATCATTTCTATCTGAAGAAATGATAGCATTTCTTCAGATAGAAGAAATGATATCTGAAGAAATTTTGATTGGTTGATGAAAAACAACCAATCAAAGCCATTCTTAGTGCTGTCAATCACACTTGTGTATGTGCTATTCAGTGTCGTAATGGTAGAGAAGCAACTTAGCATTGCCAGAAAACTGTTTATCAGTGGCCATGTTAACTATCCTGAGCATACATGACAGGCTCTGACAGAGGCACATACATCAGCATGATTGACAGCGTTAAGATCCTCCTCCTGGCTCTGAATGGTTGTCTCTAACTGAGCACTGTATTTCTGCAGATATCATTGATAGATATAGCACTACCAATTGTGCCACTGATTAAAAACCATAAATAAAAAAATTCCAACTACTTTTTATTTGCCATGGCTTCTGAGAAAAATAAATTGAAAAAGATACTAATCATAAATAAGTAAAGCAAAAGCTATTCCAGTTAAATATTTTTTGTGGACACTAATTTTGTACAATGTATGCTTTCTTTTATAAATCTTGAAAATGTTTGTATGTTCAGTTGAGAGCTTTTGTTTTGTCTGACCTCCATTATAATGATTGCAAAGCTTATTATCCTACAACCAATAGATGTATTTCACTGAATAAAAGATGGGACTGGCAGTCGTCTGCCTAATGAAGTCAGGAAAACAAGGAAACAAAGATAATTTGAGTCAAACAATGATGCATGTTATGGTCTGTAAACAAGGTCATAATTAGATTAGCATCCAACAGCCAGATTTTGTTTAAAACATGCACAACCATAACAGTTGGCATATACTTCCTGTTGGAGAGCTGCAAGAGGAGTAATCACACATTTTTACTTTTGTCTCATTTAAATTAAAAATGTTGTAAATTTTTGCTGAAGGCAAACATATATTAGAAATCATGTTAGCAAATGTTCTTTGCTCTAATGCATCTGATTGCCTCTGTGAGAAGATTTCTGATGCTTGTTTCTGCTTTGTGATGTAGGCATAAAGGCATGAATAGTTCATCCTATGGGGGGGCTGGTCTTGTGCAACAGATAAAATCAGCCTTGCAATCTGTGTTAAAAAGAAGGTCAAATATGTGAAGCACAAACAGAAAAATTAATTCAAGGCTTTGAAAAAAAAGCCCATCTGTCTTTTACAGAAGTTTACACACACTCCTTAGTAGCCTTAATGTCATAATAATTTGAGTGCTGCAGTGATATAGTTAAAATATTGTTACAATTTCAATAACTTTAAAAAACAAGAATCAGGAGATTTATACTATCCTATCATACTTAGAAAGTTACCAAATACACAGGTGTTTTGTGTGCCATGACCTCAGCGTTATTAGCACCACACTCTGACCAGCTGAGGTAACCTACCATACATAATGATGAGTTTTCATCAATTTAAGAAAAACTTACATGATCTTGACAAAAGTGCTCATATTCTAATGTTTTTCAATATCAATATGCATAATGGTTTAATTTAAAGCCTTCTGCTATTTTGAAGAGTTGATCGTCTGACTTTATGTTTCAATTGGCCAGTAAGGGGATCAAACCCATGATGAACCCACACAATTTTATCAATAATAACTAAAGATAATGCTTTAATTTACTGTCATTTTGTTCCAAACTGTTTTCTCTAGCAGAATAGAATGGTGTAGGATACGTGTCACAAAAAAACCTGCTTGGTTGTGTGTAAACTTTTGACATCCACTGTTTATTTCCTTTTCCTTTGAGGTAAATGTCATGGTATCCATTTTGTCAGTTATGTTGCTACCACTGCATGACATGCCAACACCACTCTGAAACGCTGGAGGGGAAAAATGAAATGGTCTCCCAATGAACCTGAAGCAGTCTCACACACAAGTGTACAAGCCGGCATGGTGTTTCTAATTAATTCTAAACTCATCATCTCCCATATCAGCATTAGGAAAACAGACAGCCATCCAATTGGATAACTCAAAAACAAACTAAGAATACCTTCCAGTCTCCTAAAACTGCTGTGCCTAATTATTTTCATCAAGCCTCGCCATTACCACCTGCAGGTAAGGACAAGAAGTATTCCATTTATTGCCTTGGTAATTATGTAACATAAACTGCTGTTTTCTGTTTTGGAAAGAAAACTTCACCAGATTGTTCAATGAAATGTTTCAACATTACTTTAAATTTAAACACTGACTGCATGTAAACTGCCTGGAGAGATAAATTCTTACTAATGTATAACATGGTTCAGTACCTCATTCTAGATTCTTATTAGCCTTTGTGAGATGGTCAAATCAGCTGGATCAAAATCATTTTGTTTTAAACCACACAGCCATAAAAATTTACAGACCATACTAAACAGGGTCATGTCGATGTCATTCGTAACAAAGTAATTTGTCAAATTAAAACTACAAACATCAATTTGGTTGTGATTTTAACTTCTGATGATGTAGAGGAGTTTAAGAGACTGATGGCTGTCAAATGCCCAATTTGACACAAATGTCTGTCAGCTTAACATCAAAAGTTAATTGATAATTTTTCAATAATTGAGTAGTCATGATTAGCCAGATTAATTCTGTCAGCCTATCCTGAAATCCATGTACTTGCCAGGAAGAATGTTTGAAATTCTTTCATAACCTCAAAGAATGGTGTGAGCTTCTTCGAAAAATATTCATAATTTTACATAAACTACTTCTCAAGAAAGATAAAAGGAAAAATACAAATTTCTCAAAGACAATTTAACATTTGTCTTTAGGTGTTCAACACAGCTAGGATGAAAATTGATCTCTTGGTTAATTCACCCTTACAAGAGCAGACTTGTCAGTTTTATCTGCTTCAGCGACACGAGACAGATGAGTTGGATGGGAGCCGAAGAATTCAGTTGGGTACATATTGAAGGGTCGAGCTGTTTAATATTCTGCTTCGGAGTACAGAGAACAGACAGTGCCAGTGTCTGTGAGACTCAGACAGTGAGTCAGTGGCAGTATGCCTACATTGAGACTGAAATTAGAAAAGATGCTGCATATTCTGTAGGCTTTAAATCAAGTTTATGCATATGCATTTTTCCCAGATGCAGTCTTTTACCACGCATTTCGCTCTGTCAGGCACACTCATTCTGTTCTGATGTGCAAGCGTTAAACTATCCAAACTTTCACACAGCTCTGCCCTTCTACAGCAGCTCTGTCCCTGCACTGAGGGTGTACAAAAATTGTATTGATGAACTGGATTTCAAAATTATTTGTCATGGCTAATGAAATCAAAAGAAACCAGGTCACTTATAATTGCTAACTGTTGCAAAGGTACTTATTCAATGTGTAAGAGTTTGAGTTTATACTAGGAAAACCTACAATATCTGCAACAGACTGAGAAATAAGAGGAGGAAACATGTTTTGCAAACACATCATCCAGAAAAACTATCACATAAAACATAATGTATGATATTTATTCTGAGCATCAACTCCCTTCAGTTTGAACAAATTAGATGCTGATTCCGCTCAGTTGCCTGGGAGATTTACTTTTGGACCCTAAGAAAAGGCTGGTAAAACCAAGATGAATGGAGATGTGGGAGAATCACAAATATGAGAGGGGATTTGCCTTACCTTGACTTTAGATTTCTCTATTGAAGTTCATGAGAAAGCCATCCCTGTGCTATATTTATTTACGTCTGCAATTGCATTTTCAACCGTTTCCAATCTGGTTTCACAGCACTCAATTAAATTTCAGACTGGACTATTACTGAGCCATTCTAACATATAAAAATGCTTTGATCAAAAACCTTTCTTACTTCTTTGTATTACTTATTAATTTGACATTATATTTTATGTGCAGTATGAAATGAAATATATGAAATTTCTAAGTACTTATGTAGAAAGTGCATGAAAATTAGAATTAGAAGGCGGAGCAATGTCATTATGGCCATACGATGCAACCCTCAGGACTATCAGGGTATTTTAGAAACAATATATTGATTAATTTTCATGAATCATTTTCTCTTTTAAATTAATCATTATTTGATAGCTGTTCGAAAGCAACTCCAGAATGAATGAACGTGAACTGGAAGTGGTCTGGCTTCACCGCAGCGACCACATTGGACATGTCGAGAGGAAAAGAATCAAGAATAAAAAAAGACTGAAATAATTTAGTCTTGCCAACAGCAGAGTTTATATAGAGGTTTGCAAAACCAGATTTTATCTTGATTTTACACTTCCTCTTAACAGTAAACTAATTTGCATATCACTTAATTACTTGTGTGGAGCTAAATATTTAGCTAAGAGATAGTTGGCTAGCAAGCTAATTATTTAGTTTGTTTACTAAATATTTAGTTAGCAAGCTAAATATTTAGGTCCTTTGTAAATGTTTAGGCTAGAAAATAATTTGCAAATTAAAAAATTAGTTTGGAACTATGACGATTATAAATGTATACCATAGTGAAAATATGAAATTTGAAAAATGAACAATGAAATACATTGAAAATTGTGATTTCAACACATAAAGTTGGGGAAAAGCTCATGGATTTTGAATGCATTTACAGGTTGCTTTACATCTCTTGCTCATTTAAATAAAAACATATTAACTCTACTAGTGTCAGCTCGATTAGTCCGTTTCTTGCTACATGTTTGTACTTGTCCACATGCAAAGTAGGTGTCTGGTTATAAAAATGGCAGTGACAATTTTTAAAAAGGTAAAAATGGTGTTACTGTTTTAATGTGTTCATGAAATTAGTTCAGTTTAGATGTCTAATCTCTTCTCTGCTATTTGCCTGCTAGAATATTAACCAAATGTGTGTTAAACTGTATTCATGTAATCACTTTCTGCAAAGTAAGGCGAAAGTAAATTAGTTCCTGTGCTGCAGCATTACCATAAATAAACATAATATTATATAATATGCTTACAAATCTGGAATTTTAGTCACAAGATACATGGAGTCAAATAAAAATAAAATTTACTCCAGTGCCATTTGATTACTCCTCCTGTCTGCTGTGGTCACTTCTGTCACATTGGCAAAGACTCTTTTTTTTTTTTTTTCTTTTTTTTGTCTTGGTGGATGAAATGCCATCTGTGGAAATGTGATGCAGATAGGAAATACAGTATGCCAGGAAGGTTGGTAAGGAAGTTTTGCATGGCCAAATTATGACTCTATTCATGCATGAACTGTGCTTTGCTCTGCGGTGGTGTTTTAATGCTTTAATGCTTATTGACCAGGCACATAATATGCCACCCAAATATTAACCATGTGAAGCAGAATATGTTCATTTAAATTTGGCTGATTTAATTTATATGAACTTGGATGTTTTCAGAAAATACTGAATTTGAACTCTGAAAGTCATCACCTGTGTTATTTGCATTTTTTTATGTCATTTTACTTTGCAAGGGTAAAGAAATAGATTTATATTTTTCTACTGTAGGGAAATACATCTCTTATATTTAACCTTGCACCCAGAAAAAAAATATTTTCAATATACTCTCCACTTCAGGTAGAAGTACTGTACTTCAATTGTGTTATTTTTTATTTAGTTAAAATTAAACTTGTTTATTTGCTTGTTAGGTGGGATAGTCTGACACAAAAGCAAAAGCTAAGTGTAGAGAGAACAGTAACGATCCCACAGATGAAAGCCAGCAACAACCAAGAATGGTAAGAAAAGCAAAAACACTTTATTTTATTCATAAAATAAAACACTTCATAGTTGCTTTGCACCAACTATGAAAAACATGTTTGTAAAGGAAACAATTAAAAGTTTTTTGATGAAAAGATGGATTCAATTACACGAGAAGCCTCCTTCTTCAGTGTTTTCATGACTAATGTGTTCTAACTTATTTTCCATATTGTATTCAGAAGAATTTTTTATCCAACAAAAATTAAGAAAGCATACATTAAAAAATTTTTTAAAACACATTCTAGTCTGAATCAAAAACAGTTGCATACTAAGTTGCTAAATCTCTCCTATTTGAATAATCATCAAGAGACCAGGCTTAGAACTATTTCACTAATAAATAATGCAGAGAAGGATTTGGGGCAGTGTTTTACATCCAAATTAGCTTTTATCTCTTTTTGTGACCGTGGTCCTGGAGGCTTTTGTAGTGGGTAGGCACGAAGAAGCACTTTTGTCCAACACCTCATTGTAAAAGCTTTTCATGTTCAAAATACTAAAATCCTTACTGAGAAAAGCCTGCTTCCAAAAAGACTCAAATATGTTTTTATTTTTATTTCTTTGATCATAAAATCATCGAATTTAATTCAGTTCTTTCACAAATGCAAATTCTTGTCTTGTTTTTGCAACTGATGAAGAAATGAAAGCCTTCAGAGAAGAGATGCAACTTGCCTCTGTGCTTTAATGCCATATGCTGAAATCCCTCAACATATGCCATTACATTTCACTTTTCCTTCAGGTGCTTCTTATGAGATTCATTTCAAATTCCAGAGGCTTAGTATTTTTCACTGGAAAGCGGTGAAGACTTCTCGTTCTTCAAGCCTAATTGCATTTACTGTAAGACATCAAAGAAGAATGAAAAGGGGGAGGCTAATATTGAGGAAACATTCTTCCTGAGCTTTTCAGCTTACCTGAAAATGTGCACATTACATAAGACCAATAAAAAAGGGATTTCTAGTGCACAAATATGAACTTTATGAGAAGTAGCTCAATATACTGAGCAGTTCATAAGCTCCATGCTTGGTCAGGGCTCCTTTTGCATGAATCATGATGGAGTTCATCTTCCCCTTGACAAAACCTTAAAGAATCTCAATGTGATTCTTTAATGGTCAGTTTGCAGGTCAGTGAAGCACAGTGAGTTTTAAAGCAGGGTGGAAAATTATCAGTGGTACTATTGTACTATTATCACAATAGCACCACAAAATATCACGATAAACCTTTACATTCATATGTAAGAAAGCATGCATTAAATTACATTCATATAGGTCCTACTGTGAACTCTTGAGGCTCTGACTTTGCACTTCACAATCCCATCAAAGCTACTGTTCTTCCTGCCTGAAGGCATTTATCTGTCCCATGTTTTCCTTCCACCAAATTTTCTGTAAGTATACTTATAGCAACATTTATCTTTTTTAGAAATTAGGTTTTGTAGTTTACTCTCTTAAAGATTATGTTAGGGACCTGCAGTCAGGTCAGCAGTCTTCCCTGTGGTTATGTTGGTAGATTAAAATTATGATTGTGCATCATTTATGACTCAGTGAACAGCATCCTGAGCTGTCGTTTTTTTGAGAACCTATTATTTTATTTATCTTTTTGCATTTATTCTCTTTTTTGCAATGGGCCCTTCTTCTGCAATGGAATAAATATTGATTGATATCAAATTTTCAAATTAATGAAATTTGTGTTTTCATAAACCATGAGGCATAATTAAAACAAATAAATAAATCTTATGCGTCTACTGCGACAGCTGAAGATAGGCACCAGCACCCCTCTCGACCCCAATGGGATAAGGGTGTAAGAAAATGACTGGATGGATGGATGCATCTACTGCTATCTATCTCATCTAATTTAATGATTTAACAGTGCATAAATAAATTAGAAGGGTTTATACTGAAAACACAATAAGTGAGGTATTGTACTTCTGACTAAGCCACAGAAATTAGCCTTAAACTTGGTTTCAAAGTGTGAATTTCATTAAATCGTGAAATTGAACAGATCACGTAATGGTCTGGGTTACATAAGAAAATAATTACCCTGATAATAAACGTGGCACCCTGCTAACTTGACTTGATTTGTTTTAGCTGCATGTCTCCGAACTCAGCCATTATAATCAGTGGAATCAAGGTGTGGGTTTAAGTCTCAGTGGGGGGGTCCTGCATAGCCATTTGCACGGAAACTCCACATCAGCTCCCTGTCGAATAAATTGCATCTGACAGATTTACAGCATACTGGATTGCAGTAACCTGTAGGTGATGAGAACCTTTAAAAATATAGATTGCCTTTGGGTGGGAAATTTGCTGAGGGGGGGGGCTACCATGGGTCTCTATCCCCTCAGCTCTAACAGCACTCCACTGCTTTCAATCATCACCTCCAGCTTCCACTTCTATGATGGAAAAAACACACCTGCCTCTTGTGGCCCCCAGAGACCCCAATTCGCACAGTTTTGCATTCGGCAAAGCTGCTGTAAATTCGGTAGGGGTCATATCAGAGCCTGGCAGTTGCTGGAGTTCAGCTAATCTTCTGAAGCTTTAAACAATGTGTTTGTCAGAGGCAACGCCTGCCAAGCCCCTCAGCTAAGCAGCTCTCAGAGAGGCAAAGGATTCCCAGGAACTCTCGTGTCTCTCCTCTGCTGTTCTGCAGCCGCGTTTGGGAGCTGAAATATGTGGGAGAGCATCAATCCTATTCAATGAATGCCTCAAGCAGAAGAACCACAATAAAACAGTTTATTTTGCTTTGCAAGACATGCTGGTTGCCTCTACAGGAGTCAGTGCTGCTTAGTCAAATGTAAGTATCAGAATACCTTTATTGACTCTAGATAATATCGTTGGTAGTATTTGCAGTTCTCATAAAAAAATAGAACTACACTCTTAGAAATTTGCTACATCAGCACCCTAGAAACATTGGCACAGCTTATAAACGGGTAAAAAGTCTTAATTCTGAAGAAATTAGACAAAACAAACCTGTAATCTGAGGACAGTTGGGAAATAATTCCATGTAAAAAATGATTATTATATTATTTAAATTTTTTTGCCATATCACCTGTATATGGAAAGAGGTTTAGAGCCGCTGAAAAAAGAAAATTCAAAAGTTTTTTTCTCAAAAGATTAAAGTCAAAATTCTGAGGGTGAAAAAAAAAATCCCTCTTCTGTACCTGCGCCACAATTATTGTGACATCAGATAATTCCTAAACTTAAGGCTCGGGGGCCAAATCTGGCCCACCACAGCTTTTTATGTGACCATCTAAACTCTAAATAAACTCTAAATTTTATAAATCAAATTAAAGCAGTTTTTATCTGTATTCTACATTACCGTGAAAAGATTTTATTTTACTTTCATTCATTCAGTGCAGAAGCACCTATTTTTTCATATTTTAACAGTTTAATGGGTAGTTTTACCAACATATTTTGTCACAGCTGATCATTTGAGTACATTTTGTTATCTTGACTTAGCCCAAAATAAAATGAGTTTAACAGCCCTGCTATAAAACATTGTTGAATGCAAATTTTTACTTCCTACAGATTACTAACTTTTATTAAGTAATATATGACTTACTCGTTTCCTGTGGCATCTTAGAGGCCCAGGTCTTTCAGCAACTCTTCAAAATGGGGAAAAAAAAAAACGAGAACAGGGAATCAGATATGTACTGATCTTTATGAATCTGGAAACGTCAACAGAAAAAACAGGTGAACCTCCAAACAAGCTCACATCTACAGTCAGAACAATAGCTAAGAAGTTCAAAACAACTGGAACTGTGACAAATAAAGGTTTTATGTTCATCTGGCCAACATGCACAATGAAAAGGACAGCTGCTGCTGCTTTTGGAGAGCTGCAGCTAATGTGGCATCATACCTCTTCATCTCTAACTGTACTTCTCTCTGTGCACATTTTCAGTTTTTCACTGTCACCCCTGCCACCTCTGACAGAGTGGTCTTACTTCTAAGTAGCTCTGATTTTAAATGCAGTTTTAAATCCTCATTTGCAAGTCACTTTGGATAAAAGTGTCTGCCAAATGCAAAGCATAAACATCTTCAAGTCTTCAAGTCTCCACAGTGACATTTAGAATGCCAACTAGTACTTTGGGAGGCATATTAAAAGCAGTTTGCTGTTGTAAAGTCACATACATAAACATGGAGTTTACTAAACTCTGCTGGGAATTAAACTGGAACTGTGTGCTTAAGTTCTATGGCTCCATTACAGTTTTTTTTTGTTTTGTTTTTTGTTTCGTTTTGTTTTGCTGAGATCCATTATTTATGTATCTGTTATTTTTGTGCATGGTTGCTAGACATTAGAATTTTAATGGAATCATCAGACTCTTGTGTGAGCAGTCTAAGACCTTCAAGTGACCCATATGTGCAGAAGAAGATGTGACATGTTAATGGGATTAGTAGGGTATGAATAAAGAGACAGTGACAAACTGCAACAACATAGTACAGTCTGAATGTACAAAATAGAGCAGCAATTCTGACATCTGATTTGCTTGTTTTGTATTTTTTTTTTTTTTACATTGGAGCTTGCCAGTTCCTAACTTTCTCAGATACAAATTGTACAAATTTATCCAAATTAACTAATAAATGTTTTTATTGAAACTAAAGTGTTGTTGTGTTTGTATGAAAAACTAAATTGTACGTAAAAAGAGTTACCGACAGAGTGTGGCCATGCATTTGGCCATCACAGTGAGATTGAGTAGTAAGACATATGGAACATTATAGAATAGGGGCGACTGTGGCTCTGTAGGTAGAGTAGTCGTCTTATGCCCGGAAGGTTGTAGATTCAATTCCAGCTTCCTGCCACATGTCGATGTCTCACTGAGATGATGACCTTTCTACACATTACACCTGTTAGCGAAGAGCTTGTTAACACGCTAATTGTAAATATACTAATCTTACTTAACTCTCTGCATGTTTGTCCTCAAATATAATTGAGCTGCTGGGTTGGTTGCAGGCATATTTCAATATTTAAGTGTGCAACTTAATTATTGGGCAAAGTTGTAGTGTTTATTCTTTTCCTTTTGTTCTTCTGAAGTATAAAGTTTAAGGTGAAGGGCATACAGAAGGCAGCTGCTGATGATAAAGCCAACAGATAAATAAGATCAGGCTGAAATCCTTGAGCAGAAGGCGATGGCATAAATATCCCAGTATATTAAAGTTTTGCCTCCTACACTTGACATAGTAATTCACGCAGCTCTCACTGTCATCCACAAATAGCCTCACATTAGTCAGTCCGCACGGCCTCAGAAGTCTCTGTGAGACACAGAAATGATACTACAATTACCCCAAACAAACATGGCTGCTTCTTATTTCCTCCCATAGAGGACATCCAGATTCATAGCTAATGCACTTAGGTTATTAGAGTTTGGGTGCTTCACCTTTTCACCAGCCGTAAAGGAGATAGAAACTAGAAAATTTGGTATTTACTCAGAATTCCTTTGACAGTACATTGACTTGGAAAGGTGTTGATTCCTTTTCATCTAAGCCAGGAGGATCAAACTCATTTTCATTTTGGGCTACATCAAGATCTCGAATGTCCTCAAAGGGCTGGTTGTGCCATTAGGAGGCGCAGAAATGAGGTTCAACATGAACAGAAACAGAGCAATCGTGAAAGCAAATCTTTCAACAGTAGCATTCTTTTTGCATATAGTTTTCTATACTGCAAAAACACAAAATCTCACCAAGTATTTTTGTCTAGTTTCTAGTGAAAATATTTTAGTACTGAAAAAGACAAAAACTAACCTACAAGTAACTTTTCAGCAAGATATATAACCTTGTTTTAAGTCAATACTTTCTTAATATTAATGAAAAAGTACTAGCTCCACTGACAGATCGCCTCACTTAAAGCATGACCAAAAATAAGCGAAAGAAATCTGCCAGCAGAACTCATACTTTTTAAAAATCTATATTAAGGAATTATTGACTTAAATCAAGGTCCTATATCTTGCTGAAAAGTTACTTCCAAGTTTGTTTTGTTTTAAGATATTTGCACAAGAGACTAGACAAAAATACTTTGTAGCATCTTGTCTTTTTGCAATATGCTGCAAAAACAGAGTTCAGGACAAATAGTTGTGTCAACAGATTCTTGAACTTGAGCAGTGACTTTATATATAATGCAATTAAAACAACCTGTTAAACTGTGCTATGCTCAGCTCAATCATAAAAGATCCCTATGGACAGCTGAACTGCCTTATTAAATTTTCAAACACCACAAAAAACAATTGACATCCAAGACACATGAACCAATGGTCCTGTTAAAGATGAACAATAATAAAAGAGCAGAAAAAGCATGTGGGGATAAGCTCTACTATTTCCTTCGGTTTTCATTCTATCCAAGTGCAAAATCTTAAATGACAGGAAGATACAAACAAAACAAGCACAGATTTAGAAGTCAGCTTTAAAAAACCCCAGTGTTACATAAGGAGAAAATAGGTCAGGAAAAGTGGAATAAGTAATATGAAGATTTCCTCTGAGCATGAATAGTGTACATACTTTTCTTTAAAGGGGTAAAAATGAATTAATGAACCTCAGAGTTGTTTTTACCAAACAGGACATGGAGACAAACTGAAATGAACTGAAATGTGCTAGATCTAAAGCGCTATGCATCCACTGCTAATGACAGCCAGAAGCAGAGATCAACCCTTTAACCATATTAAGTATTCAGACGCAGTCCTATCAGATTTCTATCTTTCACAACCTGTTATAGTTCCCTTCTGCTTTGCATAATCATGCATAGCTCATATTTATAGCAGAGACAAAAAAAAATTAAGTCCAGTTGAATTCAAAGGGAAATGTGGATATGAAGTCACAATTTAATGTAGCAGCTTTAATTGAAGAAATAATATTCTGATTTAGGTTGTGATGTGTCAAATAAAGAGCAGGAAGAGGCCATCTTTTCCACTGCGTGAGTCTGTTGGTTCTAAATTCATGTTTCTTTGGTTTTGGTTATTTCATTTGCTATTATTTCATGTGACAAAAATATATAACACAATAAGGTTTTGTCACCCCTGTCTGGAGAATATTAGTAGATTAATATCTTATTTCCTGTACGCATCAATCAGCATTGGGACGGGAGAAAAATTTGTCAAATGTCTTGATATAAAAGCTACTAGAAGACTTCTCATTCTGTCACAATGTTAATACATCTGCCTCACATTTCTGTAGAACAGTAAGGGGTGATAAAACAGAAAAATAATCTCAGCCTTACTACGTTTCTGGTACTCATCCAACATGCTGGATGCTTAAAACTCAAGTGAAATTAACAGCTTGTCTCCACTATATGATTAATTTGGCTAATAATCAACTGACCAGTTGAAAGTACTTGTATATTCACAAGTATATGTGGCAAAATGTAACAGCCTTCACAATGTCACAGACATTTTGTGTGTTATCTAGGTAATGAACTTTAGGAGGAGATTACAGCACTGTTTTTTGTCTTAGTTCCCTCAACATATGACCAACTGGTTGACATTTTTTTTAATCAAAACTTGTGTTTTTTCCTTTTTTTACTAGCTTTTGTGCATTGATAGCTATTCCCGTGCTTTATGGAAATTATATCACCTTGAATATTTTTTCTTTCAGTTTACATAAAAAGCACACATGTATAATAAACATAATCTATTTTGAGCAACCAGAACAGGATTTGAACCTTTATTTCTTTGAAAACTCTTTCTGCATTTATCAAAATGAATAATGAGCTTTTAATTAAAATAGCATATTTGGGTGCACCAAAGTCTGCTTTTGAGTAAAAGGCATCAGTAGATGTGTGTTCTAATTAACCATAAAATTAAAGAGAATGCAAAAATAAAGTGAATTAAGTATAATTTATAATGAAATTTAAAAGAATGCAAAAATATAGGGCTATGCCAGTCTGATGCTGACAGGCAGCATCAAGCTGAAACTTCTTGACTTTCAAGTTCTTGTTGCAAAGAACCCCAACTTGGTTCTTCACTTGTAGCTCATGCAGTAAAATTCTGTTTTCTGAGATATACTGTAAAATCAAAGCTATATTTGCTGAGATTTATTTCCATAAGGCAGAAAAATGGAAGATGGAAAATGTGAGAAGAGATAAATTAAACATTAAAAGCATAGAATTACTGCCAGTGATAATAGATTTTACCCCTTCATGCTGCTTTCTCCCTGCTATGTGGTCACTGCTAAGTACCACTTTTATAATCCAGAACAAGCTGCCAGACTTCTAAAGGAGACCTAAGGGACATCAAGTTGGAAGGAAAACTTTGTGAACCAAGTAGCTAGAGCTGCAGAAGGAGATTTCCCTATGAAGGCGTCTTACCTCTTTTTTTATTTTACATTTTCCTTGTCCCACTCACAAATTTCGGTGTATTTTATTATCTTTTTATGTGACAGATCAACACAAAGTACCACATATATTGTAAAGTGGAATATTCTTTTTTCATGTTGTAAAGTGGAAAAATCTTTTTTTTTTACAAAAAATAATTAATTTTTTTTTTAAAACTATGCCATGCATGACTACGTCTCTTACAAAAGAGAATTAAGGCCACTAGTAATAGATAAATAAATTATGACTTTTATATTCTTCAATATTCTGAGATCAAAAGTCAAAATTCTGAAATTAAAGCCAGAATTACTTTTTTTCCCAGTGACCCTAATTCTCTTCCCCCTTTTCTCTGATACCCATAAATAGATGTTCAGAAATCACATAATTGCATGAATTTTTAATTTGTTTATTTTTTCTTTGTGGCTGTTGAACATGAAGAGATATTTTCTTCAGATTCTTCTTCTTTGGGTAGTTGTATATAAACTCGACCATAGCTGTTGTACTTGTGTAGTTGGCTGCAGGAAGACCATAAAACTTAAAAGCACACTAACGACTAGGTCACTGGCTGTCAAAGGACAAGGAGAATGAACTTTATGAACGTTACACGCTTTGACTTTCTTGATGTACAAGCCCAGGAGGAGTGTTGGTCCGGCTGCTAAATGATTCTCCATGGAAACCAACTATCCAGCTCCATAGGAGAGGCTTCTATTAAAAAGCAGCAGCTGGAAAATGAGCAATCAGAGCAAACCTGCCCAAGTGAGACATTAATGTTGAGGGCGGGAAAGAAGAATGGTTTGCAATTTTCTCCTCCCACCTCAGAGACACACACATGCACACACATCCAAACTAACTGTGTACCTACTAATCATATCACAGTCTGCAGAGGTTGAACCATAAAGAACAAACATGCAGTAAATGCATCTACTGAACAGACATTCTGCTTCCAAGTGGAGAAGAATAACAGTTTTAACAAGATTTCTGGCATATTTGAGTTATTGCTCATTTAATGTATTATTCTAGACATTGAGGTACATTTTTGGGAAGATACAACACCAATTTTTTTTATTGACACTGTTTTATTGTCATTGTTAAAATTGTGCGAACACACAGTAAAGACTTTATTAGTGACTAGATTATGATGTGATGTTTCAATAAACACCTGCAGCTTCCAGGTTTGTTTGATACTTTTCATAGTAAAAAAAAACCCAGAAACGTAGCTTCTATTTTTTCTCTTAACCATACAGACAATTTTTTTCTCATGTATTTATTGGTATGAGTCACTCAATATCAACGTGATGAATTGCCTTGTGTTATAAAGATTTGTGGTAAAATGTCTAGGTCTTCTCTTCAGAACTGCATTGAAAATGCAAAATCTATTCTGGCTGATCCAAGTCATCCATTTAGGATATAGCTTGTTCTGCTCCCATCCGGGCTCAGATTCACTCAGCCACTCACTCTATCAGTTAAACTTTTGTTATTTTTATTTCAGTATTTACTGTAACTGTTTGTTTGTTTGTGTGTGTATGTCTGTGGTTTTCTTATGGTTACTGTCTACTTTAATATGTTCAATAAAAACACACTGAACCTTGAACTTTGAAATTCACAATTCTATTTATGCGTGCTAAATGTAGGCATGCAAGATTTTTTTTTACATGCTGCTGAAACTACATGTAGAGGATGATCTACTCACAGTTCACCCACATTTAACAGTTATCACACATTCATTTAAAGAGGCAGTATAATTATATTACACATATGTATTTTTTAGGCACATAGTGCCATTTTACAGTATGATCAACTGTTACCTTCAACTGTTATAAAAGTGCTGTGTATATAAAACACAGCACTTTTTTTAAAGTTGCATTTTATATTTTACAGCACTTTGCAATTTTACAATTTATAGCATTTTATATTTATATTTTATTTTATTTTATCTACAACTAGTTGTTACTGTGTCTTGTCTCTATACTGCAACTGCGAAGTAATTTCCCTGCTGGGATTAATAAAGTACTTCTATTCTATTCTATTCTATTCTATTCTATTCTATTCTATTCTATTCTATTCTATTCTATTCTATTCTATTCTATTCTATAACACTTTATTTGAAGGGATGTGCATAAGACTGACATGACGTTGTCATAAATATGTCATAAACATAAACATAAACATGTTTACAAATGTTGTCATGAAGTCTCATTTGGTAAATAATCCATCCATCCATCCATCCATTTTCTTTTCACCTTTTGTCCCTAATGGGGTCAGGAGGGTTGCTGGTTCCTCTCCAGCTACGTTCCGGGCGAGAGGCGGGTTCACCCTGGACAGGTCGCCAGTCTGTAGCAGTGGTAAATAATTACCATTTTAATTCAAAGTTGCATTAAAAATGTAAACTTGGCATTTTTGGTCAATAAAGACTGTTGTAAGATAAACTTGCATTAAAAGTGTCAACTTTGTATTAAAAATGTAATTATTTACCAATAGACACTTCATGGCACCAGTCAGAAATATTCACCGGGAACTCTTTCATGTTTATGACTGTTGTGATATCTTTATGATGGTGTCAATTCAGCCTTATGCACACACTTTCAAATAAAGTGTTACCCCAAACATTTGACTTTGCAATTTATCACCTTGAAATTGTGCTTCTCCAAGAGGCTCCTGCTCTTTTCAATACTCCCCAGCAAGTCATCACAACATTTCTCTATTAAGTAGCTCATATAACAAACTCAGCAGATGCGCAGTTCCACCAGGTGTTTGCTCATTTTTGCTCTTGCTAATCTGAAGGAACTGTATAGAAAAGGTAGTGCTTCTGCACTACCGAGGAGATTCAAGGATTTCTCAAAACATGCATGAAAGAATCAAGCAACACTCCAGTTACGTTTTAGGTGAGGGAATAACATTATAACATGATGTAAAGCTCAAAAAAGTCAATTTTACCGGGAACTCTTTCATGTTTATGACTGTTGTGATAAATAACAAATTTTAATCCAATATTAAAATTTTGGATTTTAATAGTTACATAAATATTTCACTCTATTGAAATGAGATATAATGAAATTATCTTTTGCCAAGAATAAAAATTAATTAAACTGAATAACACTTATGGTGGATTTAAAAAAGGAAGTTGCTTCTACTTAGTTTGAGTTATTGTTTCAGTGAGGATGTATTGTCCCTCTGACCCAAATGTAACGGATAATATTCCTAAAATGAGAGCGGGACCATCGGCAAAAGGCAAATCTTTTCATCCATTTGTGGGGTAATGTTTCTGAGGATTGGTCTTCTGTTGAAAAAGGTCAAACAGACAAAAAAGGACACATTGAAAAGACTGAAAAAGCAAGACAACTGCAAGGTTACTCTGAAAAGAGTGAAAAAGAGCTATCTCCAGTCTGTGTTGATGACACAGGCTGCTGTTCCTGGCAGAAAACATCCTGTTCACAAAATTAAATACATCGATCTCTGTTTTGAACGGCAGACTAAGTCTTATTTTGAGCTCACTCAGCAATCCTTTCGTCATGAATAAGAATCAGTGTGAACAATGGAGCGGCATAAAAAAGTTTCTACTGCAGATTATCAACCTCAAGGATTACATCACTATGAAAAATATTTTCCAAATCAGTGGACCTCTTATTAAATTTATACTCAACATATATCCTTTTTTCCCTTTCAGCACATTCAGACCTAAGCAGATAACAACACTATTGAGGCTTTTGAGACCATTCAGTGGGGGAAGCTGAAGCAGCAATATCCCTCCAGATTCATATATCAGCTTTGTGTGCAATATTTTGAAACACTATAGTGGCTCTTAACCATCAGACAGCTTTTAAATTACAAACACTGAAACCAGCATGAGCTGGTTGCTTGGGTGCAGATAAATTAAGCTGCCAGAGGTCATTCGGGATGTTGCACAGGTTTATAGCTGTGTTTGTACCATGAGATGGTGTTACTCTCTAGCAGGGCTCTGGAAGCACACGTAATGGAAAACCTTGGGGCAGACACGGCTTGAACAGAGCATGATGAAAGGACATGACAGAATCATGGGGGTTCCCGCAGGGTGTTAAGTTTTTTTCCCCACTTCATGACAAGATTCCAGCAGCCGGCAGTAAGCATTGGCATGACTACACTCCGTTCAAACACTCGGCCTCGTTCTGAGAAAATGTGATGGACACGTGCATTTAGATGTGGTTTCTATGAGAGAAACATTTTATCAAAGCAGTCAACTTGTTATTGGCTAAATGGATAATACAGCAGTTTCAATAAAGGTGCAGCAGAGGATTATAACTCAAACATGGAAAATATAGCAGCTTCATTTAAAGCTTAAGTTTGTGAGTTACACTTTGTCGCCTTATTAGTAATAATATTACATCAGTTTACAGGTGGACATCTAAAGGGATGTTGACCTGTAAAAGAAATCATTGTTCAGATTTATTTTACATTAAGACAATCAAAAAAATTGGAAAATTAAATATGAAGTAATCTGTCAGGTTCTTAAGATTATCGTTTTTATTTTGTGTTTTTTTTTTCTTGTTTTCTGTATTTAAATTTTTCCTCATCGTTCTCTGGTTTTCAGCTTCCCTCACCTGCAAAATGTCAGATAATCTGCACACATATAACGTGCAATAACTGTCATGCAGAGGTGGGTAGAGGAGCAAAACATTTTACTTAAGTAAGAGTAGCTCTACTTCCACAACTTTTCACTCAAGTAAAAGTAAAGAGTGGACATAATTACTCAAGTAAGAGTAAAAAATGTATTTGGTAAAAAGGCTACTCAAATACTGAGATCTAAACATCAATCATACATACTATCAACCAAAATATAATGTGCAAATTTTTGTATTTTAAATACCAACCTGAAAATAATTCATATAAACAACATAATTATATGACAAAATCAGGCAAAAGAAAAGAATTTTCCAAATAAGTTTCTTTCCATATAAAACTTGGGAAACTTTAAACAGATCCATAATATATTGTAACAATAGACATTATTTCAGAATATTTATTTTAGATGCACAGTAATAATACCCTAGCCTGTTTAGTTATCACACAGAAACCACCATGCTGTTAGTGATGCAACATTCTGGGTAAATGAAGTATGGTTGCTCTGATTGCACTAGCTCCGTCCAGCCAAAACAGATGAGTAACATCTTTAAGCCTTTATAATTTAACCGGAGCATAGAAATCACAAGAAGTAGTGAAGATGAGGAGGACCAAACAGAGGAAGAGGACAGAGTTGCAGGAAGAAGATACATACCTATCAAGTCACCTGTTTTGGCCAGGAAACTGTTGTTTTTTTACCACCCTTTCCCGCTGTGCTCTTGTATTTTTACTTTTCGGTAAATGTCCCGTATTCTGCCGCCCACTCTCACGTTAGTTGCTCTTCCCCCCAGTCCCACAAGCTATCACCCCCTTTGGTCACAGAAAATGATGGATCACAGATTTTGGTGTAACAAATTGCACAGAATCTAGAGCTGCTGCTTCAAGCTTTTGAACAGTCCAATTGTTGTGATTTAAACTTTTCTTTCTATTTCTCCTCTTGTTTTTATTAACTTAACTAGCTACCATGTTTTTTTGTTCATTTCCTAATTGTTATTCAGTCTGTGAAATATGACGTGGCTCTTTCTAGCAGTTTCACATGCATGATTGGATGAAGCTTTGAGGCAACAGAACAGAAAGAAAATGAGTGATGTGTGCCTGATAACTACTATGTCTCAAACTGATTGATGAGCCCATTAATATTTCATATCTCATGTTTTAGAAACAAGCTTTTGTGAAGTTTTCCTCCTATAGTGAACATACCGATAGCTGACACAGATGGCGGTTTAAGTGCAGGGTTGTTCAGAAGGCTTGTTAATCCTAATTATCTCCCTTCTCTAATGAAGCTATTAGTCGTGTTGAGTTGCCAGAGGCCTGCAGGGCCACACTGTTCCTGCTGCTGCTGCCAAAGATGCTCTTGTTTTCTGCTTTAGCATTATAAGTGACTTCTCCTGAACAATAGATCTTATTTTAATCTGGAAAATAATGCTTGTTTTAAACAAAACTTATACAGATGATGCATGTTCATCTTGACACAGCAGGTTGAGATTATCAAGCCTCAGTTATGCTTTGTCTGATTTCCTTTCACTTATGGTGCATCTTTGTTTTTGGGGGTTTTTTTCGAACAGCTGCAAAGTGATTTTTGAATGAGGCAACACCTCTTGCTTCTATAGTTGAGGTTTGCCAAAATGCTGTACTTGTGAGAAAGGGCGATAGTTGGCCTGAAGGCTGACTGCTCAATAATGCATGTAAAACCCTGAAAGCTAATGAATAAAAGGCCATCTTGGCAGAGAATATGTCCCCACTGCATGAAAGTCACTGAATAAATTATTTGGTAATCAAACATCATCATGAAGTCACAAAGAGACGCCGTAAGTCAGATAACTGGCCAGTAATTAATTTAGTGATCCTTATGTAACTGTATTCCAGCTGATTCCGTAAAAAAAAGCAAATTATAAATGAATAAAGCATACTTTTTAGAAACATCCAGGAAAAACAAAATGTGCAGCATGTTCTTTTTTTGTACTTGAACAATAGATCTCACTTACGTTTTAGTTTCTACTTGATTCAATACATCTCATTTCATCTCTTTGGCGACACACAGATGTTCCCATATCAGAATAGATAGATGCTTGAAGGTTGTAATTTTCATTAAGTACCTTTAATTTGACAAATGAGCCTCGTAGGGATGTATACTCTAATTTATTGAATGAATATGGCTGTAGTGCAATCTGGATCTCCCCTGGTTTTTGTAATTTTTACAGGATTTTATGTTTGGTGCCTTGCAGAAATATTCCAAAACTTTAAACTTTTTCCAATTTGTCATTTGACCATAAAAAAACTTACTGTAGTTTAATGTATCTCTATGATCTCAATGTTTATAAATACTTTTGGTAAGCTATTTTCATACAAAACAAATCTGAAAAAAAGTGTGGTATGTTTACTACTCTTTTACTTAGACGCCTATAAACAAAATTGAAGTACCAGTCCGTGTCTTTTTAATTAAGTAAAATCATTGCTTTTGCGAGGCACTGGATTTGCACTTGTATTGTTTCATCTTTAAAATTCCCTTTCAACTCTTACCCAATGAAAAAACAACTCCCTGTTCTCCATTTTCTAAGCAGATCACATTAAACCTAGTTTGACAACTCTCCCTCTGCTGTTTTAAATTGCCTCTCTCAAAAGGAGCATCATCACCTCAGTTGCTGTTTTCAACAGGTTGCTCTCTGTTTACCCTTTGATATTCAAGAAAATCTATTATATATGAGCCTTTAAAACTCTCTAAAACACTTGTTGCTGCTTTCTGGCAGCAATCTTAACCTGTGCTCCCAGATATTCAATCAGTCTCAGTGTTTCGCATTATTGATTGCCCCTCCTTTCTCCTCGTGGAGTAATCAGTGGCAGGCAGTGAAGGAGGGATGACAGAAAGTCTTCCTTTCTGCATTCGGATGAGGTGTAATCTGTCTGCTATCACCAGCTTGTAGCAGTCATGGGGCAGGGGAGCGGAAATGACTTGCTCTGTGCATTCTTTGTTCTCAGCTGGAGTTAGTTTCTCTAACAGAATGGAGAGCTGAACACAGAGAAAAGTGAAAATCTCCTTGAGGAGCTCTGCCAAGTTGGAGTGCAAAGTTTAGGCTTCACTCACTTGGACTTTGCTGTTCATTTGTGACTCCTCTTTGTTTTTTCAGCCATGGAGATAAGTAGCTATGTAAAAATAGTTCTTCCTCTTCAACTTTTTTTGTTGGGATTTTATGAGACAGGCTTAATAAGTGGAAGGAAAATTTGCAGTGATTTGTATGTACCCACCCTGAATTAATTCTGTATCAAATCCCTTTCTCTGCAGTTAAGTCTTCTGGACTTTATCTTCTGTTATCTTTACACATCGCAAGTTCTCTCAGAAAGAGCTTAACCTCAGTTAGATTGTAAAGTCCAAGACTGGCTTCAGATAATCGACTGGATTTAGGTCTGAACTTTGACTGGACCATTCTAACTCCAGAAATATCCTGGAAGACAAACCTCCACCCCCTATCTCAAGTCTTCTAGAGCCTCTACTCACCTTCCCATTCCCAAAGAAAAACATTCCCACATCATGATTCTGCCACCACTGTGTTTTGCTGTGGGGATACTATTTTTAGGATTTTGCTTTTTCTATGCATAGAATGTTTTGATCTCATTTGACTGCTTCTATGATTAATGGGGATTTTTTTTTGGCCCATTTTGTAAATTTACTTGGACGCCCATGTTTTTTTTAAGATTGCAGTCTTGTCTTACTCTTTTCATTTAAAGATGATGAATTGAATAAAACTGTGAGAGCCTCAAAACGTGTTGTATTGTTTTATAACCTGACCTTCATTTAAACTTTTCAGTATCAGATATGTACCCTCTTTTACATATTCGTAATCTGCATGCTGAGAGCAGCCCAGGCTTTCTCACAAGGGATCGAATATATTTCTCTCCAGTATCACTAAAGATACTTGTTAAAGTTGCTTCTCTGCTGGGTGACTCCCTGAACAGTCAGGGCTCTTTGCCAACTACATTTAGGATTCTGTCTGAAAGGTTCAACTTCAAAAAGAAAGATGGGGCTAATCCGCAGCACAGCCCACCAATCACTGTCAAATCCTCCCCTCCTTACCATCCATGCTTTACTTTGCACAGCATCTTTGGAGATCTCTTCTCGTTCCTCTACTTTGATTCGAATGGATGTGTGGTTAGGGTGTTTTCGAAGAGGCTGCATAAGAATTTGCAGTACTTACCACCTTTTTCTTGCATCACTTTAACATTTTAAAATATCCTAAAATATATTTTTTATTGCTTGTAACACCGCTGTCCTGTCACCACATTTCATGAAATGTCTGAACCTTCAACTGTGGTGGCATTAATAAGTTGTTAGACTCTCTCTTCTCTGCAGGAGAAGAGAGAGTCTAACAACTATTAGTTTTTTATCAGTTATTTGTTATGTATTTCTTACATTGTGTGTAAATTGTGAGACAGTTATTTTTAAGCATATGCACTGATTGATGGCACTTTTAAAATTTCTTTGTTCTTGTGACAATGACAATACAGAATTATCTATTTATCTACAGGAATGCAAAACACTGAGAGACTGGGTTGGAAAGTTATGCAACCATTGCAGTGTTTCGCTGTCTAAACCAAACCTCACAGACAGAAAGGAGTGACAAACATATGTGTTTAAAGTACAAGCAGTGGCATGTATCAGAACACAAACACATGCTTCATGGCTTGTTTGAAAAGATCCTCTTTGCTTTGATGTGATTGGACAGTTTGTCCAATCCCCTCACACATCGCCTCCTCAGACTCTATTCCCTTCCTCCCACGTCCTCTGTTTGCACTCTAAATGTCTTCATGCCATCTGACAGTGACGCAAGACAGAGTTGTCACTTCTGCTCTGTCAAGCTCCTGTGTGCCCAAGTAGTTTACTTATAATGATCTTTCACGGTTTGGACCACAAGCAGAAAGATTTGTTACTCTCTTTTGCTAAGCTTGTATGAAGAAGAAAAATAACAGTAAAGTTACGATAAACATCTTCACCTGTTATAATGCAAAATATTGATTCATATTTTTACAAAATGTCCATGTACTGAATATATAATCATTTGTATCTGTTTTTTTTTTTAAACCTAACAGTTCTCTAACTTTTTCAAAGTTAGAGAACTGTTAGGTTATATAAATCATAGTTTTATTGAACCTGTTTTGTAAAAATTTTGGTGAAGAGACGCAGCAATCAGTGCAATATAATCTGATGCTTAAGGCCCTGAAGGGGTTTTCAGCCCTTTGTTTCTGTACAGACTGACTTCCTTTGATGGCAGCCCTAAGTTAGGAAACATGATTAAAGCGCTCTACTTTCCGCTAATACTCTGAGGCGAAACTTGATAAATCACTGACCATTAACCGAACAAAAGAGAATAGAAGGATGTATGCAGCAGCAGCTTTTCATTAAGTCCTTACAAGTTAAAGACCAAAACCAAATAAGCTTTCACTTGTCTGTGTTTGATAAGCGATGACCTAATAAGTTCACTGAAATGTTTGTTTTTTCCTGAAGCCATCAAGAGGGATAAGATCTTCCTCATACTTCATGGTAAATGCGTGTCATGGAAACTGAAGTGCTGTTATTAGCTATTATTATCCTCATCATGTGACAGTCAGTCGGATCAGCATTCTGTACTCTTCCTGCACCTCAGAGCTTTTCAAACTGTCTTAATCTGACGTTTTCTTTGCACCAAAGTCTCAGGGTTTGCTTGTAATTGTATTCCATCTTTTCAAAGTGAACTAATTGGTGTGATCGATGGAGCTGAGCTGAGGTCTTTTGTCTCTGCGTTTTTGTGCTGAATAGCTAAGATAATCTCCCACATGTGGGTGGTACAGATGGACAGCTTGATGATGAGCTACACCTGCTGTTTTGCTGTGCTGCTCCCATGTTCCAGCATACAGGTGTGTAAAAAATGCTCAGTCCTTACAAAGTCTCCATTAATAACTGCAGTTGCATTTCTCACAAATAACTGGCGGTAGTAAAGTGTTTTAGTCTCTTTGTAAATGTGAGGATGCATTTCCCACTTTATAAACGTTTTCAGATGCTGCTCTCCTAGGTGTGTTTCACTAGATCTGTCACAATTCGCCTCCTGAGCGCTTCATCTCCATTAAGACCCCAAACTCTCCTCAGTCGACAGAAGAAACAAATGGCCTCAATTTAGGCGTAATGGATTTAGGCGCTTTCAGGTATGTAAAATGTCACAGAATGTCAGCTAAATCATGGGATAATGGTTAAGTAGGAAGATTTTTTTTTAGTATAACTTGCATTTACAGTGTTTTCACTTTTTCACATTTAGTCATGTTTTATTGGGATTCACGTGATAAACTAATAGTATAAGTTAGAAATTATGCTTTTTTTAATGATTTCACTAGAGTTAATTTGTATTTAGTATTCTGTATTTTGATTAGTGGTGGGACTCAATTAAATTTTTTTTGTTAACTCCATAGACTGTAATTAATTAATCACAATTTATCCCACTTTAGTAAAACAACACAGCTCAACAAAGTAAGCAACATTTTTAATTCAAAAACAGCTTTTTGGTGCTAAAGCATAGAATAAATTGACAAATGAGCCCAACAACAATTATATTTAGCATTTTTAATATGCATTTTTGAAGCTAAAATTAACTCCATGTGGGCCAAGTACTTGAAGAAAAGCAGCTTGGTCTTCAATGTTTTTAATGGCTGTCGCTTGCGCGTCAGATTTATGGATGTACCAGAAACACAATACGAAATTTCAGTTCGTAAATTTTGTATGTAAAAACTGATGCTTTAAAATTCATAAAATTAATTAATTAACAATTAACAAGCAAAAGCCCAGGTCGTAATTTTTTCTAATTACAGCCTCATGGGTAAACTGTTTAGTCTCTAGTCCAGTGGCTCTATGGAGGCCTCAGAGGTTTATTGAAGAACATTAGGATCAGAGACACATTTAAAACAGGGTTAGGTCGTAGGTCAGAGAGCATTGTTTAATATGTCATAAGAAAATGGAAACAGTGTGACACAACTGCAAACCTAGTAAAATATGGCCACCCAAAGTTAGCTGAACATTAATCAGGCTAGAATGTCAAGAGTCCCATGATAACTCTGGAGGAGCTGCAGAGATGCACATTTCAGATGGGACAATTTGTTGTATTTCAAAATATAAAAATTATATTTATCGAATGAAAATGAGAACCATATATTATTTTTCTTCATAATATTTAATAAAAAGATAATTATATCTTCAGGATATAATTATATTTCATAATTATATAATTATATTTCATAATTATATCCTTCTTTGTTTTAGTCAGTATAATAAAATCCCAATATCATACAATGAAGTTTGTGGATTGTAATGTGATAAAATGAGATCAAGTTCAGAATGGATCCCTTTTAAGATCCACTCTCCTCCTTGTTGTCTGTAACAACTAATGCTTCCTTCTGTCACTATTTTAAGCTCCCACGGACTAACTCTGTCCTGTGGACTGGAAGTAGTCTAAAAAGGAACATCTGATTCACTCATTCAGCCCACTCATCATCTGAATTTGTTTTTCAGATTAAACCCAGCATTTAGTTTTTGCATTTTAGGAGGTGGATTTCAAGTTGAAAACCTCTAAAAATGTAAGCTGGCACAACTATCTACTATCTATCTACTTAAATGTATTTGAGGGATGTGATGATGATGATTATTCTTTAAAAACACGAGCAAAAAAGTTATAATTCAGGCTTTGCCTCTAGCCAATTATTCCATCTTCTACATATTTTACACATCCCAGTTGTCCCAGTTTTATCAAAGAGCCTCCTGGCTGGCAGCATGAAAAGAATTATGAACAGAAATAGTAAAAAAAAAAGAGAGAGAATAAAGTGCACGCATCTCTGCAGGGTCAGAAGACAAAGAAACTATGTAATGGGGAAAGACACAGAGGTTGCTTCTGAGTCTGAATGGCTCTTTGGTTATTAAGAGAGCTGAACAAAAAAATAAATAAATGGAGAAAAACACGGTCACGTTTTCATCTCGGCGTCTGTTATGCCCCGAAGCCTCCTCGCGTCCCTCTTAACTCAAACAGTTGTCAGACCTCCAAGACTCTGCATCATAGCAATATTGAAAATGGAAGAGCTGGGACACTGAGCCAACTAAAGCTGTCCCCTCTCTGTTCTGCTGGGTCACCCTTCTTCTCATACCTCCCTTTAATGAAGCATTCTCAGAACAATGACTTATTTTTACTGTCGCACTCCGAGACATGATGTAACATTTTCATGTGCAGACACAACTCTTCAGAGGACAGGGTTGTTATTATCAGAGAGGAGGTGGAGAGGAGGAACTGCCAGCAGGCTTTCGTTTTATTGTTGTTTTCATGTTCCTCTTGCTTTAATGATCAAATGCCCTCTGGTGGCTAAAATGAGTTATGTGCATTTTAAAACTCCAGCAGTACCCTCATAAAAAAATACTCCTCCGCTTTTCTCTGATTGTCTTGGGATCTGTTTGGTTTGGTGAGAAGCAAAACATAAATGACTCATGCATTTCTGAAAATTACTCAGCAAGTTTATGCTCTTTAAAATAGAGCAGCAGATTTTCTTGACAATACATGTTAAATAATAACCAATTAGGTTTTTGATTCTTTGGTAGTATCAACTCATTTAGATAAGCCTTTAACAATTTAAAACGATGTTAATATGAAACCTTTCTTCCTCTGACCATGTTTAAATAAACATTTTTGCAGTGATTAAAATGAATAGTTTTAGTTACATACATTACTGAGGTTGGAGGGAATATTTTTTCTGCACATTACATCAATTTAACGAGGTTGAGGTCTGAACTTTGACAGGCCACTGAAAATCTCGGATTCTTCCCTGATTTTCAGCCTTTCCACCATAAATTTGTTCCTCAAATTCACTCAAGCTTTTGCTGTCAGATGAATTTCTTGACATTTTAGTTCAGAATATTTTGGTATACTGAGGAATTCATGGTTGGTTTAATAAAGGGAAGATGCCTCTAGGTCCTGTGGCTGGAAAACAAGACTAAAATTTAATTTCTCTGCAGCTACACTTGATAGATGGCATGAGATGGTTTTTGCTGATATGCTTTGTTTATTTTCCAAAAGTTGCACAGTGCATTATTATCCAGCTTCACTTCCTTTCTCTCATTTCTCCAAGGGAGATTGTTCCAGAGTTCTTGTGGATTATTTAGAAGCAACTTTGCAAACTTGAGCTGGGATGTCATATTTATTGCAAGAGAGAAGAGGTTTTTACTTTGCATTTCTTCCACATAAACCACACCTTGTCACTATTTTTCTCTATCTCTGCTTGTATGATCACTAATAAAAGCAGTAATTGTTTTATCATAAAATTTACCATGATAACTGGATAATCTTAAATGAAGGTCTTTTAGTTTTTGCAATTATAACCATCTATCAATAACAACACCAGAATTGAATAGACTTTTAATAACACACAAGAGGCAGGTCAATGTAATACACATCCAACACAGGATAAAAAAACATGCCGCTAAGCACCCTGGGAAATATGGTTGATTGTCCACTTCCAGCACACAATATTTCTCAGCATTGTGCAGATTTATGGACATTTGCATTTGAAGTCTTTCCCAGTAAACCTTTTGTCAGCACACAGCTGTCTGCTCTCAGACCAGCTTACTGGAGAAAACAGCTGCTGTCAGAGAGGTGATGATTATCGGTTAATCAAGTGCTCCAATTAGCAGCACCTTGCTGTTTCTTTCCGTCTTCAATCTTGTGAGAGGGGTTAAGGTGCACTTAGTTTGTCAGACACAGTTTTACCATTGAGGATTTGTTTTTTTCTAATAAATACAGACTATGGAGTGTTTTTTTTGTCATTTTAAGGAGGCATTTTAAACAACAAAATTAATTTTAAAATTATCTAATTATTACATAATTATATAATTTATAAAACCCAAGAAATTAAAGCTGGTACCCCTTTTATTGTTTACATTATCAATTTTTATTTTTGGTGCTAGTTTTGTTTCTGCATGCAAACAAACAAAATGACTACATTCAGAGTTTGGGGTATTGTTTTATAACCTAACCCTGTTTAAGCTTCTCCGCATCTTTATTCCTGATGTGCTTGCTGCATTTCCTGCTATTCCTGATGCTTTTTAAAATTAAATAATGACCTCCAGTGAACCTCTGAGGCTTTCATAAAACAGATGTACAGAGATTAAAGTATACACAAGAGAAATGTATGTATTCATACGGTGGATTTTGAAGGCTAATTGTGGCACTGGATTTAATTAAGAGGGCTGAATAGAAAGGAATAACAAACATTTCTGATTCTGTTACTGGTAATTAATTTTTTTTTTTTTTGAAAACCATGATATGCACTACTTTGTGTTCATAAAAAGTACAAATAAAACACAACATATCTGTGATTGTGACAAGGCAGAAAGGTAAAGGTTTTAACAAGTATTTGTGCAAGGGAATTTCTAATAAAATGGTCCTTCAAAATGCCATTGTTAAATTCAAACTATTTGTTTTATTTTATTGATTAACTGTATTGGTATTGCAAAAAAATACAAATATAATTCTGGAGAATATTTAATATTTAATGCCTGCAAATGGTTTTCAAGTGGCTTACTTTATAAAAGATACCTATAGAGTATAGAAATGGGTAATCTGAGCAGTTTAAATGTCAGACCTGAAAGGAAACATTGTTCTTTAGATGAACACTTAGCAGAACTCAGGGAAGTTCAGAGAAAAGAAGCCATTAATACTGTAAAATTATGTTTTGTTTTCTTAGCTGCCACAAAGCTCTGTCCTTTGGGAGAAGCTATTCAAGTAATAGTCACGATCTGTTTTTGTCAATCAATATGTTTCCATGCGGCACAAAAAGGTTTATCTCCTTTTGTGGCCCTGCAGGCGTATAGAGGGCTTAGGATGAATCATGTCAGGGGACATAGAGTAAGACCTTGTGGAAATGCTTTCTCATGCCAGAACAAAAGGATTCAGTCCTCATGTAACCAAAACTGTAAAATCAGAGACATAAAAGAACTTGAAATCCATCAATTAGCTTGGCTGCTGACACACCCATTAAAACAGAGCAAACCGGGCCAAGCAGTGAAACCAGAGCTCTCTCTGAAGTAGGCCATCAACTATTCATTCTGTTGTAGCGGCCAACACCTATCAGGTGCGATGCAGTGTGTACTGATTTGAGTCGGCTTTATGACCGCTCGTGTTTTACAGGAATCCCAGCTGACTGTGGCTGCTGCTTCACAAGGGAGATGAGGAGGCAGAAAGAGTCAAACGACTCTTGGAAGCCATTACTCAGATTGCGCCAAGGGACGACTGGCGCCATGCATATTTAATGATTGTGTTCCAGTTTTTTGATAATTTATAAGTGTTCAAGAAAATCCAATAACAAGCCATCAAATGGCTCACTATAGATGAAACAAATTTGTCAAAGTTTTGAAATATTCATCATATGACTTATTAATTTTCCTCATGCCTTATATATTTGAATTGTCAGTAACGATAGCAACTGAGTCTATTTCATCAAAACAACCTGTGACACCATTGCTTAAAGGTCACACAACAAAAATTTATGACAAAGCTTTTTAACTTCACATTAAGAAATCAGAGCAGGGTGAGTAAAGCAGAATGAGTAATTTATTTACATGTATAAAACAAGAAAACAATACAGTTATTCTATGTGTTCAAATACATGATTTTTATTTTTTTTTTTACTAAGGCTCCCTGAATTTGTTCACTACTCTGTCTCCATGATGCCTTCTACATATTTATAGGATATCTCAGCTGCTACTCCATAAATAAATCACCAAGTACTCCAGGTAACAGTTCAGGCTTGTCAAAAAAGTTTGTTTTTCCAACACATAGTGAGGATAAAAGGAAAAATACATTCTTTGTCTGTTCTAGGGATTTTGTCCAAAGATTATTTGTAAACTCAATTAAGCCTCACCATATGCATATGGGGAGGTATAACTGTTGAAACGCAGACTTTCAACAGTATAATGCCAATAGGCATTGTTACAGCAACAAAATAATCTACCGGTATAAACTGTCAGATTTTTTTGTGTCAGGTATACACAAAACCCTAGAACTTGAGAATGTAGTTCCTTTTTACCATGGTTGTACATGCACATTAAAAACAAACACCATACACTACAAATAGTAGTGTTAATTATCTTTAAAATTCATATAACCACTTGTAACATATATTTGTAGCACAATGTAATACAAACCAACCCTTTTCTAAACTTTGAGGTCACTGTCCAGGGATATGTAAAAAAAAATAATTATAAAACCCCTGTGGAAATTGCACACTCAAACTGCACACCCCTTAAAGATGAGTTTCATAACAATCGAAGGTCAAGATTTCAAGATCTCTAAAAAAATTTTACAAAGGGCTCATTACTCTAAATGCCATAAATCAGACAAATATCGCTTTGTTGCTCATAAGAATAATGTTAATGAATTGAACAGCAACTTTAGCATATCCATCTTTAGAGAAATCAATTTCATTTCATATTCATCTTCAGAGAGACTAATATTCATAATTTCATTCTCTTATTTATAAGTGCATTTATTTGATGCGTGTAAATGTACCTTTGTCTTTAGCCTTTCAAACAGTCCACATAAAGCTGGTGAATGATAGTATGGCACCTTTTACCTGATGTGAAATTGTGGCTACATTGTCTGTAGCTGTTTGATAGATCAGCTATCACATGTTTAGAGGTTGAAGATGTTTACGCTGTTCTTATTAAGAGAGAACTTGACTGGCTATAAAGTCAAAGAAACTGGTCCAAAATATGAAAAACCTGAAATTTTTTACTTGTCTGTTTAGTTAGCTTAGCTTAACCTAGCTTGGTTTAGATTAGATTACCTTAGCTTAGTTTAGTTTATCCAAGCTTAGGCAGTAACTCCTGAGATTTAAGCTTCATGTTTGAGCGTATTGTCAAGTATTTTGCTGACCTTTTACACTACTGGATAACCAGGAAACACTCCCCTTTTAAAAGCTAAGCTCTCTAAAGGTTCGTCTAAGGTTACGCAAAGCAAAACCTACAGAACATTTCAGGGAACATCCTCTAGGGGTTAATGATTTTGTTCTGGGTTATGGAACAATAAGGAGTGTTCTTTGAATGCTAAATTAGGGTGGGAATTGAGAATTAACCAAATGTCCTTGGAGGTTTCCCAAACATTGCCCTGTGAACTTGGTAGATCTTTGCCTGTTGCTTTACAAGGTCCAACTTTCTCTTTTGCCATCATAACCACTTTTATTTTTCTTGGTATAGATGCAACAGAACTCTGACCCTACCGTTTCAAACATTGCTACTAGACTTAAGTGTCAACAGACATGGCAACATTTTCCAATCTGATATTTTCTTACGCAAATTACAGCAACAGTTTCCTGTTCCTAGCTAACAAAAGTGACACAGAGGTCTTGGTTTCCTGAATCCGATCTCCTCCAATATTTTATGTGTTGTGTATTCAGAAATAGTATTCTGAATTCTTTAGCTCTAACAAAGCATAATTAAACCAAAAGTTGCCATTCTATTATCTCGAACCAATCTATCATTCTCTTTTGACATCAACATGGCATTTACAATCCAGATATCAGATATTTTCTAACTTTTCTGTGTAAATGGTGATATGTTTTTGTGCAAAAATCCAAGGAGATCACCAGGTTCTAAATTACTCACTTATGCTCTTTCTTCCTTATGCTGATGCTCACTTTAAAATTCAGCAAGTCGTCTGCAGCACGTCCAGGCACCTTGTTGCATTGAGATGCTTTCATCTGATTGGATAATTCCTTAGGCAATTGAGCAAGTGTACTGAATAAAGTGTCTGGTGAGTTTATATTTAATATTAATCAGCCATAACAATCAGTCAGGTCCAATTTAGTGTTTATTTAAGATAAACAAGTAGAAATTCAATATCTGTAGATTATGAGGTTGAATTTCTAAAACCATGGTTCTAATCAGTGATGGCATAGTCATGGCTTTAATCGGATTACTGATTACTCCTTGGAAAAGTAACTTAGTGAGATTACTGATTACTTGGTTTGGAAAGTCACTAAGTTATATTAAAAGTAACTTTTTTAGTTACTTTCAGCAGCTGAAAACAACAACGCTCTGCCACCTGTGAAAATTACATTGATCATTGCCAATACTTAACTGCAAGTTATTTTAGAATGATTACATCAATAATGTATCTCCACTTATAAGGTTGAACTGAAGGGGAAATTGTTTAATGGTTACAACAGTACAAAAAAAAAAACTTTAGTAATTTGTGCGTGTTTTTGTGTGTTCCAGTATTGTCTGGAAAACTATAAATAGGATTTTAAACCCCCTTTTCTCTCTCCCCCACACTCCCGGCTCCAGCCTCCAGGTTCTGCTTTACGGCCCTGCGTTTGTTGTCAGAGCGCAGCGCTCCTCCTGCCGCTCCACAACTCACATGTCACGCTGCACAGATTTGTGACACTTATCTTAATATTACTGATTATAATGGCGTTTAGTTGCACAACTTTACGGACTCTTTCATTCGTGGGCGTTTTCACATTTATTGCGCTGTCTCGATGTTTGCGGTTTTCTGGAGTGCAACGCGAAGCTCTAGGTAATTCACAGCAAATATATTAACAAAGACACAGCGGGATGAATCATGACTCTGACTAAAACGAACTGGATGACAGACAAATTCTGGGGTTTATGTCTGCTTATTTCCGAGCCCAAAAACCACAACCCGCGACCCATTAAGTTTGCAAACGACATTAAAAAAAAAAAGCCCAAAGCTGCTTGTAGTAATCGGACTTGATGAGCGAAACTCTAAATAGTTCCTGTTTTTCCAGCAACATCTCCATTGTTTATGTTTTTGTCGGTGCTGATAATTGTCGCATAAAAACGATGGTCATAGAGGAAATAAAATTAAATTACAAAATAAAATAGTAACGCACAGTAACGCAAAGTGATTTCGATAAGTAACTGTAGTCTGATTACTATATTTGAAATAGCAACGCGTTACATTACTCCTTACTGAAAAAAGTGGTCCGACGTCAGTAACGTCACTGGTTCTAATACTGGGATACTTGAACTACTGGTACTGCTACTAATATAGTGTAGTGCACTTAGGATTAAGATTTTATGTGTTTTTGGTACCTTAAGCTGTAGTTCTTAGGAAGTTCAAGACGTTTTGTGCAACCAGTTTCTTTCGCTATGGGGGCTTTTCAATGAATGTCAATGTTCTTGTTCCAACATTATTAAAATGATTACTTTTTTTTACCTAGAATTTTTCATAATGTTATGGCTGTCTATTGTAAGAAAACTAGCTCTCCGCCCAAAGGCCAGCATGACCGTTTCCTGGAATATGGAACCATCCCTGAACATATCCCCCAGTGTTCACCTGATATAGTGCATGTAAAATTAGATCAAAGAAGGCAACATTGGAATGAGGAAGTTATGTCTCCAATGAGTTAACACTGAGCTCTAATTCTTCTTACATTTGCTGTAGTAGCTAAATATGGTGTTGTCTATCCAGCGGCGGAACTTGGACACGGCAGTGTAGACTCCAGGAAATTCAGCGTTAGCACATCCTCTTCCCCACGACACCACTCCATAGGCCCGCCCGTTACAGACAAGTGGGCCACCTGAGTCTCCCTAAAAGAACAGCATAAAGGACCATCAGCGGTTATATATTTGTAGCGTATGTTGATTTCTGGTGAGAATTTAAAGGAAAGATAGAATTAATTGGATCCATTTGCTCCCTGTTAAATCTAAAAGATCATTCAAAATTCACCTCCTTACATATAAATTCCTTGATAATTAAATTGCATTGTATAGTAGAGATTTGATTGTTTCACATGTTCCCAACTGAACTCTTTGCTTTCAAATTGCAGGTTTACTAGTGGCTCCTTTAATTTTTAAAACTACAATGGGAGGAAGACACATTGTCTACTTCAAAAGACCAGGCTTAAAACTTTCCTTTTTGATAAAACTTATAGTCAGCCATTGTCTGCTGTTATTTTTGCCACTAACTTTGTTCTCTCTGTGTTTTTTTTTTCTTTTCATACAGGTTATATCTGACTCATTTCTGTCACGTTCTTTGAGGGGGCATTGGCTGAGCTGTTACTGCCAATAACTCAATATTCTCTCTTTAGATCATAAACTTGGAAACTTGTGCCCGACTTTCTATGTTTAAACATTTCTCCCTCCTAAATTAATTGTTTACAATTTACTATTTAACATGTTTCCAGAAGAAAACATATTTATTTATTTATTTATTTATTTATTTATTTATTTATTTATTTATTTATTTATTTATTTATTTATTTATTTATTGTTGGACACTTTTAGAGGAACAAGAGCAGTACAAAGACAGCATTGATTTTGAGTTTTTCATCAGGACTGTTGAGAGCAATAACATCACCCTATGTAGCTTGTAAATGGAACGTGATTTCCTCCATGTATCCTTTATTGGACAAAACAGAATTTTACTGACTGGGAAAACAGGAAAAACACTTACAGTGTATTAAACAGTCTCTTTTTGAACAACATATAAAATAAATTAGAAACCTGTTTGACTGACGAACCAGAAATATGACCACACAGAGACATCCACACTTACTGGTGGTCCTGCTGACTTAATCCAATATTAAGATGTCTTTTTATTATTACAAAACAACTGCTGCCACAAATATTAGCACTCCTAACAATTTCTATTAGAGTTGATAAGTGTCATCCTGTTCTACCATCACAAACATAATACAAGCCTTGCTTGTATCAACATCCCGTTGAAGTCATTAAGACTAATATTGAATTTTTTGGCAATATAAACAGTCCATGTGCGTCTTCCATGAAACAAGGGATGAAGATTAGTTAAATGCTTACTGGTAAGTGTGGTGGTGGGTCTGTGATGATGTGGGCTTTTTTGTATTACAAAGATCTTTTGGGGTTTTTTACAAAGGGCTTTTTGAGATCTGTTAATAAAAGTTTGATTGCTTGCACAAGAAAACATAAAGAAGGGTAACAATATAGTCATATACTAACAAAAAAAATGACTCACTAGACACTATATCAACAGCATAAATAGAAGTCTATCCATTTCTGTCTCTGTAAAATGTGGCCATTTAAATCAGGAATACTTTATTTATACACTGAATAAAATAACAAGAGCTCTTACCTGACAGGCATCTTTTCCACCGATGTTGTAGCCGGCACAAAGCATTCTGTCAGTGATGAGGCCGTTAAACGACTCAGTGCTGTTACATTTTTCTGTAGACACAATAGGAAGTGTGACAGTCCGAAGGGTGGATGGAAGCTGGCCCCCCGTGGGGCTGGTGTATCCCCAACCCGACACTCGACACATTTCACCCTCCACTATGGAGGCATCCTGCCTGGGCAGCAGAACAATAGACACGTAGTCGTTCAGGTAGATGGGTGCCCTTAGCTAGAAACAGAGTAGAGAGTGGGTTTTTTGTGATCGGATGAATTCAGGAAAAGATTATGCCAGATAATTTGCATTCTGTACCTTAATGAGCATGATGTCACTGTTGTTTGTTGTGCTGTTATACTCAGGGTGGGGCACCAAGAGGTGGGGGACCACTTCCTGCTCTGTGCCTTCATAAATGAACAAAGAGTAGTCTCCTGCTACTACCACCATGTTGCTTATCCTGTAGGCAAAACAAGGTATACGGCATTAATGCCAGGAGTTGTTCATGCATATCTTAAGAAGGTGTGCCCAAATATTATATTTACAGTTACAATTATGGTAAAAAGAGAGAATGTTTTTTTCAAATCAAGGCTATAATAAAAATAATCTTGTCTTCATCAAGTCCTGAAATTGTTTAAATCAAACTTCAGGTGTACATGAATACACATCAGATTCCAGACTGCCATAAATTATAGTAAAAAAATAAAAGAGAAATGGAAATCCTTTGAGTAAAATCACTTCATACACTTCTGATGATTCAGTTTAATTTAGCTTGGAAAGAAACGGGCAGGTGTTATAAATTAATAAGGCAGTGTAATTAGGCCAGTATTAAAACAATGTCAGGAGAAAAGGAAAAAAAACATATCGCATCAACAAAACTGTTGATGCACATCAAACTAAGAAAGCTTATAAGGCCATTTCCAAACAATCCAGTGACAAAGGTTGCTTAAAAATGGAAAGCATAAAAAATATTTGACCTTAAATATTGACTTCTACAAAAAAAAAAAAGAAAACTACTCTAATGTGGAAGGATTGTCAGGAGAAAGTTTCTTCATCACAAAATATGACATAGCAACATTTTCAAAATTGCATATGAATGACTGTCAAAATTATATATTACAGAACCAACACCTCATGTCAATGGTGGTGTAGGAGGCAATGATTTCTGAAGGTTTTTTGCTGTTTCAGATTTTGGGCAGAAATTTTCATGTAAACTGAAGCCTGAAAAACCAACTACTTTCTTTGATTTGTTTCATAAAGAAAACATGTTTTTCTTTCTTCAAGCTTTTCTAACTCACTGCACAAAACAGAAATGTTACACTACTCAAACCTAGTGACCTCACACTGGCATCCTAGATACAGAAATGAACTAGAAAATGATTTTCCCCTCACAGGTCTGCTGAATGCCACACCTGGCTGATGGAGAAGGGGTCAAACTAAGCGCAGAAAATGTTATAAATGACCATTACAGAATGATTTTGCTGTCTGCAGAGACGGTAAAAAGCTGCTGGGAATGCTGCAGGCTGACCTGAACCAGGTCAGGTACTCTTCATCTGTTTCTTAAGTCACATCACAAAATGGCACACCAGACAGTGAAAAGAGACATACCGGTAGTTAAACTCTTCACTGTTTTATATTCTTTCACATTACAACTACAAATCTTGGTGTATTTTGTGGGATTGTAAGTGATATCATATCAACTAATTACTCCATTATTTTTTCCCCATATCCTTCTATACCAGTCTGAGTCTGGGTTTTGATGCAAAGAGAAATGGGCACAAATTTCAGTCTCCATATTTGCCAAAAAAAACTCCAAAAGACTTGCACTTCCATTAGACTGGCAATCATTTTTGTTAAATTTATTTCTACATAGCATTAAGTCGGGAGGATTAATACAAACTAGTACCACACTTGAAACATGCTTCTTGTAAAACATAAAGAAATAAAAAACATTTTAAATTAAGCATTTTTTTTGTTTAGCTTCATAATTATGCAATACTTTGTTGTAATCTCATGAAATCCTAGTAAAACACATTTAAATTTGTGGTACTAATGTGACAGAATCTGACCAGGTTTAAATGGAGTAAATACTTTTTTCAAGACAACGTAATAGATCTATTTTGGGAAAAATACACAGGAAAAAATGTGGAGAAAGTGTCTGTGTTTTGTTTTTTTAGGTGTCTGGAGCTGTAATCGGACCTCTGATGTTTTCTTATCATGTTTTCTGATGTTTTCTTATTATGGATAAGAAAACGAATTTTGAAAAGTCTAAAACAATCACAGTTTTTGGTGAAACTCTGCTCTTTGTTAACTGAAAGGGAAGAAATCAACACAGATATCCAGTTACCCGACAACACTTACAGCCTGATTGTCATTTAACAATAGGTCCTGTACAAAGTATCACTTAGCTGATGTAACAACATTATCTGGATTAAATGCCAAGCACTGTGTGAATTGATTGCCTCCTTGCAGGCACATTTATTTGCTTGTAATTCATATAAAAGTGTGTTGTCTGTGAGCCTTGGCGCCACTGTCGTGCATGTGTTAGATTGCGGAAGCAGTGAGCTCCATTGTGTGACGGTGTTATTTTCCATTTGCTTTATTTCAGCCCTGGCAGTAATAGAACTTCACATCTGATATGGCTGGAGACTCCTGGATCCAAGAAAGTAAAGCCAAGAACTTTTTGTGCCACAAGACTTCTCTGTTTATTATGACTTTCTTAAAAAAAACAACCTGAAGCCAGACCCTGAAACTGGACTGTGACCTGGGATTTATTTAACCTCTTTATTGAATCTGTGCTTTTGCAGGAGGTTATGCAAAATCTATTCTCTGCAGAAGCAAACCAGAAGAAGAAAACTAGCTCACCCGATGTTGCAGTGTGCTGCTGTGAGTACCCAGAATCTGTTAATCAGGAAGCCCCCACAGATGTGCTGGCGGTTCGTCTTCTGTAATGATACAATGTATCTGATGGAATGAGGAACCGGCGCGTAGCCTCCCACTATGCGTTCCTGTCCAAAGACCTGACCTGTGACACACAGAGAGGTACAGAAGGGAATTAACTCTGACAGAGAAGAAACACAGATCTGACACAGTTGTGCTTTCATTTGCCACAGAAAACACACAAATCTTAGCCCTGCAGATTCCTTTCACTCAGCAGATCAATGAAGGACAATCTCATCCCGGAGCTGCATTGATTCCCAGCAAGGATGAATCTCAGCATCACTATCTGGTGTTTGTTTTGAGTAAGCCAAAGACAGAACATGTACTCCTATCAATATCTTGTGAAAAATCACATTTTGTCACATTACAACCAGAAACACCAACGTATTATTTGGATTTAGGTGGCAGAACAACACAAAGACATGACATATAAGTCCAGGAGTTGATTATTTGGTTTCAGTAAAAATTAATTTATGTAAATCTGAGAGAAACATAATTATTGGTTTGTACTGGTAATTAAAGTTAGCCTGGTCAAACAGCAACTACAAGCAAACCCAATATTGACCCAAATGGAAAACAATATGAGATAAAGTTGCTTCCAACTGATCTATGATTACACAATCACAGATATATACAGTAGAGTATCAGAGCTGCCAGATACTCTGACTGCAATTTCAGTGAACACATTAACATTACCAACACAGTAAACATTTTCTAGTCGCAAACTAGAATCTGCTCACAGTTGTACTCAGTGACCAATACAAACCGGTGGGAATAATTTAGATATTTTATATATTTAGCATAGAAAATTTGAAACAATCAGTTGCGTATATGGTCCTGCATTTCTGCAAGAGCAATGGATCTCAAAACTCCATTTGCCAAAGCTACTCTATCATTGTATTTATTTTAAATCATGATATTTTAATCCTGAGTTCATGCCTCAAAAATTACAAGATGTAAGATGTAGCTTGGGGTTTTATTTGGTTCACAATTTAACAAGAGATTCTCAGTTATTTGTCCAAAATGAACAAAAATATGCCATTAATTACATTTATTTAAGTAAGAATGATTTTTTAAATATTTTTATCCTTCCATCCATGCATCCATCCATCCACAGTGTGGTGGAGTAATCTCCTTCTTAATTCTTAGAGTTAATGAACAAACCCAGAACTGTAGCTCACAGCGACTGAGAGCAATTGCTCAGAAGCTATTTATTAGCAGCGCTGCTGCATGTTGAGACCAACATGGAGATCTCATACAGTGCATGAAGTATAGACTAGAAGTTAGAGAGCAATATATAAGACCTTGGAACCTTACCTACGGTATTTGCTTTTAGAAAGACCACCAGTGAACAAGAAGAATATTGATATTTTAATGCCAGCTAAATAGGAGAATGTAGCAGTTTTAACAACTTCTTTCACTTTGTAGGTTAAAACCCAGAGATATCCCATTTTTCTGCTGCCTCTAGTTCCTTATCGTGCTTCCCAGGTACTTTTTAAGGCTGTGACAAATTTTCTTGGCACAAATCAGGGCGTCAGCCTCAATTACTCATTTGTTATTGTTGTTGCGAGTTCTTGTCTATTGTTGCATAGGTGTCAGGTTATTTTTATGAATAAGCTCACTTTCTCTCACCTTTTCTTTTTGGAAATATCTTTGTCATTTAAATATGTCAATCTGTCATTTAAAAAAGGACATATTTTGTTACTTCATGACCTTCACACATGTCTTGTCACAGATCATTACCACCCATAATATAAAGTTTCATATTCATTAATTTGGTTTTAAAAATATTCAACAAAGTAACATTTCTAATGGTCTTTTCTGAAATCTCCCAAACTTTTGTATTTCAAGAAGAAATCTCTGACCTCCATTTTCTACTGTGTTGTCACTCTGCTTGTGATAAGATGTTTAATCGTATTCTGATGTAAAAGCTTTTGAGTCACACTTTTGCTCTCAGTGGAGCATCAAAGCTGCTAATCTCAAAATGTGCTTAGAGGGATGCTTTCAAAAATTCATCAGGGACACCAGTAATACATTAGGTACACATCCATGCACACTCATTTCAAGAACATGATTATGTTGGATAAACTCAGACTGTTACGTTGCAACAACCTCTCTTTCCTCCCAATCTAATGTCACTTAAAGCCATTTGAGTTTCATTTATTAAAAGAAGTGTACTTACAGTTCACAGCCAGGACTTTGAGCAATATAGAGAGCAATAAAGATGACACGTTCATGATGACATAAAAGAAAGAGCAGTCTTCCCGCAGCAAGAGGCTTAACCTGTGTGAAACCTGTCTAATTTAAGGGGAAGGCATCTCACCTGTACTCTCAGGTTTCCAATAGTTTCTATTTCCGTTTCCATGGTCACGTCCTTCTCAGGCCAATATATAATTGAAATCTCCTTAACATTGCTCTTTGGTCTCACTGCTTCCATGACCTAATCATGCCATAGATGTTTGTTGTTGTACAGTTTTATTGATGGTTATTTTCCTCATGTAAAATTTCCACAGGGACCATGAGCCTGAAAATTGCAGCTATTTGTTAACTTTAATGTGTCATTTATCAACCTCTCTGATGTCGTATGGCCGGTGTTTGACATACTGTGTCCAAAGGTGGCTGAAGCTTGTAATACGGATCAAATGTGCTGCTGTCTTGTTAAATGAGAGGAGAAAGAGAAAGGCTCTCTGTTGCTGTTCATCACTGTCCAGGCTCCCCTCACTGATTTCCCCAGGAAGGATTACAATAAGGGTCTTGGCAGCTAAAAGCTGTTGGATCAGGCCGGGTCCAGGCAGCATGTCTGGAGCCGGCCATCATTAAAAATGGAGCAGGTTTCATTTCATCTGCCGTCCCTCTGAGGAGTTCCTGACCTCTGAGGGTCAATAGCCTTCCAAGCTGCCTTCGCTTGTGCTGAGAGTTGCAGCTGAGGTGTCTGTCATCCCCCTGGAAGTAGAACTGTCTTTTTTTTCTCCACATGAACCTCTCCTCAGTTCAGGTGCTGCCATTACTGCACCAGGGTGCCTCCAAATCAATTCAGTTTGTTTGTGATGCACAAATTTGCAGTCAATGTGATATCAAAGCACTTTACAAGTCAAATGGATCCAATTAATTCCAAATATGTGCAATCAAATCATGTTGTAATTGTTTCTGTTTCTCTCTTGTCTTTCAAAAATCTGAGATTAAAAGACAAAGACATCCAGTAACCCTTCCTTCTGTTTCTGGGTATAACATCCCCACTGTGGATGTTTATTTTTTTGTTATTGTTTTTGTTTTTTGTTTTTTGAGTGAAATCTTTGTGATTGGGTGCTTATTTATTTATTTATTTTTATCAAACCTTTGTTAAACCACATAAAACCATTAAGATTAAAATCTCTTTTAAAAAATGACCTGGCTAAGAAAGGCAGCATCACACGTCATGATAAACGAGACGAATAAACAGAAATAACAAATGTAGACATTAGAACTATATATTTATGGCAACAATCTGACAATGAAAGACAGTAACTAAATTTAAAAATGGTGGCAGCTGAAGATGTGAAACACATGCACTGTAGACATGATATTCATTATTGTTTGTTTATTAATTTTTTTGAAAAGTGTCCAGTGAAATCAGTTCTGACAGTTTTAGTTCAGCTTGCGAGGCGTTCCAAGCAGATGGGGCACAAAAGCTAAAAGCTTTCTTTCTCTTTTCAGTTCGCACACAAGGAACATAGATACAAACTGTCCTTACATAAGGCATAACTGCAGTCTGTTCTCTAAAGACTACAGTTATACTGCACATAAATAATTAGGAAGAAGGCCAATAAAGCACTTGTCCATTGTTAATAATCATGTAGTATTGCATGGGTGCCTCTAACCCAAAATATAACTTTTTGGTCAGGCTGTCTTTTAGTTTACTTAGAGTTTTCTCCCATTTAAGTCCTGCTTCTTTAAACTAGGCAAATTTAGTTTTTATTTTCTTTGAGTTATTTTGCTTGTTGTGGTGACATGAGCTCTTCCTGAAGCTAAATGCATGTTTGAACATAAGAAAGCTAAAATATGGCAAAAAATAAACATACTCTATAGTCAAGATCAAATCACTAAAGAATCAATTTAATCTCTATACAGTGACTTGGCAGATACTATGGTACTGTTATTAATCTGTAAAAAATTGGTTTCAATTTTAACAAAAAATGAGTCAAACTAGTTATATAGATTATTTACACGTGTAATTTTAGTTTTACCTGATACAAGAACCAAAAGAGGTCACTCAGTGCATTTTACAGAAGTAACAAAAGCATTTTATATAGAACACCTGTCTATTGCTTAGAGTTTAATGGAAGAATGACGTGAGAAAATAACCAGGTGTCCTTTCAATTATCTGTAGCACAGGTTCTTAAACAAAGTTGTTCTCACACCAGTATCCCATTACTCTGGACCATTTCCACAGCACACAAAGATACGGACTTCAAAGGACATCAGTAAACAATTTCCCAGCATCGCCTTTCTTCGATGAAACTGTAGCACATGCAGTTTCAGAAAATTACGTGGAATCACGAAAAACCTGGAGACTCAACCAGACACCACCAGATGTTGGCACCACTTCTATTTTTATCCTTTTTTTTGGAGAAAGTACTTTGAGACAAAATCTATTGTTTGAAGGAAACCTAGTATATTTATGGGAATGCTTTGTAAATACTGCAGCAATGACCTGAGGGTAGTTTTACTTCATTTAATGCAAAGCTCTCCAGACACTTTGCACAGCAGATGTTTAGGGGATCATTAAGCTTGAAAAAGAGAAAAAAGTGATGTCACGGTAAAAGTAATATAACTAGTGGTAATGTAAAGTTATAAATTATTTTTATGCATCGTTCCGAAAGGGAATTTATCATAAGCAGTCGCATATTTTACACGACAAATATGATGATTTAGAATCTTTATTTCCTCATGTTTAGGAACAGATAACACCTAGTGCAGGCAGAGGATGAAAAAAATGACAGCAGTTTCACTGAAGCAAAAAAAAGTAAATCAACATGAAAATAAAAATTTTCTTCTGACAAAACATCTTAACCACAAAAAAAATGGTAACTATATTTCCAAGTCAGAAAATGTGGAAACAGTGTGAACATTTTGAAATAAAATAATAAATGCAACACAATGCATTGACTCAACTAAAGGCCTGTAGTTTTATGGGTGAGATATCAATTTTTTTTTTTCCTGGCAAAGTTCACAATGTTTGTGGTATTTTTTCAACAAGCTGTAATTAGTACAAAAGTGTTACTGGCAGAAATAAAAAGATCTATTTGACTTTGGTAAATTCAAATGCTGATTTAAAATAACATTTATAAAACTTGAGTTAAAACTTAGTGGACAATAATAATGGCATATTGTTATGAGCTGCTGTCCCATACTGCCAAACAGGTTTTTGCACAGACAGGAGTAATTTAAATTCATATTTTGTGCATTTCCAGCAAAGCCACTGGAAATTTTAGTTATTTTCTTCCAATAAACAAGAGTCTAATATTTTATCCTGCCTGTAAACTGTGAGGATCACCAAAGATTGAGGCGTATCCAACCTAAATACTGCTGGACTAAAAAACTTGAGCCTACAAAACAGAACAACACCTTATCTTTGTCATGTAGTAGGTCAGAGCGTGAGATTGTCAGGGGACAGAGAACGATGGAAAGATAAATTTAACAAAAGATTTTTATAGGCATACAGTTACACTTAAAAAGCCAGGAGGAGAACACTGGTCTCACCAGAAGCACAGAGGGGTTCAAGATTTTCACCTTACGGTAAGTGGAAGATAATTCAATTGAACTCAACTCTTAATCATCACTGATCTGACGCTGATTTACAATTCATACTTAATTTATGTAAATTTGAAAAGAATGCAGGTGTCATTTTGAGTCAGATGAGATTCAAACTGTTAAACTGTTTTGTATGTTTGTTTAATCATGTTGAAATGACAATAGATGGTCCAAAATGTACTGTAATAAAACTCCAAAAATACATGCTTCTCTATTACAGATTATTTAACATCAATGATGTCTCCTCAACAAATTGCAGCAGTGCTGTTTATTCTGTCTTCAAAAGTATACTCACGTAAGTTCTTTATTATGTTTTAAAAATATATTCCCGACTAAAATCTTTGAACATTTTAAATGAATACATCACCTAAGCTGGTGAGCGAATTCCTGTGTGTAAACGTAATTGTGTTGCATGTTATCTTGTTTACAGTTAAGCCCTAAAACGATTACTTTTTAGGTGCAAAGTAATCTATTAATTTGAACAATACATTTCTTCTTACTTCTTAACATGCAATGAAAAAAGATTTAACTGTGAAATGCTAAAGATCAGGGTGATGTCAAGAAGGATTTTCCATTTTAAAGACTTGGACATTACCAAAACTAATATGTAAATATGAGTGGAAACCTGCAGAAGAAGAGTTTGATTATTGTAATGGATTATTCAGAAGGGTATAATTAGGTTTTAAAATGCATAGTTAAAAAAATTTAACTAAATTTGAGAGCTTTTGTTTTTAGAACTGACACCAACTTTAAATTGTTTAACTAGGTTTTAAAAGATTTTTTCCGTCTCACTTTCCAAAACTGAAAGAAAAAAAAAATTCACAAACCAGGGTATAAGTAATTTAGGGCTCAACTAAGTATGGTGCACATATGTGTGTGCACCATATGCGGACACACATATGTGCGCTTAAGCCTGTTCTGGTCTAATAACTTTTCTTGTAAAGACAAACAGTCAGGTTCACATTCAGAAGGATGTGACCCCTGGGTCTAGGTGGGCCCGGTTTTAGTGCCCCACCAGCATAAGATTCTGTAACATGCACTAATATATATAACTGAACACCAACTTCAGGGTTTTAGGCCTCATCTACATGAAATATATTTTCATATATGAAATTTATCTTTGCAGTCAGACTTTATAAAAAGTTGCAAATAAATATGGCAATTTTTTCTAGAAATATTTTCATGCATACAGACTTGTATGCATGAAAAAATCACTGAAATATGCAAAAGAAGATGTGGAGATTTTATAAAATGTTCATTGCTCTTCCATCTGGTGTCATTACAGTTGTTGAGGCTGTTATTTTTAAGTATCTCCCAGGATTTTCTCCACAGTTCAAAACATGATCATGATGACTGTGCCTCTGTCTCCTGAGTCAGCATGTGATATGTGATTGGGCTGAATAGGAGCCCAACCCTGCTTCTATTCTGCTCCTATGATAGAGCATCATTTTTAAGGTTATGGGTTGAGATCTGGTCTAGGTATTGAATTAAATTTGCGCACACCTACCGAACTTTTTCTCTTCTTTCTATTAAATGTTACAAGTGCCAAAACCTAAATGCCCTCCTGCTCACTGCTGTGAACAGAAATCCTTGATTCAAGGATCATCGGGGGTCAGGAGGTCCAACGGTACTCGATCAAATACCAGGCTTCCCTGCAGACTGAGAAAGGGGAGCACTATTGTGGAGGAACGCTGGTGGACAAAGAGTGGGTGGCGTCTGCTGCCCACTGCTGGAGACCGTAAGAACTGAAATCAAAGAGATGTTTGATTTAAATTGCATTTAATCTCAGTTTTATTTTCATTTTATTTTCATTTCATTTACTCAATAAATAGTTCATTAAAGGGATCATGAATAAAAAGGATTTAAAAAATTAAACTTGCCCCCTTTTCACATAAATAGAGAAAATAGCTGGAATAACTTCTTGACTCATGAGACTATTACACAGTAAGACTAATACAAAACAAAACATTAGCTAATTTAATTATTGCTTCATCATAATGATTTTCAAATTTCAATTTAGTTCTTTTTATCTTATTGTCAATATTGTTTGATAAACTGACATTTTTAAAATACCACTTCATTTTAAATATTCAAAATAAATTTTTACTAATTTGTTTTGTAAATCTGTTCTGATTACTGCTTGGTAAATTTTTCATATGTGATTTGTACATACATTTTAAGATATTCTACTTAATTCATTAAGTTTTAATATGTTTAGCTATATAAATATTGGGTTTATGCTATATCTGTGTCCACTTCCACTTTTGACTCTAACAGCTCTCTCCTGTAAAAGAAAAATCAGATCTATAAATGTTTTACAACTACTACTACCCCAGACTTCCACACAATATGTCAGCTATGGAACAATCATGTCTGACAAAAATACAAGGCCTTTCTGTTTAGTCATTTCTTTACCTTATTTAAAACAGCAATAGATTTGGATATTCTGATAATTGGATAATTGTTGCTCCTTCAATAGATTTGGGGTTTGAATGGGTCTGTTTGTTTTTGGCTCCTAGGAGCCACTTGATGATTGTGGTGTTGAGTGAACACAACCTGCGTGAAACAGAGGGATTTGAACAGATCTTCGGTGTCTCAAAAATATATGTGCACAACTACAACTACAAGACATTCGACAATGACATCATGCTTATTAAGGTTTGCAGAAGGGGAGTGGTAGTGAAATAATAAATACCATGTAACAGAATTGATAAGGACTAGTTGCTCATCATTTCACTGGTTTGTGTTACAGCTAGATAGGCCAGCAGTGTTGAACACCTACGTCCAGCCAGTGAAGCTGCCTGGTGGAAACATCCCCCAATTAAGAGGGGATACTTGCACTGTCAGTGGGTGGGGTGTGACACAGCCTTATAGTTACGTGCTGTCTCCTGTGCTCCGAGCTGTGGACGTGAAAGAAATTTCGATGTGCTCCTGGTACTACTGGGGCAGGATCACTGACAACATGATATGTGCTGGATCTCCATATGGTGGCAAAGATTCCTGCCAGGTACAAAAGAAAGTTATTCTTCAAGAGTACATGTCATTATGATCAACTTTTCCTACTGCATAGTATACTAGGGTTTCACATGTCAGTTCACTTTAAAGTAAATTTTAAGACAGATAATCTGTGGGCAAAAAAATTCAAGTATCTCTGCCTTCTCTCAGCACTAACTGCAGAAATACATAACTCAGTCAGAAATAACCTATCAGAGCCAGGAGGAGGGCCTTAACGCTATCAATCACTCTGATGCTCATTCCCCCCCTTGCTCTGTGCAACACTACAGCTGGTTCATCACTGCCACAAATACTAAGGCTTCTCTGTTCAACAATGGCTGTACATATGAAACATTTTTTAGATATTTTCTTGCTATCTCTAAAAAGTGCCAGTTTGTTTTGTTTTTCAGAGAAAGATATTTCTGTGTTGTCTGTAACAGGTGTTAACATTTTATTGCCAAAAAAGAAAACAAACAAAGCTTCCAATGATACAGAAAAACACTAGAGTCCTGAACAGAACTAGGATTATCACTATAGTGTAAAAAGCATCTGAATAAGACAAAAAATGCAGTTTCTGACACAACACTTTTAGTTCAGGTCTGACTAAGTTAGATAAGCTACCGTAATCATCCTGTAATTGATTATCCACAGGGAGACTCCGGCGGTCCACTTATCTGCAATGGCAACTTTGAGGGGATTGTCTCCTGGGGCATCAGTTGTGCAAATCCATACTACCCCGGTGTCTACACCAAAGTGAGGAACTATGTGCCATGGATCAACTTTATCATCGATTCTTATTAAACATCAAAACTTCTAACGCATAATTTTGCCTTCATATGCATCGTACTATAAATAACTTTTAGTATAGCATAATAGTAAATCATTGTGTGATTTTCATGTATTCATTTCCCCCATGCTTCATATAAAAGTCTTTCTTGCTTTTGTGGTTGTTTTGATGAAATATTATTGTCTTAGAATAAATTGTAGAACTACTTTTCTGAATGTCAAATAAACACAACTGAATTATTTAGGTGGTCACAATTAAGTGGTAATTTATTTTTAAAGAGATTTCTAGCATATTCCTAAATAATGCATTTTTATTGGATCTTGTTTTACTTAATAACAAGATCCAAGATCTCTAGTTAAGGTAGACAATAAAGAACAGCATTTTTATTTTAATAGTTATTGGATCAAGATAAACTGCATAGTTAACTAATAGTCTAAATGAGTTCACTCAATTTTTTCCCCAGAAGTCATTTCATGTATGAATCATTATATCTGTTAGCCCTAAATTATCTTTGGGGATGAAAAATTTGCAAATTCTTATCTTGAAGATGTATATTTCACAGACCTTTGACAAGAAAGTAAGGGTATAATTCATACATATTAATCAAAGTGAGACAATCAATTTCGGTTGCAAAATTCAGCATACAAGCATTAAGTCAACAGTTAATCTGCTTGTGGGATAAATGTATAAATCACAGTGTAACCATTTTTGAAGGTATATTTGCAACATTGTAGTGCTCCATATGACATAGCTCAAATAATCTCAAACAGGTTTCATTTACATGAGAAAGAGTTTACTGTACTCCAATGGCCACTACAATCCAACAGACACCTTCAGAATGTTGTGGAGAAAAAAAAAGAATTTGCGTAATATTTTTGTAGCCAACAAATCTGAAATAATGTGTGATGTTAACATCAGTATGAACTAAAATCTCTGTGATATAATTCAGTCACTTGTTGAATGTAAAAAGAATGTGTAAGTAATAAAGTAACCAGTAAATCCATATAAAAGCAGATCGTCAACACAGTTTTTTGAGTAGATATCTTGTCTAAGTATAATTATGATTAAATTGTCAAAACTTATAAAAGAAATGTAATAATTGGGTTTTCTGTATTATACGGCATTTTATTGGTCTCTCTAGTTAAGGTAGACACACTCCTTCAGTTTGTCTTTTCCACCAGAGTTAACTGTTTTTCAAAATAAAGAATTTCTGCTGTTGCACTTTTTTAACGCCAGATGTCACTAAAAATAATGCTTAAAATATTAACTTCTGTGGCGCATGCGTGGATGGTGTTGTTTTTATTGTTTCGCTAGCAGTCCGATACCTTAGAACAGTAAACCCGGGACTGAAGTTCACAGAAAGGGCTATTTGAGATTCCTTTTCTGGGTTCATCATGTCTGTGAAACACGCCATTAGCCGAGGGCTGGAGCTCGGCCGGTCCTTTCTTCAGATTGGTCTCCTTAAATCAGGCGGCCGAGTCGCAGCAAAGCTCCGAGCTGACCGTTTTCGTGTAGGCCCGTCGGTCCGCACCGTTCAGCCTCAGGCCTTCCTGCCGGCCCGGTACCGCTATTACCGCACCTCTCTGAGGGGTCTGGCGGCTCAGCTTCAGTCCGCCGGTTTTAGAAGGAGGTTTACCGGCGCGTCGCCTCGGAACAGGGCCGTGTTTCTGGCTTTTGGCCTCGGTGTGGGGCTTATCGAGCAGCAGTTGGAGGAGGACAGACAGAGCGCTGCAACATGTCAAGAAATACAGGTATGGTGACCTAAAGTTAGACTCTGATTCAGTACTTCTATTTCAAATTCTTCAAGCAATCTTGACTGCTTTTGAAAATTCATACTTGGTTTGGTCAGACCTTAATAGAATTATTATGCATTTCCCACATTCAGCATATTTTATTTTTAACCTAAAGGACAAATTAATGTTGTGGCCTGGAATAATCTCTTATAGCAGTCAGCCTAGCAACAAATCTGAAGGGGCCTCTGACTGAAGACTGTTGCTGTGAGAAGAGTATACGTTTCATACCACTAGGACAATATTTGGGGAAAATAGATAGGGCATGCAGATATTGGCAAGCTAATAATTTGCTTTGCCAAAAAATGTGTCCCACTCCAAACTTGAAGAAATAAAAAGCTAAGAATGAAATAACTTTTTCTACATAATAACACACGTTTGTACATAACTACAGTTGTTCTATGAACTGCTGGTGTAAGATTTATAACAGTAGGATATTTGGGGGAAATAGATAGGGCATGCAGATATTGGAAAGTTAATAATTAGCTTTGCCAAAAAATGCATCCCCCTGCTAACTTGGAGAAATAAAGAGTTAAAAGAGATGCCACCTTTTCTACATAGTCACATATGTTCTCTGAGCTACTACTATAAGTTTTATATCAACAGGACAATAGACACAGGATGCAAATATCGGCAGGCTCAGAAATAAAATGCATCCCCTCCTACATTAATAGACTAGACAGTTAAGGGTGATATAAAATGTTCTACATAATGGACCTGTGTTTTATCATGCGTTAAGCTGTTATGGTGTTTTAAAAAAAGCGGGGAATTGCAAACCATTAGCTGAGAAAATTAGGTGAGAATGTACACAGACACTGACTGTAAAACGTTCGACTCATATGTCTTAATAAAGGTGTAAAAGCCGTATTTATTTTAATTAATCTGCAAAATAAAGCCCACTGTTTTAAGGCTTAAATGGTTAAGAAACATGATAATGTTGCAAATATCTTTAAAAGTTGCCTCTTTGGTCATATTTCAGTCCATTTTCTCATCAATATGTGAGAGTTTAGATTTGATTCTTCTTGTGACTACAACAAGCAACAAAATGGAGCTCAGAGATGTTAAACAAAAACTGAAAATGGGAGAAGTAATACCAGGGGTGGGTAATCCTGGTCCTCGAGGGCCAGTGTCCTGCAACTCTTAGGTATCTCCCTGGTCCAACACACCTGAATCCAATAGCTGAATCACCTCCCAAGTGCAGTCAGATTCTCCAGAGTCTTGCTAATTACCTTGTTTTTTGACTCGGGTGTGTTGAAGTAGAGATATCGTACATCTAAAAGTCGAGGACCAGAAGTGCCCATCCCTGGTTTAGCGTTCTGTGCGCTCCAGCAACAGGCCATGCATTTCTCGGCAGGCATGCGTTTCTCGGCGTAACACTGGGAGTCCTTACTTTGTCCTCCGGGACGTTATGAGAATGTAAAAAATCAGCTGTAGCACTCCCTTCGCTGCAAAAACCAATCTTCAGAAGAACATGTTTACTGCAGTGGTGGTTCATGTTTGGTTTAGAGATGGTTTGCCCAATATAAAGTGAAAATGATCCAAGTTAGAAATGTCTTGTAATCTGTTTTTCCTCCCAATGTGCAGGCTGTGTTTAAGAAGAAAAAAATCCATAGCACACTGAGACCTTTCACCTCTGGATTCAAACTAGAAGACTACGTTATAGGGAACCAGATCGGTAAAGGCTCCAACGCGGCTGTGTACGAGGCTGCAGCTCAGTTTGCTCACCCTAAGGAGACAGAGAGAGACTCGACGCTGGTGGAACTACGGGACAATGAAGAGGAAGTCCAGACAGTGCGATCTCCAGCATGCTGCTCCTTAAGAAGCTTCCCTTTGGCTATCAAAATGTTGTGGAACTTTGGGGTGAGTGAGTAATATGCAGCAAATGTTATATAGTGATGAATAAAAGCTTTAAAAAAACAGCTCAAATTATTAGAGGTGCTGTCTGAATCAATTAAAAATACTCAAAAATGTATTTTATTCTGGGGTTTTTTGTACACAGGCTGGATCTTCAAGTGAGGCGATATTAAAATCTATGTCACAAGAACTTGTCCCATCTGGTCCTCTGGCCTTAAAACATGAAAAAGAGCAGATTACCCTGGATGGGTAAATATTAGGTGTTCGGATTCTTGTAATCCTGTCCTTCTGTACAGATCAAAGGACTACAAATATGCTGATGAATCCTGCTGGTTTCTCTGTAATGCAGACATTTCGGCGTGCTTCCCAGAAGAGTTTCAGCTCACCCAAATGTGATCAGAGTGTATCGGGCTTTCACCGCAGATGTGCCGCTGCTACCAGGTGCACAGGAGGAGTATCCAGATGTGCTGCCAGCTAGGCTCAACCCTGCAGGCATCGGAAACAATCGCACTCTTTTCCTAGTCATGAAAAAGTATGGCTTGAAAAAGTTAAATATGGCTTGCCATATTTAATCTAAAATCTCCCATGGGTTTACATTATCAGGTTTAACACATGCAGTCCTTCATTGAGCTCCTGATGTTTTTGCTTTATAGCTATCCTTACACACTGCGGCAGTACCTGCTGGTTTCCACACCCAACCGCTGGCAGGGCTCTCTGATGGTGCTGCAGCTCCTGGAGGGGGTGGACCATCTGTGCAGGCAGGGTGTTGCTCACAGGGATCTGAAGTCAGACAACATACTGCTAGAGTTTGACTCAGGTCAGATGTAAAACACACACACACAATAAACCCCATGTTAATCATGTTTCTATCAGATTTTCTATAATATTTTGGCCCTCTTTCCTTCATTTTTCTTATAGGTGGCTGCCCCCGTTTAGTTATTACTGACTTCGGCTGCTGCCTGACCCAGAATGACTCCAGCTTACAACTTCCATTTAACAGCATGTGGGTCAGCAGAGGAGGAAATGCTTCACTCATGGCTCCTGAGGTGAGTCTGAATACTTCAACCACAGTAAATATTCTCTGACACAAGTGAAGTATTTAAATATAAGACTTCAGAAAGGTGACTAAAATGGCTATGATATAGGTTACCTCTTCAAGTGTCACTTCATCACATTTTGTAATGCTAACACGGCAAACCTCAATGTGTTTTGTTGGGATATTTTGACTTTTTAACCCCTAAATAAAATTAGAATTCATTTTATTGGTATACTGAATCCATCTGTGTGTAATCTAAACAGTTTAGCAAACCTGTGTGTGGCAAACTTGTCATCACAGTAATACCACAAAATATTGTGATAAAACCTTAAGTCTGTATTCCCCATGTGTAAAATTAATCAAGACATACCTCTTAAAACTTAATTTTTCTTTTGATTGACTTTGTGTTGGATTATTGCATAAAAACCAAATAAACACACAAGTTTGTTGCTATTATGTAAAAAAAAAATGTGAAAAAACTGAATTGACATAAACATTTATGAACACACTTTACCATCATTTATTAATGTGACAATAAAATAATGTGTTAAAACTCATTAAAATCTTTTATTCTTGTCTCCAGGTGGCGACTGCAGCTCCAGGTCCTGATGTGGTGATCGACTACACCAAGACGGATGCCTGGGCTGTGGGGGCAATCTCCTATGAGATATTCAGACAGCAGAATCCTTTCTATGGAGCTGCAGGATTGCACAGCACAAACTACCAGGAGAAGCAGCTACCTCCTCTTCCTGCCTGTGTTCCAGCTGATCTTCAGTTAGTCACTAAACTGTTACTCAGGAGGAACCCAAACAAGGTAAAAGCAGGCTCCTAACTGAAGGACAAGTTAGGACCAAAAAAGTAGAAATAATTGGAATTTACACTGAATGCATTATTTTTCCTCTGCAGCGCCCCAGTGCTCGTGTTGCAGCTAACATGCTGCATCTCAGCCTCTGGGGTCGCAAAGCCCTAGCCAATCAGGACAGCGCTGGCATGAGAAAGCTGGCTGACTGGCTGCTATGCCAGTCGGCTGTTGTTCTCCTGCAGAGCTGCAGCGGCCCCAGTGGAAACAGAGTGGAGGCGGAGCTTCAGAGGAGCTTCCTGTCCAACCTCGATCTAGAAGAGCTGCGAGCCGCTGTAGGCTTCCTCCTCTATGGGCAAGATCAGAGCAGGGCCTGCATCATGTTCCCATAAATTCACTCAAAACTCAGAAAACTCTTGTGTGTTTAGTTAATAAGCTAGTATAAGTGCAATACTGTTAGTGTTATGCATCGTCTCTACCAGTTGGAGCACTTATTGTGCATTGTATTATCCTTCTTCTGTGCGTTGTACACAATATCTCACACAAGTCTTCTGTTGTGTTTCACTTAGCATATATCCATTTCTAACTAGTGCTCTGCATTTAAATCTCAGGTAAAAGACATTTGTGTCGCTGCGTCTGTTTTTCTTAATGCAATTTCCCCAAAATGAATTGTTGATGATACAGAATACTGATGGCTACTTTTAGCAGGGTTGTTTAAGATGCAAGATTATTTTTTAAAATATTTACAAGGAAGAACCACATACAATACTTTTTAAGCCTACTGCACAAAGTTGAGGCCAATGCAGATTTTTTAAATTAAAACAATTTATTGCACTTGTTAGGCTCTACTGTGTAGGGTAACATAGTTGCTATTCCCATTAAACACCTGGTTACCATTAAATGTCTCTATAAGGTTGCAGATACTTGTAAATTTTTCTGCATGCTTCCGAACACAATACATGTGAAAATTTAAAAAAAATATTTGTTTTGCTGTTTGCACTTTATGTCCAAGTTTGCACATTTGCTGAACTCTAACCAAATATTACAGATGGGGGTGTAGGGAAACTAAATTAAAATACTTAAATTTGTTAGTGTTAAGAAAATGTTTGAAAATAAAAGAATCTGAAAGTCTGCAAGTCTGATTTATTTTATTTTTTTTTCTGTGCAGAAAAAAATTGTTTTGTTCAGAGGGACGCTGAGTTGATGCTTGAATTCCTTTGCAGATTTCCTATGAAATTTTCTATTGCATTTGTTCAAGCATAAAGCAATGAACAACTGTAGCTGTTGGGTTCACAGAACCAAATAAAAACAAGAAGACTTCATTTTAGGAAACTTTATTACAGATCCAATCTGACAGGAAAGAATCTTGTGGTAACCTAATATTTAACTTCAGAATTGAAAAAATGTGCTCATCTTAATTCATCCTCGCACTACATTTAATACTCCTCTCCTTCTTCCTCTCCCTCACCCTCAATTGAGTCGACTCCCACCTCTTCATAATCCTTTTCCAGAGCCGCCATATCCTCCCTGGCTTCAGAGAACTCTCCTTCCTCCATCCCCTCACCCACATACCAGTGGACGAAGGCCCTCTTGGCATACATCAGGTCAAACTTGTGGTCAAGCCTGGCCCAGGCCTCTGCAATGGCTGTGGTGTTGCTCAGCATGCACACTGCCCTCTGGACCTTAGCAAGGTCACCACCAGGAACCACAGTGGGCGGTTGGTAGTTGATGCCAACCTTGAAACCAGTGGGGCACCAGTCCACGAACTGAATAGAGCGCTTGGTTTTAATGGTGGCGATGGCGGCGTTGACGTCTTTGGGAACAACATCGCCACGGTACAGAAGACAGCAGGCCATGTACTTGCCATGACGAGGGTCGCACTTCACCATTTGATTGGCCGGCTCAAAGCAGGCGTTGGTGATCTCAGCCACTGACAGCTGCTCGTGGTAAGCCTTCTCGGCAGAGATCACAGGGGCGTAGGTGGCGAGAGGGAAGTGGATACGAGGGTACGGCACCAAGTTGGTCTGGAACTCCGTCAGATCAACGTTCAGAGCGCCATCGAAACGCAAGGAGGCGGTAATGGAGGACACGATCTGGCTGATCAGCCTGTTCAGGTTGGTGTAGGTGGGGCGCTCGATGTCGAGGTTTCTGCGGCAGATATCATAGATGGCCTCGTTGTCCACCATGAAGGCACAGTCGGAGTGCTCCAGGGTAGTGTGGGTGGTCAGGATGGAGTTGTAGGGCTCCACCACTGCGGTGGACACCTGAGGAGCCGGGTAGATGGAGAACTCCAGTTTGGACTTCTTGCCATAATCAACAGAGAGACGCTCCATCAGGAGGGAGGTGAAACCAGAACCGGTTCCACCCCCAAAGCTGTGGAAAACCAGGAAGCCCTGGAGGCCTGTGCACTGGTCAGCCTGGAGTAACAGAAACATAATGTGAGCCTGCTGTATAAGGTATAATATATTGTAACTGTAGTCATACTCTTTGGTTTGTGTTCAGACCCCTTGAGCTCCAGTTCCAAGTTGTTTAGGGTATGTCTCTAAGCTTCAAAGTCTATCTTAGCAAAATACCAGAGGTCAGCCAGACTGGATGGAGAATATCAATTTTCCAATCTTACCACAAACTTTGGCCTCCACTTTGAATGGAGTTTGATATAGCCAATGTAGAGGTGCACAAAACTGACATTGTGATATTTTTTCCAACCCTGCGATATACAGTACAGACCAAACGTTTGCACAAAGTGTGTCCAAACGTTTGGTCTGTACTCTATGTTTAGTGCCCAGTGTTAACATCTGGTACTGTGAGACTCTGGCTGAATGTGACATTAGTTTGAAAATACAGGCTGATGGTCTTTGAAGATATTAGCCAAAACAAAAAGCTTTATTAAATTGGGGAAATTCAAGGATGACTTTGTCAAGAGCCTGTTTTATAAAATGGACCCACCAGTTTGCGGATCCTGTCCAGAACCAGATCGATTATCTCTTTTCCGATGGTGTAGTGTCCGCGGGCGTAGTTGTTGGCAGCATCTTCCTTCCCAGTTATCAGCTGCTCAGGATGGAACAGCTGGCGGTATGTTCCAGTGCGGACTTCATCTAAGAAGATAAATGCAATAAGATAAATTCTTCAGTTTAATCAGAAAGTAATGAGAAATTAATACTAATATTTGTGGAATTTACCAATGACGGTGGGTTCCAGGTCCACAAAGACAGCTCTGGGGACATGTTTTCCAGCTCCAGTCTCACTAAAGAAGGTGTTGAAAGAGTCATCTCCACCACCAATGGCTTTATCGCTGGGCATCTGTCCATCAGGCTGGATCCCATGTTCCAAGCAGTACAGCTCCCAGCAGGCATTGCCAATCTGGACACCAGCCTGACCAACATGGACGGAGATACACTCACGCTGAAAAGACAAAACAAAATAAATTTCATTTTCAGCAAAGAAAATCATTTTTCAGAGAGGTTCAAGTCAAGTTGCGACGGGCTGGCGACCTGTCCAGGGTGTACCCCGCCTCTCGCCCAGGACGCAGCTCGAGATGGGCACCAGCAACCCCTCCCGACCCCATTAGGTACGAAGGGTGTTCAGAAAATGGATGGATGGATGAATGGATCAGGTCAAGGACAAATTCTTCTTTGTAAGGCCATGCACGTATTTTTCTCTGCTTACTTCAATTTTTTTTTTTTTTTTTACAAAGACAGCAATTCATTAAAAAATTGCAAGTCTTTGTCTTTTGCTTTAAATAAAGCAGTGCGATTTGTGCTGCGACACCAAACTGTCAGTTGCTCAGAGAATTACTGTAGAGAGAGGGGATTATCTAGGTCAGACATGTTGCGGTGTGCTGGCTGGGAAGCTCTGCTCTGCTCAGCCTGTTTGCCATTGGACTCCTGCTGAAATTTTATTTATTATTTTATTTCTGGTAAAGAATATATAAATATGTCGCTTAGTTAGGTAAAACTGCTTTTTAATTTTAATGGATTGCATTTTGTTAAGTGTTGGATTTATTTAGTGTACATTTACATAAGGACGCCTTACAGGCACAGACAACCAACCTGATAACCCGATAACTAGTTAATAAAGGCGTGGTGATTAAAAAAAGGCATGAACGCTGATTTAGTACAATATTTCAGACAAAACTGAAATACATATAATTATACATTTATTATAAGGATTTTACCTATTTAGATCGTCAGCAGGTCGAAAAATGAATCAAGACAAAGCACAATACAGAAATGACCTACTTTCCTTAGATTAGACTTTAAAAATAGCAGCTTTGCAAATAAAACGTTTGCAAATAAAATGTAAGGCATGCTTACCATGTTCTTTTGTCGATGTTATGCAATGTATTGACACGGGTTCGGAGGAGAATGTGCGTCCGCGCTGCTCTGTGGATGAAAGCTGCTTTGGTGACGCACCGCACGTCAAGCTACAGCTCCGCACGTCTCCTCAGGGAGGATACAGAGGCGCGCGCACCATCCACCACCACCCACACAAACCTGTCATCAACCTGTATGACTGCGCAGACAGAGAGAGGCAGCTGATCCAGAGGAGCGTATCTGGTGCAGAAAAATTTGGCATGAAAATAGATAAGCAAATAAATCAGAAAATGGTGGATGGGTTAAAGATGAGGAGGTGCGCCATTTTATTGGAGGCATGAAGGGGGACATCCAGGGTATGGATTCTTTCAACACATTGGCCACATCCAGGTGTAGTGCCACCAGATATGTCAAGATATGTATCCCTGTATCAGATTGTTTATATTGTTTTATTATTCATATTATTTGACGTAAGTCCAAAATGACTGAACCCTTTTAGGAAACTGCTTGTGCAACCCTTCAAGCATTTAGATATTTTTTTTCTCCCACGCTTTTTTGCAGAATAGTTTCAGCCAAATTGGAAGGCTATTAAGCACGAACAGCCTGTTTATGGCTCTTCATGCTTCCAAATAATCATTTACTTGGATTTCAGTTTAACGAGGCCACCCAAAAACAGTTTTGTTTTTTTTAAACCATGATTCTCTTGCTCCTTAGATTTAGTAATAAAATGATTTCCGGCCATATTCCATCGGGCTTTTATAGTAAGATGCAGTATTTATGCAGTATGGCACGCTGTACATGTAGGATGTTTTTTTTAATTAGCACCAATTTAGAAGTCACATACTATAATACAGTATAGTTGAGCTCTGATCTGTTAAGTGAGGCTCCTCCCCCAGCTCGCCTCCCTTCTGAAAAATATTAACTTTTGCTGCATTCAGGGTTCCAAGTGCGTTGTATTTTTAATGCTCACAAGCACAGGATTAATGATCAAACATTCTATCTGCCAGCTGCTGTGACATACATTGTGTTTCTTTATTTGGATGAATATTTCAATACCTACCATGTACACGGTCAGTTAAATATAACTGCATGTAGTATAGATTCTTGTCATGAGGTTTGACGGATAAATGATTACGAGCTTATAAACGTAGCAGGGTAGGTTTCCCTGTCGCACATATCTCTGTCATATTTGGCTTTACCATCAGACATGTCTTGGAGAAACTTAAGTTTAACTCGAGCAGCAGCGACTTTCTTTTCCTTACCGCCCCGACAAGCTTTGGGTCACTGCAGCAGCCGAACCGGAGGGTGCTTAATTCCGAACCGAGAGAGCTCCGGGAGCCGATATAATGTTCCACCGAGCGCCGAGTTTGTTGCACGGGTGTCTGGGATCTCAACCATGGCCAAGTTACCTTATCGGGAGACGGCCGACGGGCTGGACGCGGCGTTCGTTGGTGTTCCGATTGATACTGGGACTTCGAACCGGCCAGGAGCAAGGTGCCAATTTTCCTCCTCTAAGTGGTCAAACTAACTTTAGAATCAAGTAAAAGAATGTTTTACCTTAATTTGTCATCTAATTGCTTTGAATCCATGAGGGAATGGAGGAGTTCCAAGATTATCCACCTTTATACATGGAAGTGTGCAAGACTGTGAAAAGTATTTGCTCCCTTAGATATTTCTTGTTAATTTTACTGATAATCAAACTAACCTGAGTGCAGTTTTAAAATAATAATTTCCAAAACCAGCCAAGTCCCACTAACTGCTCGTGACACCCTCGGCAGCAGTAAAACCCATCATACGTTTTTTGATATCTGGCAATGGGAGGAGGGGTTTTGGCCCTCTTCTATTTGCAGAATCACTGTAAGTCAGCTATTTTAACCAATGGACAGCCTGTATAAAGTCATCCCAAAGAATCCTAATTGGAAGTCCAGACATTGACTAGGCCACTTAGTGTGCTTCAAATTCAGTTTTCACAAATGGCCAAGTTGAGTTAGAAAACCTTTGTCTCCTAATCATTTTGTACTTACTCAGGCTATCTCTGTCTGATATTTAAGTTTGCTTGATGATTTGAAACAATTAAGTGCAAAGAAAAACAAAAACAAACCAAAACAAAATGTTCACGAGGTTTGCTGGGTAACAAATTTAACTGCATTAATGTTTACTCTTTTCACACACGCTATAGGTTTGGTCCACGCCAGATCAGAGCAGAGTCTGCCTTGCTAAGGGCTTACAACAGTGGCACCAGGGCAGCGCCTTTCGAGTCCCTGATGGTTGCTGACATCGGGGATGTAAACGTTAACATGTATGATTTGAAAGACACCTGCAAGCGCATCACGGAGGCCTACAGAAAAATCCTGGCCACTGGCTGTATCCCTCTGACTATGGGTGAGAGCAGCTGAGATCATAGATATCAATTGTTTGCCCAGGTTATCAGAAAACAATAGCTCAGTAAATGATTTAGCGTCTGGAGACAAAGTCTCACTCCTGTATGCAATAATTAATTATCTAGAATGTTCTTTCATAGCTCAGATGTTAAGCAAATATTGGTATCTGCAGGTGGCGATCACACTATTGCGTACCCAATACTGCAAGCTGTAGCAGAGAAGTAAGTATCCATCATTAGAAAGAGGTACATGATTGAGATGATCAAAATTCAAGATTGTTTAACCAAAGTGTACATATTGTTTTTAAACAAAAATGGAGGAATTAAAACCTAATTGAGCTTGCGATTATTTATCCAATTTCACCATCCCATTTTAGGCACTTAATAGAAGAAAAATGATTTTTCCATTCAGGTTTGATATAGAACAGAAGCAGCCCAGTGATTTGTGGTTCTCGTTGGTTATAATTTCATTAAACATAATCTTTTATGGTCTGTTTTCTGTCAGGTAGATATGTCTCTCCAGGCATTCCTTAGAAAAGACAAAACCTTGAATCAAAATTACTATTGGTGTCTTTGCAAATATGTGCCTTGGCACTTCATCCATGCCATAAAAGTCGCTGAACATGCTCTTTTCTCTTTAGCTAACTGGATTCATTCTTATTGGCATAGAGAAATGAATTTCAGCTTTTAGATTAAATCAGTGCAGATTCAGGTTAGTTTTTCCATCTCCAAAAACATGTTTAAAATATTTACTGATATGTAGCTTTTTCCTGGCATAGCAGCTGCACAACAAACTGTGATTTCCAAAGTTCTCCTGAACCAGTCTGCTTTTAATTAAAAAGCCAATGATAGAGGTTTATTTTAAGCAGGTATGTTTGTTTTTGAGGCAAAACTGTTCTACTAGTATTTCTGCAGAAAGGAAATCTGAAAACGTAAAGCTTTGATTCTCATTCCAGTTGTAGAAAGTTCTAGAACATTAATCTACAACCTGCTTTTCTGCCACTAGTTCAGCCGATTAAAACTTTAGAACTGCAAATGTTACAAGACCTTTTGAAAAAAGACAATTTATCATTTTTGGTAAATGCTGAAAGTACAAAATGTTTTTATTTTTAAAGAACCACGATTGTATTTCTATTTATAGGTCTTAAAATAAATATAGGCATTAAATGTTTGCAAACAAAAAAAGCTTGCATAGGAGAGTGGGAGTGTAGAATGAGGTTTGCTATATATAGAGAGGTTGTTTTTAGATCTGTTTTGATTTCTGGTGAGTGTATGATCATGTTTTTGCATAAGAAAATATGTACTGTTGTGGAATTTGCATAAAAGTTGTAGAAGCTGTTTTCTGCTGACTACAAGATATAATAATCATTTCCAGAACCACAGATTGAATCATGCGACCCTGTTTGGCACCTAAACCATGAATAACTGTAAAATATATCTATTGGATGCTCCACATTTAGTTGTCTGTGTGATAACTTGTCAGGCATGGCCCTGTGGGTTTAGTCCATGTGGACGCTCATGCGGACACCAGTGACGTGGTTCTGGGGGAGAGGATCAGCCATGGGACCCCGTTCAGACGCTGTGTGGAGGAGGGGCTCCTGGACTGCCGGCGGGTGGTTCAGATCGGCCTGCGAGGGAGCGGGTACTCAGCGGACTCATACGAGTGGAGTCGGGCTCAGGTACAGTCCGGGTTTCTGTTACATGGATCCCTCATGATGGTTTCACACCACACCCAGTAACAGTGGGTATGGTGTCAATAATGTCACACTACACTGTTAATGGTTTGGAACCTGCAATCAGCCAGTTCAGGGCTGCACTGTAGTGAAACGTGTGTGAAGCTGAAAATCTTTTCTTTTCTTCTGCCATTTCTTCCTTCCTTGTATTGTTGTTCCTTACTTTCTTCCTTTTTTAAATAAATTCTTGTGTGCTTTCTTTCTATTCTATTTTCTTTCCTTTACATCCTTCTATTTAACAGTGTTCTTTGGTTCTTTCCTGTCTTTTCTTCCTTTTTTCCCTCTTTCTTATCTTTCCATTATTTCAGTTTTTTGTCTTCCTTTCTTCTCATTCTTTTTTTATCATTCCTTTGTCCTTTTAAACATGCTTTTCTCATTCCTCCCATCCATCTACTCTTGATTGGGTCCTTCTTTCTTTCCTTCTATCCTTCCCTCAATTCATCATCTTCTATCTCCCTTCCTTCTTTCTAACCTTGTCAATCCTTTGTGTTCTTTCTTTCTTATGCCCTCTACAATTCCCTCCTTCTTTTAGTCTTTATTTCCTTCCTCATCTCCTTCCTTTATTCTTTATCTTCTCTGCTTCCTTCTCTCCTTTTTTCTTGTCTTGATTTCCTTCACCACTTCCTTATTTCTTCACAAAGCAATGAAAATAATCCTTCATCTTCCCATTTTTTTTCTGATCTGCAGGGTTTTCGTGTGGTCCAGGTGGAAGAGTGTTGGTTCAAGTCTCTCTCGCCTCTAATGTCTGAGGTGAGGACTCAGATGGGCGTTGGGCCAGTCTATCTCAGTTTTGATATTGACGCTCTTGATCCAGGTTTTGCTCCCGGAACAGGAACACCGGAGATAGCAGGACTCACTCCCATACAGGTAAACACAAGTAGCAGTCATTATAACTTGTTAATAAAATGCTAATTTAAACATTATTGGCTGGGTTTTACATGTAAGGAGATTCTAATTTATTACATCTAATACCAATTTTAAGAAACCAAAGATAATAAATGAAGGCTTGTACTGCAGCCCATTAACATTACACATTTTCCTTTCTTTAATTGGATCGATAAACGTTTGATCCCTCTAATTAGGATCATATAGGTTAACAAAAGTATATTTTTCCATAAAGTCAATGCTAGTTGAAATATGTTTTGCTATGCTTTTTCATTTCTCAGACACTAAAATCATTTTTTTTTTAAATTGAACTTAGGGAGTTGAGATTATCCGAGGCTGTAGGGGTCTTAACCTTGTCGGATGTGATCTAGTGGAAGTTTCTCCACCTTATGACACTACAGGTACTTTACCCAATCGATTCTTAAAAAACACTGTTATTAGTTTTTAATTTATTTTCTGTAACATTTTTTTAATAACCTTGTTATATCTACTTTTATTCTCTTTAACAGGAAACACTGCCTTGACTGGGGCCAACCTCCTCTTTGAAATGTTATGTGTTCTACCAAAAATAAAATACTACTGACCTGGATGTAATGTAATAATTGGTGGTACTTTTTAAATTTTAAAATGTCATCAAGGTTAACTTGGATGCAGTTCTGTTTTAAAAATACATTTTCATTTCCGATCCACTCTTTTTTGAATTGTAATTAAATGTTGTACTTTGATAATTACATATGTTAGCAATTTAACATGAGCTCCTGTAAAGAACCTTAAGGTGACATTTGTTAGGAATTGGCTAATAAAATAAGCTAAACTGGAGTTAATAGAGAAGTTTAATGTTAAGAATTTATTTTATGTTAATTTATTCTGGAAAATTATGCACAATGTGACAGGGTCAGTGACATTGACAAAGTTCTAGTTGCATTCTGTGATTCTTCTTTTCTGAATTAAAAAAAAAAGATTTTATGTACCGGTAGCTACAGAAAAAGTTTGAACTTGTGGAGCCAGAAAACTTAAAAGCAGTGAATTTCAAAATGAAGAGAGTGTAATTTCTTGGATTTTTATCATAGCACCAAAATATACACATAATTGCATTGCAGTCAAATGATGACACAATAAAATTTTTTTATTTTACCATACTTATTTTGACTCATCCTCACCAAGGATACCAATAACTGTGGACTTTGTTTTACATTTACCGACTAATCATCTATGGCCGTTTTATTAATAGACAGCAACATACAAGAAAAACCTCTTGGGTTGCTTAAGGGTTAAAACAATCTTATATATCTAAAACACTTACTTTGTGTCAATTTGCGGAAAAGCAATAACAATTTGTCCTCTTTTTCCTTTATTTAGCTCTAGGTTAGAAATAACACCATAAAGAATAACATTATACAGCATTCAGCATAATTAAATGTGCATCAGGCACTAAGGGCATTGACCTTGTGCAACAGGGGAAGGCAATCATTCTTTGGAACATCTGTTTTCTGCTAAAGTTACATTGACTGTATTTGGGTTCTTAGCTCTTAAAACCCAACATCATCTTAGACTATTTAGAAGCAAGAAGGAACAGTAATTTAAATAATATATTTAGATTAACCTTTAAATAAGGTGCTGCAATTATTAACAGATAATGTTTCTGTACCATCAGAGGGGTTTAGGCAATGCTGCCAATAATAGCAAGCAGGAAAAAACAAGCAAGCGGTATTGTTTATCCCAGAATTACCAGTTTACTTAACATTTTTGGAGCATTTTTCCACATCTTTGCTGCCAGCTGAAGGCAAGGGAGGAGTTTCCAAATCAGACCGCTGTGGTCAGAAAGATGCTTTAAGAATGCGCTCACAGTCAGAGAAAAGTTCACTCCAGAAATGAACTCTCTCGAATGTCCGAGAGTGTCTGAAGCAGGCAAACAGAAATCCCAGCTCTGAAGCATGCAGCTAACAAGATATAGTTTATATTTATACTTGGCTTCATGTTAAAAGCAACACTGCTCCAATTATTTTTTGCAGAAGGTCTTGTATATTCCTAAACTCCTGTGATAATACGCTGTCTTTTAATTTAAGATGTATAAACTATGTTGTGTGATATTGTAAGCATTATGTTTGTACTTTGACCATAAAGCTAGTTGGTGAAACATTGACTAAATTCCAGCCCAAGTTGTTATTAGCCTTCTCTGTTTTTGTTTCACCTTACTTAGTGAGCAGAGGAGAGCGACACCTCTCCACTTCTATTTAGGGCTCCTCTTAATTGGCAGCAGCTGTCCTTTTAAAACTTCAGAGTGAATCAGTAAGCTTCCTTGTACAAAAGATAAAATAAAAACAAAAAACATGGAGCCATCCAGCTGACAGCACCCAGCAATTTTTCCTGCAAGTGGTAAATGTTGAGGACATGCAACACAAAGCCCTTCATTGTTCCTCCGTTTTTGAAATTTAACTCTTTCCATTAATATTTAACTGCACTGTAATAAGTCTCAGCATAACGTCGTGTCAGCAGAGGGCGCTCAAAGCTCAAAGTACTCTGCTCTTACGATTTTTTAATTCTGCTGATATTACAAATTAGACAAGATTTAATGACTGATTTATTTTATTTTATCGTTTTTGGGTTTTTTTTACATTATGAAACTTTCTAATTATTTAAGACACTTAATTTGGATGGCTTTAGGGGACTTTAAAAATGTGCTGCCAGAGGGTGTGGAAAGCATGACTGAAAGTGAGGAGCAGGTATCACAAGGTGTGTTGCGGTATGTTCCGGGTAATCCTGTAATGTTTGCTTTTGTCCCACGGGTGAACAGACAACTTTTAATCGATATTGCTTAAATATTGGACAATCTATACAAAATTTCTGCATTAATGCTCAACCTTACCTCTGATAAAAATAAGTCTTAATTTTTACCATGGTAAAATAAAAGTAGAAATAAAGCAAAACAGCTTTATTCATCCATATCTGTTACAATTATTGCTATTATTCCTCTATAACTGGTAGTATTATTGCAAAACTAATAGTAATGAAAAGTATTTCAACAATATTAACAATTATTTCAATTAAGTGTTATCATCACTGTCATTATATTTATACACAGTAACACAGTCCGAGAAGCAGCCAAGAGGCCTATGGTAACTTTAAAGGAGCAAAGATCCAAACTTCAGGTGACACTGGTGATCCACAAATCCAGCTGATTAGCATCTCAAAAATTTAAATAATACTTGAACTCTGACCCCAGAAAGATGAAAATGAGGCTTTATAGAGCAAAGAGAGAATGAGGAAGTTCATACTATCTCTTCATAGTGAACATAATGGGCAGGGATCATAACCCCTAGATCAAAATCTCTCTGCTCCGCTTTTTTGCAGCCAGACAGATTTGAAGAGGAGTGGTAAGAGCAAGCAAGGTGGATTAGTAGTATTTGCACTAAATGATGGTGTCACCCAGGACATGTTACTATGAAACATCCTCCCTGCTGCCTGTATATTGAGCTGTTAGCATGCATTGACTGTCAGATTTTATGCAAGACTGACCACTACCGGATATCCTTCCTGCCCACAGCATCACCACCCATGTCTCAAGAACCCTGGATTATGAGTTACGAAGTTTAATTTCCCTTTGGGATAAATGCTTTACTCCAATAAAATCTGACAGAGGTTGAATGATTTTGCAGTGGAGGATTGAAAACATATGTACAAAGCTGATAGAAAATGTCATTGTCCCTGTACACATGGTCACACTTAAATATTATTTGTCATGATTTGTGATATAAAAAATATGATAGGCAGTTTGTGGTATAAACATAACATTCACAAAAGGTTTACGGATCTGAATTGTGCAAGGTACGGCACTGCCGAACTTGGAGCACTGTTGTTTTCTTAGAACTCCACTCATGTGAGAAGAGTGTGGTCACCATGTAAAAGAGCCAGCGTGGGTCTAGGTGGCGTCTCCCCCACGCTGGGATTAGCTGTCCTTCTCTTTGCCCTCCCTGAATTCCATTCCGCCTTTTACTTTCTCGGCTTCCCTCTCTGCGCTCCGGAGGACTTCCCAGTGACTTTGCGTGGCCGCATTCAGCCCCACTCTGACTAACTCAAAGTCCCAAAGTACTGCTGCTGCTGCTGCTGCTGCAGCGGAGAGTGCGCAGGAAGGAGAAGAAGCACGTTTGGAGGTCTCGACATTTGTTGTGTTTCCGCAACCTTTTTCCCCTCCCCTCTTCCTTAAGGAAACGAGCGCGAGCAGGGAATAGTTTTTACCTGTTGATGAGGTCCCACGGGTGGCAGAGGAGCAGGCGCATACAGTGTGAAAAAAACTCGCTCCAGCAGCGGATCGCGGGAAGCGAGTAAAGGACCCCGGGATTTTTTTCTTTCCTTTTTCCCCCAGCAGAAGCAACCTTTGCTGGGTTGGTGGAAAAATGGGCTCTTCGACCTCCTGGAGCTGTGGACTTATGGTGTCTTTGATACTCGCATGTCAGCTTGTTTCTGTAAGTGAACTCCAACTTTTATCTTTTTCACTTTTAACCACTTCGCTGGACAGATTCAGAAAAACAAAACATATTGCCCTCAGGTCAAAGTAGTAAATCAATTCCTTTATACCACCTGGGGGGAAGAAAATGATGTTTTTGATTTATGTTTGTATTTATGTCATGTCAGTGGTGCATGCAGGTGGGCTGTAAACTCTTACCAGTATGTTCTGAAGAGGTGCGTTTAGAAGTAATGGGACAAACCAGAACCCGAGTGAAGCCGGGCTAAGTTTGTCCATAGAAACAAGCTATTCATAGTCTCTCCTGGAGTGCTGGAGCTTCTCAAACTTTCTTCAGGCTACACTCTCTGTTTTCTGCTTCTTAAGAGAAGATTGTGCTAAAAAAAAAAAAAAGCATGAACTAATCAGATTCCTTAGGGTTCTTTTAATTTTGGTGCCTGCAATATTCCTTCGAAATAAAACTCATGCAAAGTATGGAGAGCCATACGTGCCACAATGTAATACATGATAAAACTATTTTGTAATTAGAGGAGAATGCTTTTTAATAAATTAGAATATATGTTATTGCTCATTTGAATTTCCATAAGTAAATCATAAAACGTGAAAATCCTTAATTGAATATAAAGTTGTTCATTCATTCATTCATTAATTCATTCATGATCATATAGAATGTTTTTACCATTTAATTTTTGCTGAAGTGCACCTCATAATAATCTAAACTTGTAGGTGCAACTTATCATGTATATCCCAATATTTGGGAAAATGTTCAGTTTTAAGTTAACTTATTTTTAATGGTAATGGTGATTAAGGAAACATTTTTTTTATATATGATGCTATGCTATTGTCTTTCATTGAACACCTCCTGCAGTTTCTTACAAATTGTTGCTCCTCCCAACCTGCACATTTTTAATCTATGTTTTATTGATACATCTTCTTAATTCATTAATCTAATCATAAATGTCTTGCACAAGTTGAAGCAAATAAATCTGATTTAAATTTAAACTTGCCAAACAAGCAACTGCTTGAGTGAATCATTTTTTGCATTGTTTCTAATTACTGAAAGTACTAATGGATCAAAATATACACATACAGTTTCACTTCCTATGCACTTTGGAGTGACTTATTCTTGACAAATCGCTGACGTTACAGTCTAAGAACCCTTCTGTCTTCACTCCTCTATATCTGTTTTATGAATCATATAGCATATGACCATCGCCTTGCAGTTGAGAATAGCCTTCCCCCCACTCTTTGCAAACCCCCTCTGTCTGCACTCTCACCTTTATGCCCTCTAATAAAAAGAGCTGTCAAGAGGCGGTGACCGTGTCACCTCTGCATCGATTTGATCTGAAGTGAAGCTTTTCTCAATGATTTGATGCCATCTTGGTGTCAAGCATGCATAAATCTTTCACATTCCTGATCCAGAGCATTAAGCCACTGGTATGTCCAGAATTGAAAGGGTACAGTGGAGTGCATGTAAGTGCCCCAGTTTACCTACACAAATGAAACGCTCAGCTTCATGCTATGTAACCTCTAAAATGTCATCGGACCACTCAGATTCCCCATTCTCCACAAGTCTATCCTCGTGTTGTGTGCTGACAGTGGATGGTACCACAGCTGTGATTAACAGCTTGGTCAACAATAGCATCATAATTGAATTTGCTGGAACCGCAAGCATCTGTTTCTTGCATTAGGACTTTGAATTACTGCAGGCTGACTGCCTCTTGATTCAATTAGGCACATGTACCGGTGTTACTACAGGACCCTCCTCTTTCTCTCTGCTGGAATGTCACGGTCATGCGTATCAGCTCAATACAGTCTGACTCAATGCAAAGTCCCAGTGGGTGTGAGCTCCACATCAAATAGGGTTCCAAGTCTTAACTGCAAACCACTCTGTAGCACTTGCAGTTGAGGTTAAAACTAGATCAGGCTCTTTAGCCTGCTCTTTTAGGTCTCACAAAATGCTGCCGTGGGACAAAAGTAAATCTGATGTGTATGGGGGTGTTAAGTTGTATCAGCCTGTAGTGCAATAAGTCACACTTATCAAGCTGTTATGCTGGTTTTTATGAGAAATTTATTTTCATTGTATTTCTTCTTCTACTTACACTTGCTGGATACAAACCTGAATCAATCAGAATTTTGTGACTAAGCTATGATGTGCCAGCAAAATTATGGTGAGATGACATTTTAAGCTATCAGTAGCATCTTGTGTTGGCCATTGTCATGGTTATCTGGACTAATGTTTATTAAACACTAGCCAAACGTCATGGAACTCAGCTAGGGTTGCTAGGTAACGAGCTGGGATTGCTAGTTGAGGGAAAGTGCCTGCTGATTTGTGATGTTACATTCCAAAGGTTTTTGAAAGGGCTCTTTTTCCAGATACAAAAAACCATGAACTTGTTGCCAGAATATGGCAAAAAAATGCATTAAAATGTAGAGCTCCAAACTGACGTACAAAAATGTGAATTTTGCATAATAAGTCCCATTTAATAACTTTATACATATGTGTGCTTCTTTTAACTTCTTCTTAAACACCTAACTGGTACTGACATCTCAAACTTTATGTGTATGTTGCTTAGCAATGGCATTCACATCAAAGACTGTTGTTACTATGACCTGGTTGTGTTTACTCATGGTGTGGTCTCTGCTTGAAAAATTATCTGAGTTTTCAGGGGTTATCAAGTTCAAAATCAGCTGACTTTGGTCACCAGCTCATATATTGGTGCATGTGCAGTTGATTGAAAGCAAATTTTGCCTGTAGTGGCATCGAGGGTGTAAATAGGGATCTGCAATGATTGTCCTTTATGTGAATCTGGATAATAAAAGGCAACAATCTTAATGTGAATGTCATAACCTGTTCAGATAATCTGAAAAACTAATACCTGCATTTGGTTTTATATCTACATCTAAAACATTAATACATTTTTAGCCAAAGACATAAAAAGCTATTGTGGAAGGATTAAAGATCCACTTGGGGCTCTGGAGCCTCAGGTTGTAGACCCCTGCTATAGATGGTTCTACAAGGAACGCCTTGACTTCATTGGGGATGGACTGAAATTGGGGGGAGGGTGACTTGGATTTCTACAGAGTAGTTTTTGTCATTGACTCTACTGGATGTAGTTGAATCTCTGATCCCTTTGATGGGTTTTGTGCAGCAACAGTTTGATTTATTTAGTCTCCGATGGGATGGTTGGTCTTTCCATGCCTCTTTGCCGCCTCTGATCAAGGTGCCACACCGCTTTAATTACTATTCAGAGTTGATGTGAGTGGATGGAGCAGCAAAGCACAGCTTGGCAAATACTAACTCCTCTCCACAGTTTGAACAGAGGAAGATCCTCCTCCTCAAGACCTACTCGCATAATTACTGGCTTTGGTAAACATTGCAGGGTTGAAACATAGAGTGGCCATCTTAGCTGATAGAACAACACTGTTAAACTGACTCGGCCCTCTTTAAGCGCATCTGTACATATGGAGCACAGGCTGTTGACTCTGCAATGAAGTGTGAAATGGACTGGTGCAGAGGTCGGGGGTGAGGAGTGTGAACCTGACTATTTTTCACAGTTCAGTTAAGTTTTCTCATGAATTATTACTTTGGCAAGACTGACTGTGACCATGCTGTTTCCTGAACTATTCACTGTGAACATGTCTCTACAGTCATTAATGTTGTTCTGTTTTAAATCTACTTACAAATTCATTTTCTATGTCAGATGTTTGACAGAAATTCAGTGTGAAAAACATCTAAAAACTGCTTGATGGTCCAAGAAATAGCTCCTTGTTTCACTAGAGCTAATATGCACTTAATTGATATCTTAGAACTAAGGCTAGACCTGCTTTAGTTTACTCCCAAAGTGGACCTTTTACCACTTTGTGAGTAAACTCATTTCTTCAGAAAATATTTTAACTCTAATATTTAGACATTTGTGTTGATTTTCTCTTGACTTCACTGTACAAAGGTTAAGTAGAAGCACATGTTGCAGTTCACAAAACCAACCACTCTGTTGTGCAGAAGTGCCTTCCTCTTTTGTTTGCTTTTATTACTTGTCTCACTTTTATAGTAAGTATGGAAATAAATCACCATCTGAAGGACAACACACTATGTTTTTAACCTCAGAAATATATAAAATTGCCATAACCATAAGCGGACTCTTGCAAAATTCCAGTGTTTCACTAGGTCACCTATTAATCTTTTATTTTCTAATGGAATTCAGTATTCACTTTAGCCTTTCCTGCTGTATTGCAGCTTCCTTCTCATTTATTGGCATCTAGGGCGAAGTTGTGTGAAAATTGGCCATATTTCTACACCAGGGATAAACAATAAATCCACCAATCGCTTGATAATTAAATTGAGCTTGTGTCTCTCTCTTGAGACTGGATAACAAAAGGCTTCTTTTGGGTACATCGGTCTCGACTGACCCCTCCTCTTCTCATTTCCTTAGAGTGAGGAGAAGTGAACTCTCGCACCAGTGACTTGCTAGGTGCATGGACTTGTACCACAAAGTGTAGGATGGGAGTTCTGTGAGGCGTAGCAAGCCAGAGAAACTCTAGTTGAGATGTAATTAGTATTAAAGCCAAATTCAACAGCTGCAGCATGCATTTTGGATCCAGACTGAATCACCATTGTGAACCTTAACCTTTGCGAAGCGGTATGTTGCATTTGTTGTAAAACAATAGAAACTAAACACAACAATACAAAAAACATGCCTCTCCACCTAAAACATAATCATCTGCTGCAGTTTTTCCAGCTGTGAAAAAACTACAACCTCAGTCAATCACTTTGGTGTTTAGCTGACATAGAAAATACAAAAAGGTAAAGCAAAATGATGCACACTCACAGACAGTGTCGTTAGCACATCTGGCAACATTGCTACTGCTGAAAAATCTTACCTGGAGTCACACACATTCAACATGTTGGTATTTCTTGCTCAGAATCTACCTGGCAAAAGTTGCTATTAGTTTGCCTATGCCCCTTTGAAGCATCAGCTTTTATTTAAGTGGAGTGTTTTTGTTTTTAGTTTGCCAATTTTCCCTGTCTGAGATAATCTTAATCTCAGTTTCACAATATCACAGTATTTATAAAACATGTAAAAAAAATATATATGTATATGTAAAAAGCAATCATCCACTACACCAGTGGTAGTGGATTTTGCAGTTTGCTTTTGTTATTTAGGTTTTGATACACAAACCTAACAATTAAATAAAAGCAATGTCAACTTAATTTAAATTTGCCTTTAAAGCAGTGCTACCTCAGTCAGGAGGATAACTGACACTCCTTTAGTTTTCACACACTGACTCTGTTGTTCACACCTGGAACTATTTTCACTTGTAGTTGCCTTTCTTACAAGTTTTAGGAGCCTTCTTTCAGCTAGCAGACCAAAAGTATGGAGCAAAAAAAGGCGAGGTGGGTGGATATATGTGCTACTTGATGCGTCACACAACTGGAAAAACTCTGGTAACTGCGGGACTTTCTCTAACCCCGCAATGAAAGAACATTAAACCACAGGATCTGTATGACAGAAAAATTATGTTTAAATCATAATTTTTATATAATCTTGCCGTACCACCGTACCAGCAACTTGTTCATGCCAAATGTAAGCAATATAGCTACATTCTTTTTATAAGTTATGTAATTATTCTAGTGATTTAGTTCTAGTGACAACCTTTTTTTTTAACTTAAACTGGAGAATGAATTTTTCTCTTTTTTCATTATAAGAAATTACTACTGTAATACAATCATATTTTATTTGAAGGCTTTTTACACACCAATATCCAGTGGGTGCTGTTATGAGGAGGTCCAAAATGTATACAGTACAAATCATTAATTTACACTAATGTGTACAGATCCTTTAAAGCCTTAAAGAAGAGTAAATCTGCTATGGTTTGGGACCTGATCTTTTCTTTGTGACTCACCTTTACACACACATCACACACAGAGTACTTTGCTGTGCTTTCATGCCAACTTCACATCCGTGTCAGACTGAGGAGCCAACTCCAAACACAGCTGCACCCCGGCTGGTACATCAGCAAACTGCCCAGCATGTGCTGACATGAGCATACATTCTGATGGCGGCCTGTTGTAACTAGAGTCTTATTCTTTTCTTCCACATTTCTACCTTTGAAGGGCTCATGTGCTGTTGTTTCAAAACACAGACTCCCATAAATGTATAGTCATCAGATCAGACTGTCTCTTTTGTCTGGCAATTCCCTAATTACATCTTCAAAGCTTTTTATGGAGCACAGTTTAAAGTTAATCTTCCTTTAAAGGAGGGAGGGCATTATTAGCTCATTAAGCTGTCGTATTTTCACTTGGATGGAACGCCGTGTTCAGCAGACCTCCAAACAAGATGTAGGAGAAAATGTCACAAATCATTTCATCCAAACTCCACTTAAGAGAGACAAGAGATATACAAAAAAGTTCAAAATGCAAAGGCAACGATGCTGCGGCTTTTTATCTAATTTGTTTGGATCTAGAGTCTTTGTAGATTTAAAGATGCTGCTTATGTTTGGTTTTACTTGCAAATGTACACTGTTAGAAAACAACTGTGCTGGGAAATGAACTGCTGCAGGATGTCAGTAAATTGAATGTTTTAAAAATCAAAATGTAGAAAAAAGTTCATTTTTAATTTTTTAAAATCTGGGCTGATGACATAGCAAAATAGAGCCTATCAGGTGTTTTTGGTAATAGATATTCTAAGCTATTGGATTTGCATGTTTGAGCCAAGCTATTATGGATACCACTCTCACACTGGGAAGCTTAAGCAAAGGCACCATCACTTTACCCTGATGACATGACTTAAAAAATGAGCAAATGTATTTGTTGAAAGGTGCTCATAGACACAGTTCTTTTACACATAAAAAAATGTATAAGTAAATTTCATCTACAAAAACGAAATTCTTTGTTGCTGAGTTATGGAGCCACAGGTGCAATAAAACCAGTGGCTCAGTGCGGTCATGGGCTGTCTTAATGACCCATTACTGCCACCAGGCAATAAAACCCAGCAGCATACAGAAAGAAATTACTCATCAAGCCTGGTTACAAAGACCAACCTCAGTGTTTTTACCAACCAATTCATTAGTTCAACTGTCTGGGTTAATAAAAGGATTTTGGCTGGATCTGTTCAGTTTTCGGGATGTTGGTAGTAGAGCTTACAGAGAGGATAGCTCATATTTAGTTTGAATGGCTGGGACCAGTAACAGACTGGTTGGAAAATTATGAATCATTTTCTCTAAGTGTTCTTAGAGAAAATGCTTGTTAACCCCGAAAAATAATCTATGACCAGGATTCAAAAGGCAGAACAAAAACATCTCTTCAGAAGGGAAGCTGTTACTGAGGGAAGAAGACTTCAAGTTTTCTAGTTTAAGAATCTGTTTGGTATAAAATTAAAAAATGCACAAAGACTACTGAAAAGAAAATAGTATTTCCTATGATATATTGAGATGATTGAGGCTCATTAAGGCTGCAAGAGAGAGCATCACTTTACCATAATGGAGAAAATAAGAACAGCAACACATTTCCAGGTCAGACCACAATGAAACATGGAGATAAGAAATCAGACACTAAAGTTTGATCGGTGTAACGCAAGTTAAATGTTTAGAAATAACCAACAGTCTTAATCTGGAGATCATTAAGCCTAACAAGAATCCTTCCGCTTCATGAAAAGAACAAAAACCTCTAACTTTTCCTTCACATTAACAGTCTTTGAGAGTCATTGAAATGTTAACTGAATTGCACTTCTCCATTGTTGGTGCTCAATCTCCTTTCTGCACTATTGAGTCGATCATTGTTTGGAAGCATTGATGTGGAGTCACTTCTGGTGTTTTTCATTTAAGAAGCAGAATCTTTGTCTTGTAATGTCCCTCCCACCGAATACATCCACTCTCATGGGGGTTGCTGGCCTTTTCTCCAAACGTGTTTTTTTGTGTCGAGAACAGACAGGAAGTCTTTTCTGGGACACTTAGGGTCAGTTCTTTCTGTTTCTACTCTGCTTTTACTCCTTTAAACAGGACAAATGATATTTTATCTTGGTGTTTTATCAGCATTGATAATCTCCGAATTTAGTTGCAGTGCACACCCCTCACTGCAGAGCAAGTCTTTACCTGTAAAACAGAAAAAAAGCAACATCTACCTCTGTAGGACTCGCTGAAAGAAGAGACAACCCTAACAAAGATGCTGCTGGAGCCTTGATGTTTCACAGAGGGAGGCCGGTGTGTTTAGTTCTGCTGGCCGCAGGGTGTGAATGACTCAGTGAACAGTAAATACAGAGCAAGCACTGACTTCCTCTCTGATCTTGCCTTTCTTTGATTCAGGACTCACTTTGGTAAAAGTAACACAAACCTGCTGTTGCTCAGTACCCCGTTTACTGAATACTTTGACAATTTAGTGGGTTTTTTTTGTTTTGTTTTTTTATGGACACCAGCTGAAGGAAAAGCCAAAACCCAGTTGATGTTTCAAACCCCAGAATTTGTTTTCAACTAAGACTAGAAATCATATTTTTCTCTTTTTTTCTTTTTTTTTTCTTTTTTGAATAATATCAGACTCAATAAATCTACAATAAACTCCTGAATGAAAGTCAGCAGTTGACTTTCATTCAGCAAGGAGTGCTGGTCATTTTGACATTTGAAGTTTTGGGTGTTTCATAACCAACTTTTCAAACATGAAACCTTAAATTGCTATGTCGTCGGACAATTTGTGTCAATCATAAGTTATTTCCTACTCCAAACCAGCATGTATTGTTCCATTTTGACAACTGATGTTTAAAAGAATTTTTCTGTAATCTACTCGTACAGTCTGCTGTTATTGGTTTCATTACCCCAATGAATAAAGTCAGCTGGGGTGAAAGACATTTATTTTGGTTTAATCAGGAATCATTATTCAGAATTTTATGAGTCAGTCCAAACACTGTAATATAAATCAGAACAAATCAAGTGTTGAAACTTTAATTACAACCAGAAATTGGTATCATTCTGTAAAAGCCCAACTGATGAGCTTAGAATTAGATCAAACTTTTGTACATAAAAACACATGAGCCACCATCTTCCTTATTTTTACGTTTTGTTTCTTTTTTGGTCTGGCTTATCTTATCTGTATTTGGGTTTTAAGAACTATTGATTCAAACATCAACCATGGAAGTAAAAGCAGTGTTCTAGATTTATTGATAGTCATTTTGAAACCAGCGGATTACAAGACAATTTCCAGTTTTGCATCAGAGCATCTGTTCCTAACATTTATCTGATCCTGAAAAGGTACAAGCAAATGCTAATGTTAATGTTTTTAGGAACTTAAAATAAAAAAAAACATATTTTCGGTTTTGATGCAGTTAATGAACAAAGGAAAATCTCAGATGTCAATCACTGACTAGTAAAGCAGCACAATATAATGAAAATGTATAATTACACTATTTAATCAAAAATAGTAGTCTTTAGTCTAATAAATTACCGAAGGCATCACTAAAATGTCAGTCTGGTGTCGCTTGCATTTTCAGTAAAACTAGCAAAATAGAGCACATGACTCCAGTTTTAAAGTCTTTACAGTGAATAGAATAGATTTTAAAATACTTTTGTTGATTTCGAAATCACTCAACAGCTTAGCATCAAAAAACCATTGAAGATGTGTTATTATTGTATCAGCCCACTCAGTGTGTGTTCTGGTTCTGGTCCATTCTGCATTCCAGAACCAGAACCAAACAGAAACAACCTGTTTAAAGTTACCTTTGATTCATAATAACTGGAACAGTGATGAGTATTTTTGATGTTTATTTGATGATTATTATTCTAGAGTATTTTAATGGCAATTTTTGACAAAATGTAATGTTTCTGATTGTTTTACAATTGGTTACTATATTACGAGTTACAGCACTTCGAACTGCCTTGTTGCTGGAATTTACTATACATATAACCTGACTTCAGTAGAAACTGTCCTGGTTTAGTCATTTTATAACTCGATAAATCACTTAAATTGTCTATAAATTTAGTATTGCTACAACTGAGCAAAGTAGAATATGTATTTTGTTATCTTCTTTTTTAATGTTGTAAATTTTTATGATAGTCACAGCAGTCATCAGCAGAAGCGAGGAGGTTAGCTGTGAAAGCTAAAACATAAAAAAGAATAACATTTTAAAACTGGTGTGACGGAAGCTGGTGTCATGTCATGGAAGGATAAAGATGAGGCAAAGCCTGGATTTTGTAGAAAGGCTGTGATCAAGGAGAATGACCTAAATAAAACAGCACACCTTTCGTCTGTTTGCACTGGAAGATGACTTTTGGACAAGCAGATTCTGAACCCATAACTTTTTAGTTTATAAATCTTTAGACACAGACTCAGACTTCCCTTCCAGCGTGTCTGCTCTGTGCAGGAATCCTAAAGGGACAAACCTGTCAGCTGCTCTCCAAAGATCTCACGATATCATTTCTGCATACAGGACTTTCGCCTTTGAAGCTGCATGTAAAGTATGTGCCATAGCACCTGTGGTTTACCGGGTTTGGATCCTCAGTGCTAAGGCTCGGCTTTGTCCTTATTGTGACCCAGCTGAAACACTGCAGAGAGCTACAACGGTCTGGTCTGTGTTATCATGTCAGCTGCTGTCCCACGAGACAAAACACACATGGTGAAACTCCTGGTCTCTAAGGAATATTCTCTGTTATTTTTACCTCAACTTTATCTATTTTGCATTAGACGCTTTTACTGCTCTTTCATTAGTTATGTAAGTTTAGACCTCTGATTGGGATTTGGGGAAAGTGATTTGCTGAATAATCAGATGGCCTCCGTGTATTTTTTTCAAAGTAAACTGGTCAGTGGTTGAAAGGAGGAGCAACAAACCATAGTTCTGGTGCATTGGTAGCTGATGGTCTGAACCTTCTGCCCATTGCTCAGTCACAGCCCTACTCGGGAAATGAAACCTGGAATTTTCTGCAGGACAAGACGACCTCATTTCCCCCTCAGCAAAGTTTATTCAGGCTTTCCTGTGCACACTTCAGATGTCCTGTTCAACATATGTTGAAAGAAATAACTCAGGTTGGTTGTTTTTCAGCCCCCACCTGTTTTATCCCAATTTAAATTAGTTTTCCTCTTGTGTTCATATTTAAAATCCTCATAAATCTCACTATTTGTAGTGGTTCCTGTTAATGTATGTCTCAGCAAGTAATTTCTTAATTTTTTCCTTCTCAATCTTGAACCTTTGTGAGGTACAGTTAAGCCGCAGAGGCACTTCCAACATTTTTTCCCCTGTTTGCTTCGTTAAATGTACTTCACTTGGAGTGCCTGGCAGTGGGTCACAGAGTGTAGCTGCAAAGCTGTTCAGAAGCTTTGACAAGTTTCCATAACTTGGCACGTCCTGCACTTAAAGTAAGGATTAATGAATTCCCCTGGACTTAATTATGCCAAAGCACAAGCCCTTGTTGTTCCTATTTTTCCTCTTTCAGAATATGACATTTGAATTTCCATCGGAACATGTTTGAGCCAAGTGGAGCTGCTAAGCTGGAAGCTTTTATTTCCTTTCAGGTTTGGTTCTGTGAAAGATGGACATTCCCTGCCATTTTTCTCCAAGTGTTCTGTCATGGAATAACTCTTTGATTAACAAAGTAAAAACTGAATACTTCTTTAGTCAGAGTTATGTGGCTGTAAGAATAGAGCAGAGAACTTACCTGTCTGTGCAGTTCTGCAAATTAAAAGTTTGTTCCATCTAATCAGAATGAATTATAGGGAGGATTTATTTTGATAGAAAAATAAAGAATCTTTCTGTAACTAAGCAACCTAGTTGTTGACTGCAGCTACCATCATTTTGACTTGTTAAGCTCCCTGCTACCAGTTTACTATAACAACAAATCAAATGAGTGCTTTTGAGGAGGGGGGAATTGTTGGTTATTACTGAGTAATAACCAACTGGGTAGCTGATGTTTGACAAAACACAAGCATCTGTCAAATGTGGCTTTCTGAAATTTTTATTTTATAAAAACATTTTCCCTTAACTTCCAACTTAGAGATTTCAAACCTTGTGCTCTCTGTTAAGTCAGGCAATGTAAAAGTTTTACTTAAAGATGTATTTCTACTTCAGAAAGATTTTTGCAGGAGCCAGAGTAGTTTTGGGGGGCTGCCTGAATTTCCACTTCATTGACCAGGGCAAAACAAGATTAACAGCTTAGAAGACGACTCAGACATTTAGTAGTAAGGTGGTTCCTGAACCTTGGGGGTGGAGAGAGAGTTAGTGGAGAATGTTGTGACTTTGCAAAAGGAAGCAGTAAAATATTTGATTTTGACTGAAACTGAATGATTTTCCCTTCTTGTGACTCATCATTTGGAAAAGTATTTTCTGCCAATCAGAAAATTAAAAACAAAACTCGCCAACTTAGCTACCAGTGATGCTTAAAGATGAATTCAGAGGAAGAACATGAATGTAAGAAATAATTGAAATGGGAACTGTATTGTACTTTCTGAAGTCATATCTGCATTCATTCAGATGGTGAGAGAGGGCATGACCTGAAGCGGAAGGTTCAGGAAAGTTGAACACAGTATGGAAAAGGCATTCTTTTTTATACTTTCAAGCTTTCAGCCTATCTATCATGAAATGTGTTGAATTTGGCAATACTGGTAGCATTTTGGAAATCTCAGTTGAGGTAAGAGTCTACTCTCTTTAAGTAACACAGGAAGGTGGCTACTTCTGTAACAAAAGACATGCTTATTAGGGGTGCACCAATAAATTGGCCTTAATTTCCCTAATTTTGGGTGATCATGGATCGATACCTTTCTTATCTATCTGCACAAAGGTTTGGAAAGTTTAAACTTTGCAGACAGAAAAAAATTGGTACAGGCCAAAACTGGAATCAGCATGTTTATCTTTTTAAAGATTGATGATTGGCCATAAAACTATCATCAATGCACCCCTAACCATGCTAATCACTGATATAAGGGGTTAAGAAAGTTCAAAATTTCGCCTGTAAGGGATCAATTTCTGTGATGGGATGTTTTTTTTCTCTCCCTCAGAAAGCTACAAGTGAGGAGTGAGTTTGGTGATTGTCTCATTGTAGTAAGCAATTCCTATATTGGAAATTCAAACATCAAACACATGGGGAGAGTAAAGGTTCAGGGAAACCAAGTTCTGAGGGATAAAGGTATAGGATAGGTTAATGGAAACATACTATAGTTCATTCTCTCCTATTACCGCCCCAGGCCTCTGCTCCTGTAAAAACCTTAAAGACAGTAAATCAAGATTATTTAAGTTCCTGATAGGCCTATACTAACCCAACAACAGACGTTACAAATCTCTCAGATGTTTGAACATTTTTCTCTTATGTCTGTTCAGTGCCTATCTGCAGTGTTTGTTTTCTAGTTGATTCAACATGTTGAATCTTCTTTGAATCTTTCAGGACTTGTTCAGGCCTGGCATAAACACACATCATGTCTGATTCAGATTCAAGTAAAAAGCTTTCAAGTATGACTGATCATACTTGGCATATAAATCCTACTGAGGTGATAAGATTCTTCCTAATTGTATGTCTTTGTGTGCAAATAAATATTATAATGTTGAGATAATGGGCTTTGTACACAACCATCATGATATATAAAGTCAGAAATAACTTAATTTTGCTATTATTTAGATGGAAAATGGTTGGGATATTTTGATTTATTGACTATAAAACTAAAATCTAAATTTTGTTGGTAAAAAGACATAAAATGATAAAATTAATACAGAACAGATGTTAAATATTTCTGATCTGATGTTTTAAGTGCATTCACTTGCATTTACCATCATTATTGGATTACCTTATAAGGACCTTTTTTTGTATAGCCTGAACTGAGTCGGTAACCTCATAGAGGAAATGGGTATGGAAATGGATGTGATGGTATCTATCACTTCTTCATGAGAAGATACAGGTCTGAATAAATCAAGTTTTTTGTAATATGCGAATCTGTCTAAGGTTTCTGCATTTCTTTTGATTAATATTCCAACTTGTAGCTGGAAACCATTAAAACTGAACTCTGATTATTTTTGAATACACTTCTCTTGAAGTTGTTCCAGATCACCACCCCAGGGAGAGATTAGTGATGAAGTTCATCCTGATGATTTCATCTTGGTTCACTGAGTTTATTGGATAGCAGCTATGAAAAAAATCAAGGAGGCTTCTTAATTGTTATGTTACCTAATGCGGATTGACACCCATCATGCACCCAGAAGCTTGTCAGTTTGTACCTGGCAAGACATTTCAGGCTGAAGTTTGGGCTTGAAATACAACTGGGGAGGCAAAGGGAATGTGTGGTTTTAGGCTAAAGCAGTTGTATGTAATTTTCTCTCCACCCAAAACATCTGTTGATTCCACAGAATGAGAAGTCATCCAAGTCCTCCATCTAGGAAACCTGTGTGTGGGTTTTTGAACCCTGGAGCAGCGTTCATCAGAGATCTGCAGATATAGAAACCATCCAGAAAAATCTATGTGTCCATTTATTTTCTATACCCAGTAATCTGTGTATGGTTGACTGATGCCTATAATAAGAAACAACAACTGTACTTTGAATAACAAGAAGTGAAGTTGATTTCTGACTATGCTTAGAGCTAAACACGAATACATAAACATCTGAAAAAAAAAAAAATAGTGGTATGCATTTATATTCAACCAGATTGTAGCATATGTGAGTGGTATGCCCTGGACAGGTTGTCGGTCAATCACATGCACATAGACATATACAGAAGCACCTAAAGGACATTAGTGATCGATTAACTTAAAATGCATAGGATATGAACACTTTGGTGAAGAATTGTAGTTTTAAGGCAGCATTTACACAGGACTGCTGCCTCGAAACTGCCGGTATATTCTAACGTTGATTGGGGAAAAGTTATACATTTAACCGCTAAGACACACTGTCAGCTGTAGATGGCATGCCAAGCCACTAGATGGTGCTGTGATTTTTGCATGTCATCAAACACGCATGGGCTTCTGACCCTTAGCTTCCACATCATAAGCTTTCACCTCATTGTAAAGTGCTCATGTATTCCTTATCAGAAATTGTGTTAAGAAGTTTCTAGAAAAAAGTCTAAAATTTTTTAGTTCAAAAGGCCATTCATAAATTTTGAGCTTAGTCTTGCAAAATTTTTCGAAAAACTTGAAAGTTTCTGAGTTTCTGAAGTAATTTTTTTTCTAGCAAAATCTAGAGATTAATCTCAGAATTTCTGAATTATTTTTTGCAAAGCTTTCTTACAAGCTTTTGGAAATTTTCTTTTAGCAAAATTTCTGAGCTTGATCTCAAAATTTCTGAATTATTTTTGGTGGAAATTTACTATTCCTTTTTTTTTCTACCTACGATGGCCCTAAAACGTTGTTGCATGTAAACGAGCGGTTAGATTGCAATAAACATGTTAAACATGTTAAGAGCAGCTCTATGTAAAAGTGATTGGAGGTTTTCTCAAAGCTTTCATAAAAGTGGAGCTTAGAATTTATTTCCTTTGCTGTTATGTCTGTGATCTTTAAAGACAATTAGGCTCCAGTTTTCCATCTGATTTTTATGCTTACAACACCTCCATCAAAGTGATGCAATTATTGCTTCATAAGGGGTAATTAAACAGATCTTCCCTTGAACTTAGGACATGTCTGAGCTAACAGTGCATTAACTGTTCATCTGCAGAGGATGCTCCTTCAGCTGCAATAGGATGATGAAGGCCTCACCCACTAAGGCTGTATAACGACTCAGTCTCTGGTTCAAGATGTGGGAGTGGGTGGTGGAGGGGGAGTACAGTTTGGCACAAACATCAGACTATGCTCAGATCATCTGGCACAGACATCAGTCTTGCCTGCGGGCGCATTAATAACCCCAGACTGGTGTTTCATCAGGGCTTTCTCAGTGCAGGAATAATGGAAAACAAGATTTGTGTGAGATAATAGGGAGCGAGAGCAGAGTTGTTCTTTCATGCGGATTCATGTTTTAGACCAGGCCAGCCAGACAGGCTGAGATTAGGACTTGATCGGCCTTGAGTGGAGTGTCCGAAGGTCTTGTAGAGAGGAGGTCTTTCTAAGTTCATAGTGGAACAGTTCACAAGTTCTTAAATGTTAAACTACAGGTGCGTTCCATCCAAATGTTTAGCTAGTTCAGTAATTCAGTTCAAAAACTAAAACTCATTTGTTATACTGATTTATGCCTTTACATTTTTACTTCAATTATTAATAAAAGCTCAATTAATTACTGCATTAATAGTATAGAGCAGATAAGCCTGTGCATCTACTAAGTTGGTACGTTAACCCAGGTTGCTAGAAAAGTGGCCTTTTGCATTGTTGGTTCTGTTGGCTCATCATCAACCTGACCAACACCAGCAAATTAGATTTCTCCCTAAATCATCATTGACTGTGGAAATTTCACTCTGAACCTCAAGCAGATTAGATTCCCATCCTTCAAACCTTGATTTCTAAATGAAATCCACTATTTGCTTCCATCTAAAAAGAGGGAGTTTGACCACAAAGCAAAGCCCAATCTCAGTTAATCTTCTCCAAATGTTTGGATCTCCTCAGTGCTGTGCTCATTGTTGCTTGAGAACCTTTTTCTGCAACATATTTACTTATTTGCAAAAGTCTCTGAACAGTAAGATTATCCTCACTGTGGAGGGTACTAATAATCATCCGCTGGACAGCTGTAAAACAGCTGAAATTAGAATTTAGATAGTCCATGATCCTTAAAATAAACTCAGACAATATACTGCTTTGTGGAAAAAATGCTTTTGATAATAAAGGAATTCTATTTTTTGAATGGGAAATATTTAACTTTTTGATGTCGTAATTCACTGAATTGCTCTTTTACTGCAATGGAAACAAACTATATTCAGCATCTCAGCTCATGCTTCAACTTGATCATTGAGTCTTGTGCTTGGTGTAAAAATATTCCCGTGCAAGTTAAAATCTGCTCCAAGTAGTTTATTTTGCTGACAAACTGAACAGTTGGCATTAGTAATGAGGATTAAGGTCACTGGAAAAAAAGAACTGATGAAGAAAGTTGTGCAACTAACTTTCTGGAATATGTCAGATTTTTTTCTGTTACGTGGCTGAGGGCGCCCCAAATTCATAGACGTCTGAGGAAAGTTGAAATTCAAGGAACAAAAAAAGTCTCAATTCTTGGATTAACATCAGAGTTCTGGGGCCAAAGTCTGAATCCTGAGGAAAAAACAGAATTCTGAGATTAAAGTCAGAATTTTTTTTTTCCAAGTGGCTCTAATCTTATTCCATATTTGTATGTGAAACATTTGTAAGAACTTGATTCTAACTGAAAAGCAGTGAGTGACAATAATATTTATTTTAAAAATCCCATTGAGTGTGTTTTATACGCTAAAGCCTGCAGATGGGGGTTGCATTTCTCATCATAATGTGGTTGAGCCCTCTGGTCAGAAATGCCTTGCTTGTCACCTGTTTGTTCCTATAAACCGTTTTTTTGCTAGAACCTTCCAGTATAATTGGTCTGAACCATCCCAGCTTCTGCTTTAAACTGTCACAGATTTGGAGGGATGTTACCTCTCTGGTGAAAACGCCATTGAATAATTGCCTTCCTTCCACTTTTTTCTCCTCTGAAAGGTCAACCGGCTTGTGATGGCATGTGCATCAGCAAAGTGATGAGTCATACATATGGAGTAGCCAGGGGTTAGTTTCACTGGGCTTTCGCAGATACCTGCAGGGTTTACCTTGTCACCACACCTTGGTGGATTTTCAAACAGATGCACTGCTCCCCTTGCCTGTAATTACCTATTATTATAGAAGGAAATGTATCCCTTGCATCTGCTTTCAATGAATAGGCATTGCTTTCTTATATTATTGCATTAACTCAGGACAAACAGATGTCTTTGTAGTTGTGAGCAAATTACCAAATGAAGGCCTGCATTCTGAATTATGGGGACAGGTGAAGAAATCTGCCTGCCAGCCGTTGAAAGAAAGGTACGTCCAGACTTTGTTTATGTCTGTCAGATGTTGATGTTTTGTTTTGTCGTGCAGCTTGTACAAAGAGGAGCACATTGTCATAAGCTTCTTGGATCTATTTGAATCACATGCAACATTCATGCACAAATCCAAACAGTTGCCTTCCTTTCTAGGTCAACATGGTGTTTTATAACACTCAGTAAACAAATGTTCTTGGGGTTGTTTTTTAAGTGTGACTGATTCAGAGTATTTTATTATAATTGGTTAGCAGTTGGTTATTGTGAAGCAAAAGTTTTCACATGATTAATTAATCTTAAAGATATTCAAATCAGCAGGTTATGTCTGAAAGCTGATATTGTTTGTAAAACTTTGAACTTCTGATACTGATTTTGGCTGATTATTATTTAAGAAAATATCATTCAACATATGCTGTAAGTCCTTCGTGTTGTGATGTCATTATGTATATCAGAAGCAGTGGAGAATTCCCGTTGTCTGTGTGAGAGAACAATTGTTTTAATTTATGACCTTGTGTTAGCAATTAGCTAGAATGCAGAATCTTACTTCAAATTTCCAAAAGACTGCAGACATTTCCAAATCCTGTATATACTGACTATGGCAGAAGAAAAAGACTAAAATTACTGTGCTGTGTGTTCTTCCTGGTATCTCTGGAAAGTTTTCTCCTCTTTTCCTGCCTTGTAGATCAACTGCAGAAATGTCTCATCATTTCGTATAAAATACAATTTCCTTTTATAAAGCTACAATGTCATTCTGCTCCCTCTACCTAAATTTCAAAACCTCTCACTAGTACTAAACCTAGTTCACTTTCAGTTGTCTTCATTCAGTGTCGACTTTCACACTGAACAGTGTGTAACAGGGTATTCCTTTCATACACTTTATGTAGAAAGTTCAGTTTTTTGTTTTTTTTTTGCTGACTGACTCAGTGTTGATCATTCTACAAATACCTTGTATCTCTAATAAGTGAGTGAAAAAGTATGTTACTGTTTTTTTTACACATGGACTACAGTCCCCATTTTTCACAAGAGGAACAATGTGAGAAAGCAAATGTTTGTCGTTTTTATTTTCTGGATTTATCAAACCAGATGTCTCTTCTTCTTGTTTTTTCTTTTCTTTGTTTTTCAGTGATCATGTGGTATTAATTTAAGCAATCCAAATAAATACATTCTTAGAGTAAACAAGTCTTTGGAAAAAAAAAGTCCACATCAAATTGCCCTCACATTCTTCAGAGCTTTCCAGTAGTTTTTTTTTTTTTTTTTTTGTCAAAATGGGCTTCTTTATTCCAGATGCCCACATGAGCATTAAGAAGCCATTTTAGATTAAATATGGACTGTTTGTACTCTTTGAAGCCTTTTATGATTGATAAGTCAATTAGAAAAATATCAGGGTTTCTGTTTGCAATTAGCAACTCCAATGTAAATACACAGTAATCCAGCCTGAAATGTCAGAAAATGTATTTTTTTGGCTTCAGTTTTAAGATGAAAAAATGACGTTTAATGTTACGTGCCCTTGAGTATATGTCAAGCTATGCAAAGCTAACGGGACGTGAAACATCTTCCTCCTCAGCTTGCACCAGAAAGTTCTGCATCATCACTTGACATTTAAATCTGGCAGAGAATGAGAACAAGGAGCTTATTGTGTATTTCATGTGCTCTGCTGCTTGAAAGACAAAGCCCATTGGCAATGAAACTCTCAAACTTTAGACTTTTATTTGTTTCATCAAAATTAATTGGATCTAGCTTTCATCAGTCGATCCACTGATGTTCAGTGTTTAAAAGCTAAATATTTTTTTTTTTATTTTAGCATTTGGGCTCTTAGCTGTAGTAGATATAAATAGATTATACTACTTTCTTCTCGTGTTTTCTGTTGGTTGAAATAACAATGCAGCAAATATATGTTCTGATAAAGAAAAAACATCTAGGTATTGTTCAGCTCTGTTTGCAGTGTGTTATTTTTCAGACACATGGAGGAAGATTAAGTAGAGTAAAGGAAGTGTTTAATTTAGCTTAGGGATTTTATCTGGCGGTCTAAGCATAAGATCCAGCAGGCGTGGTCCTGTCTGGGGGAATTCCTTCCCACAAGTTCATCAGGGAAATGGGATGGCTGTCAGGCTTTCCAAAATTCTCTTTTATCACCCGAACTGCCTCGTGCTATTTTATGTTTTTTCTTTCTTTCTTGACCCGCTGTTTGATATGATCTGATTATTGCATATCTACTCCCTGAGGCGCATGAAATCAGATGTGCACAAAATCTATGACCTATATTTATAAATCTGCTTTTTGAATGAGATAATTGTCTTTGTTGCTTCCTGTTCTTTAATCATGTGACTCATGACAGGTGAGACCAAAACAGACTGCTGTTCTGTCTGTGAGATGGACTGGTGAGGCATCCCTGCAGGGAAACAGTCTAGACAGGAAGATTCCACGAATTGGTGATTTAATATATTGAAGGTTGCATTGTTGATACAGTCACTTACCAAATACATATTGTCATAGCCTTGCAGTGTGACTCATACTGATATGTTTTATCTTGGGTTAAACAGGATGAGAAGCCTAAAATTAAAACAGTTTGAATTAAAACAGGGAGACATCATTATGGGTGAGAACAGGATGCATGCAAGATTCATTCCCACAGCAAGGTTCTGCTGCAGATTAAAATGTAATTCAATGTAACAGATAAAATGAGGAATACAGATACTTACAAAAATGTTCAATCCCCTTAACTTCAGTGTATGTTATTTGGATTTTATGAGACAGATCAACAAAAGGCAGTGGATAATTTTAAAGATGAAAGCAAATCGTGTGTTTTTTTAAAATTATATTTTATAGATGGCAATCTGAAATGTGAGGTGTGCTTCTCTATTCAACCCTCCTGAGTCACTACTTTGTATAAACACCTTTCCCTGTAGCTACATTGCTTACCTTGTGGATTATGCTAGTTTTGGTTCATTTTTATTGGCTTATTCATACAACTTTTTCAGGTCTTACCACTGGTTCTAAGTTGTATGTAAGGCTACACTTGGACTGGGACATTCTTATACCGAAATGTACATGTCTCTTAGATTTGCAGCAAAAACACAAAATCTAACCAAGTACTTTTGAGCTAGTTTCCAGTGTAAGTATCTTAGTGCACTTGAAATAAGACAAAACTATCTCACAAGTAAATTTTCAGGAAGGAATATAAACTTGTTTAAAGTCTATAATTCCTTAATATTGATAAAAAGGTTCTAGTTCCATTAGGAGATTATTTCACTTATAACAAGACATTTGTTCCATGCTATAAGTAAAATAATCAGTCAGTGGAATTGGTACCGGTACAAGTCCAAATATACTTGGCAAGATCTTGTAAAAACCATTTAAATCCATGCGTCATTTGCTTTTCATTTTAGACTATCAGCACTGATGTCTGCTTAGAAATGCTTACAAATGTTTTACAATATAAAAAAAAAAATCCTGGGGTGTGAATACTTTTCATGACACTGCATAAGTTTTCTCTCTGTGTAGTAAACTTGTAAGTGTATTTTCTCATGCATTTAGAGATCAGCTGATAAAAGACGGGCCTATAAAAATTGTAAATGACGCAAGAAAGCTCCGATGGCTCAAGAAGCTTTTGTTAAGCCCCGTGTTGACCTTGGATAAAAGTAACGAGGGAACCACTGTTTATCTCCCATCCAACAGCTTTTCCCTCAGCACTCATTCATTACCATATCTTCATCCTGCATTCTCTGTTTGCTTGTCCAAAGTCTGCCCTCTGGCTTACTCAAGTTTCTTTCTTCTACTAGCTGAGATTTTATACATGTTGCAAAATAAGTTGAACAAATTGAGACAGAATAAGAAACCTATTGTGCAAGTTTTTAACTCCTGCCAAAAGGCTTTTAAAAGTTTTTTTTCCCAGGGGACTTGTTCTCATAAACTCCTACTTCTAATGGTTCTGCTAAATTTAATTGAATTAAGAAAAGCTTTCATAAAGTGAATGTTTTAAGGTCCAGCCTCCACATTTTCTCATGCTTCTCTTGAAACAAGCTCTATTAGATAATCCACTTCTTTGCAGTAGCCTGGCTTCTTGATCCTTTGTTAAGGGTGACAGAACGTGTTTGAATCATGAGTTTAAAGCTTTGAAAGGAGGAAGAGCCAATGAGAAAAAAAGGTTTTACTTGAAGAAAGTGGGTACCTAAATCCTTTTCTCTGTCTGATCCTGATAATTCCCATCAGGAATGCTCACTTCTTTCCTCCTTTGGGGTGCTGCTGAAGAAGTAAATCTCTCTGGATTTTTGGAAACTGGTTTAAAATTACCTTGATCTTTGGATTGGGGCAGATGAATGACTTCCCTCACCAAACATAGTAGACCACCAACAGGAAAGTTCCTTGTTAGGTGTGGGCTTTAGGCCACATCTCTGCAAGACAGTCTGTGGGTGGATTTACTTCAAAACATTCAGGGCTGCAGAATTATCATTTTGGACGTTTATACACTTCCCTTTCTGTTCCAACTGCTCCTAAAAACAGCCAAAGTGCTTAAAAACACACACAGTTTTTTGGCAATAAGTTAATGTTTTTTTAGTGTCGGGTAAACAAGCTGTTTCAAAAACCTTCCAAATGTCGAGTCACATATAATAGACACAGGTTACTTAGCAACCCATGTGGAGATCCAGCACATTTGATAAGCTCGTTTTACCACTGTATGCGCTGTAAAATGACTGCTGAAAAACAGCGTTTTGTTGTTAACTTACCATCCAGAAACCTCTGGCGACATTGTTGTTGGCTGTGCAGGAGGCTCTACTTCTGGTTTTCAAAGCTGTATGGTTGTACAGTTGCACATTGAGTTTGGGGGGCTGCGGCCAGCAGCAGCTTATTTGGATTTAAAGTGACAGGAGGGCCTAAAACAGCTAATTCTGAAAGGAGCCCAAAGTAGGAAGAACTGAGCAGACTAAAGTTTCATTATCTAAGAATAATTTTGTGCAAAAAATGTTATGAACATGTTTTGAACACACTGTTCAAAGAGGCATAGTACCGCAGTTAACTTTTAAAAAATTACAGACTGTCAAGATAAAACTCGTCAAGTCACAAGCCATATAGCACTGTAGAAATTTGCAAGAGCAAAACAAGACCCAGGATCACTGAGCGATTTGAAGATGCTTTGTGTCAGTTTTCATGAGTAAAGCGTTGTAGGTGTGCCTACTTGCTTAGCAGCAATTGGCTCTGCCTCCTACCGCTCACAGTTCTCTATGAAACATGGCTTTCTTTAGTGTTTATTGGATCCTGTCCGGCCCTAACCTCAAATAAGGGAGTTGAGGAAAGCTGCCAGCCCCTGCAGAAGACTGCCTCCTGTACTCCGTTTCTCCAACAGTTTGAAAAATGCATGTGTCAGGTTCCTGCGTAGGTCCAGCTCCTGCACAGAAGCATCTTTCAATAGCTCGCCAAGCATAATAAAATCAACCTCTCACAACCTTTAAAATCCATAAATGGTCTCACCACTGTGATGGCAAAATCTGAGGAATGTGCAGAAAAGTTCAAATCTTCCATGTGGCAGGTAATAAAACTTTCAGTGAAGTTCTGCTTTGAAAAGTTTAATGAACAAGACATTACAAAAGCTAAAACAGGATTTAGATGTATCTCCTCACAGGACCTTTCCCTCTGTCCTTTCCTGCACCCCTCTCTGTCTGCAGGGCCCCTGGGGAGGGTGTAATAACACCTGCAGCTACGCAGCTTCAGAGGTATTTTTATCTCCTCCTGGAATTCCACCTCTGTTCCACCTCTCCCCAAAAAGCTCCTGTCTAAACTCATGGGAACTCGGTCAGAGGCGTTCTTTAACATCACTTTACCTCAGTGTCCTCCTCACCAATTGGTAAAGAATGCATAAAAACTACAATTAAATATCTTGTTTTGCAGTAGCATGATCTCATATTGATTTTTATTATTTTCATAAATACAACCTTTAATTTGATTACATTTATGTTCAGTATTGAGAAAAAAATATCTTTCAATAAAATCTCCAGTGCAACAGTTTGTGGTTCCTTCTCTGTTGATGCTTTGATGAACTACTTTTTACCAATAAGACAGCAGTTCACAACAATTCAAAGAAAAGGGGTGTTTAAATCAAGAATCCACCCATCCATATTTGGTGTTTCAATAGCTCAAACACCAAATATCCATTGACTTTTGCTTAATCCGGCTTTCCCATACTTCATTGGAGGTGTTGAAATCAACTCTCATTGATGAGGAAAAAGACATAATCTTGTTTGCGGAAAGACATTCTTCCATTCTCTACACAAACTATTTCAACAGAGCTCTGTGTGAAGTATTGTGTGATTGATCAGAAGTTTGTGAACGACATTGATGGACTTTTTCCACTTGTATTACTTTTAATTTAGCCTTTTTTTCTTACCCAGTGGAATTGATTTGACATCAGATGATCCTCTCAATAACTAGAAAAACTTTAGAACAGTCTTCTTAATAATAATTTCCATTCTATTCAGATTTGCCTTGCCTATGACTGTAGGCCTTCACTATATGACACCTGTATGTCCTTTTCTCACCTGGTAATCTAATAATAATGTTGAGGATGAACCCTTTTCATAGTTATTTCAGTCGACGGCGATTCAATTCAAATCTAGCCTGTGGATATTCAATAACTCGAGTACAAGACTTGCATGCATTCCCACCATACAGAACACTGACTGAGTCTAAGTATCAGTCAGTGTACTTAGACTGATACTCCCGGGAGTATGTAGTGTTGTTTTAAACGATTTGCTTTCTTTTTTTAAATTGTCCAATAATCACTTCCTGTGTTGAGTTTTCTTGATAGAGAATATTAAAGTTGATGTAGTGACAACCAGCTATAAATAGCTAAAGTACAAAAATACTTAAGACTCCCTCTAAAAACACTCAAAATGGCCTATTTCAATAGCTCAAACACCAAATCTACCTTAATATTCATTAATAAACAAAACACTGCAGATTTCTGCAGAATCTGACATCTGGAGTCTTATGGCTCCTGGACTTGCTGCTTTGCAAACACCAGACAATAGTGTGTGAAGTAGCATTGCACCAAAGTATTTCAACTTCACAAGTTGCATTTTCTTTCTAGTATTTTAGACATTCTCTGAAAAAGAAAAAAAAAATCACAATGTTGCAAATTTTCTGTGAATAGTTTGGATCTGTGTTTCACAGAAAAGTCTGAGAATACTGAACTGCCAATTTCCAGTATATTTTAAAATTATTTCAGTTGAAATGGTTCCTGGCATTTATCTCATTTTTACAAGAAGAACCTTGAGGAGCCATGGAAAGTGGAATTTTTAAAGTAAAAGTATTAATGAGCCAAAGTGACATTCGTTGTCCAACACTTATCTTAGGTCATATTGCAGAGGTAAAATGTCCAGGACAAAGACTTCTCACATCCTCCTCCCCAGCAACACTCTCCAGCTCATTATGTGAAATCCCAAAAGCATTCCCAAGCAAGAAAGTATATAGATCCTCCAGCAAGACCTGGGTCTGCCCTGGGGTCTTTTCCCAGTGAGATATGCTCAGAAAACCCTCCAGGCGGCATCCTGATTAGAGGTCAAAAATGACTCTGCTCATGCTGAGGAGCAGAGGCCAATCTCTGAGCTCCTTCTGGATGATGGAGCCTCTTATTCTCCGAGTTGGAGCCTGGCCATATGAATGGAGCCCATTGTGTTTGTCTCTATGAATTGCAGCACTCAAATTGTCTCCTTTTTACTCTGCATTAAATATGATTAAAATAAAGGCCGTGCTTTTCTTCTGGAATACTTTGTACAGTTTCAATAACATTTCTTTTTCATTTCCATCAAAAGCTCCTTTAACAATATTTAGTCAGCATATTAGTTGTTGGATTGAGAGGATAATTTAGGTTTTTTTAAATACTACCACCGTCATGTTTCTATTAAGGGCTGCGAAATAATATTTTTGATTTCTCAACTCTTCACTTACCTTGATGTTCTTTTCTGTTTGCCTTGGAAAAGCAAACAGATGTGTAATTAAAAGAAGTGTAAAAAAAAGAAGAGGAGCGCTTTGATGTGCAGGTGCTGCCCAAACAAAATGTTCTATTCAGATAACAGCAGGGTGTGTTGTGATGGTTTAGCTCAAAATGTGTCTTGGGTCAGGAAATACAGAACATGGATAAAAAAACTCATGGTTTGACACGCTCAGCATGTTGGAGCGCCTGCAGAAACTTTGATGCTTCTCCCTGAAAATTCCAGCCAGTTAAGGGATAACATGACTTTGGGAACGGTCAGAAAATAGGCTTACCAACAAGAAATTACTCCCCACGGTCAGAAGACCAGGAGGACATGTAATTCCCCGGCCAAGAGGCCTAAAGGCCATTCTGTTCTCACAATTTCAAAACTATTATTATCTGGATGCGCTTGATTCTTTCCTGTGTCTCAGGGTGCAGATTTGTGGCGATTCAACCATTCGATTCGTTTCAGAAACTTGTGCCTAAGCTGTGCCTTTCTTTTGTCCTTTTTAGACTTTTCCCAGTCAGTGTAGCTAATCGAGTATGATAAACGCGGGGGGTTCAGGGAGTGGGTTGACAGACTGAGCTGGTTCTGGCCTGTGATTATGTGGGACAGTGTGAGTGTGGCCAAGACAACAGGTGGTGTCAGATTAGTTGGTCCTGAAACGAGAGGGAGGCAGAAGAGAGGAGAATTAATCTGTTGCCATCGCTGTGGAGAAACCAAAGCCATTAAACAGCTGTTTCTACTTCCTTTCTAAAGCTTAACTATGCATTTAAATCAACACAGCAGCATCTGTCATTAGATCATTCGGTTTTGTAGTAACGTAAAATTATTTGGAAATATTAAACAATGAAGTCCAAACATCAGAAATGTTTAAACTAGATTCAAAATAAATGCGTTAAGTTTAATCTACACTGAATTGCCTAAAGCATTCAGTGATCATCCTTCACACATATGATATTGAATGACATCCCATTCTTTAAGGTGATGTCGGCCCAAGCCAAACAGCTAAGACATCTTCGAATCTTCTGGTATTTCATTCCTAAAAGTTTAAGACTTTCCTAAAGCCTATTGCTGAAGTCAGACACTGATGTAGGATGAGAAGTCCCTGTAATTAATCCAAAAGAGCTGCCCACTAACTTGCAAATATATGTATTTATGTGCCTTGCTTTGGTTTCCAAGTCTTCTTGGAAAAGTAAGGGACCAACCCCAAAGTTTTCCCTGAAAGTTGGAAATTATCTGAAATGTGGCAATCAAACCCCAGAAAAGATAAATAAGATGACAAGAAGTTGTACGCGGCAGGATTTCTAGCGTGAAGAAACTTAATTACGTGTGATTTTAATTGTGTTTCTTATTTAATGAAAACACCATAATTGCAAATTGTGTTTCTTTTCAACATTAGCGGAATATCAACAAAGCTTTGTGCACATTTGTAATGTAAACACAGTTACTGACTAGCTGGGTGACATAAACGATTAACCTGGCATTACTGCACATGCTCTGCTGAAAAGTTGAACCACTATCATGTCCTTTTAAATCCTTCTTTATGGACTACATATCCTTTCTACTTTGGCTAAATTCGGATCATATATTGGAAGACGTGGATGTATTAACCAGACACCAAGTGTTTGACAAGTTAAAGCCACCTGGTGGCTTTCAAATTCCTGGTTGTTTTATCTTCATTGATTGCCTTAGCAGCTTGATCCAAGATTCCAGATTGATTTTGTTGAACTCTTGTTATTTTCCCAGCTGTGAGGTGACAATCCTTGTTATCTTCTTTTTAGCATTCTTCGACGATTCTTTTCATTTGTATTGTTTAAATGGGTAAAAGTGTTAATGATTATCAGAGACGGAAATGTTTATGCTTCACTATGAACATCTATTTGGTGGATTGACCTCATTTGCTCCTCTCTGGCCAGTTTAGTACTCACTTTTTCTATTGCTATCTTTCTGTTAAAGTGGTATCAGTGTCAGATAAACGTCAAACCAGTTCAGATCCCTTATCCCTCCGGGTGCTCCAATGGGAGGAAAAGCAGACGTCTTAAGTGATACAACAGCGACTCTTTCTGTTATAAATAAACAAGAGAGGGTTGGAAAAGCTGGAGCGGCACAGCCCCTCCGAGCCGTCGCAGGTCTCAGCACATCAGCTGTCAGCTGTCTTCTGGGGGTTACTGGAATCAGCCCCCCTCAGTCCTTTCCTCACAGTTCTGTTACCGGAAACTCACACACTGACACTATTTACAGACCAAATTACTCGTACAGTGTTTGTTTGCTGGGACATTTAGTTCAGGTGGGGAAAAAAATCTAGACTTCTATATGTGTATTGCAAAAACACAAAATCTTATCAAGTATTTTTGTCTAGTTTCAAACATGTTAGTATGCCTGAAATAAAGCAAAACTAACTTATAGGAAACTTTTCTGAAAGATAAAAAAACTTTTTTTTAAGTCAGTAATACCTTAAAAAAGTCCTATTTATAAGTGAAGTAGTCAGACAGTGGGACCAGTACTTATTTTTATCTATATGAAGTAATTATTAACTTAAAATAAGCTCTGATTTCTTGCTGAAAAGTTACTTGTATTTTAGTTTTGTCTTATTTCAGGTGTACAAAGATATTTCCACTAGAAGCTAGATTAAAAATACTTGGTAAGATTTTGGGTTTTAGCAGTGTGACCTTTCATTGTGGCTTTTGCTATACATTTATTTCCTGGAATATTTAGTCACAAAAAGACCGTCTCAGTTAGTTCCCAAGCACAATAAATTAGCAAGCAGAATAGCTTTATTCTACTCCTAAAGTGGTCAAAAAACCATGTGTTTCTGAATGGGTCTTAATTCCATGCATTTCTTAATAACTGCCTCTGTAAATAGGGGGCTTAAAGCTTCACCAGTGGAAGACTGGTGACTGGTGGTCTGTAAGTGTTGAGTCCCACTGGGGCCCAGTTGAAGTAATAAAAGAAAAGTTGGTGTTTCTGTGGGTGTCAATTGGCCTCCACTCTTTAAGATGGCAGAATGTGGTCATGCTTCAAAATATATTAAGCAATAGCTTCTAAAGGAACTTGTAGAACAGAATACTTTTGCTTAGCTGGTATTTTAATTATACCATATATGCTTTCATTTGATGGTTGCGAATGTATAACTTTTGTTATTCCTTTGACCATTTTGGTTTCTTTGAGCTGGAAACTTGCGATGGTAGATACCATTACGCTGAGATTCCTGCTGAGGTGTCGTGTTTCACAGCCGGCTTATGATCCCTGCTGTCTGTCTGGTCACTTTGCCGCCAGCTTATGACCCTTGGCCTGAAATACATTACAGTGACTCAACAATGGTTTGCAAATTATTGGCCTAATTTGTCTGAAATATTTCAGTATTTTTATTTTTGCTAAAATTAATAGTCCAAATAAAGTTTCTAGGTGAAATAACTTGAGATGGACACAGTGGAAAGCTCTTGGAAAAGGTTCCACATCCTCTAAGCTTTTTCACATCACCACAGTGTATTTTATTAAAGTTTGCAGCACTCCAGGGTTTTGGTAAATAAAAATCTTAAAAGTATGGCATTCATTTGTATTTAGTAATCTTGAGTCACCTTTTGCTAGAATTACAGCTGCATGTTTTTTGGTGCATTTTCCTACCTGCTCCTCATATGCAGAGAAATAAATCTTGGTACACTTTTTTTCTGGATTGTGGGAGGAAGCTGGAGTACCTGGAGAGAACTCATGCATGCACAGGGAAAACTCCATGCAGTAAGACCCCAGGCTGGGATTCGAACCCAGGACCTGTTTGCAATAAAGAAATAGTGCTGCACAGAATTCAATAAGTAAAAAGCTGAAGTTTCTTAATAATCCTTAACCAGATGACTGCTGCAAGGACAAGTGTGTTAGACAATGGATGGATGGATAGATGGATGTATGGATATTTTTCTTTGTGTCAACACTTGGTCAACAGAATATGAAAAAGGCCTGGGACATCTGCATTTCATCTCGTTAAAATGTAGTCTATACTTGTCCTTTCCTACAGATGTGTATAGGTGCACCATAAGCACAAGTCTGCACAAGCCAGATGCTTATTTTGACAAGGCTAAGTGTTGGTGTAAAGAGGGAAGAGTGTGTAAGAGCTTGTGTATCTGATGCTAACTAGCTGGAGGCACTATTTGTTTGCCACGTACCTCACATAAACTAAAGGGACAGACAGCAAATCATGAAGGTGTGGCAGACTCAATTTTTCATGTGCTTCAAGCTTTTCCACTGGCAGAAGTGACTGAGATTTGCTGTTTTAGCTTAATATTTAACAGCTCAGTACTTTTGGAAAAGTACTGGGCTGTTAAATATATTTTTGTTTTTTTATATAAATTATTTAACTAGAGCAGATAATTAATTATTGGTGTGTATCAAGCTCACAAAACTGCAAATGGCTAGATAAAACAAATAGAATAAGGACATACATTGAAATTATAACATTACTGGTTTTTGAAATTAAAGATCACAAATAGCATTTTAAAGAATATGTAAAACATGTAGAATAAATCTATTCAGTTTTGACTTTTTTGCTCCCTAGAACTTTAACTTAGTAATTTCTAATGCCAAAAAAACATTGAAAATCTTCAAGTTTTGGGTTTCCAAAAATAAACTTTTCAGTGGAAAATTATTCTATTCAGGTTTAACCAGTCTAAGTTTAAGAGTGCAGTCAGATCAAAACAAAGACAGAATGATATGGAGTTGACCTTTTAAATGTTATTTTCCATATTATATTAAGAATTAGCATGATTAGCACAGAGGCTACATTCATGGGTTCTCTCCAGGTACTCCTGCTTCTTCCTACTGTCCAAAAACATGACTGTTGTGTTGGTTAACCTTTTGTTGTAGAACTCTCAATGAACAGCATGACTTTATAAAAAATATTTTTCTTTTCAATACCTTCTTACACCACTAGTTTTCTTTTTTAAATCTGTCTTGATACTGAAATTTTGTTACTCTCTGTCCTCTTCCTGTAGCTAGCTTCTCTCACTCTGAAGAGTGTTGTTATTGCTAAGGTGTTTACTAATCAGACAAGGCTTGGATTTTTTAGCTTTGGCCAGTCACTGGTCAGAACTGAACAATTTAACCTTTAAATTGTTCAGTTCTACTCTCCTGATGTTCAGTGCTTTTCTATCTTGGGGAATGTGTTCTAATAAACTGATCCAACTGAACACAGTGTGACCTGTTTTATAAACTAGACACTGTAATTGAAACAGTTTATCAGCAAATCTTACAAAACGTTGGTGGATATGTGAAATAATGTTATTTAAACTCTTACAGCTCCAAAGAATGCTGATTTGTATTTGTTCACATAACGACAAGGTGGACTTAATTTAGGTAACTTGAAAATGAGCTTCACACCTCATTCAGTGCTTCTTCCTAGTAGAAAACTAAACTCTTTGTAAAATGCCTGGTATGGCTGCTGTGTGGGAGAATAAATGTCCTGGGGGAAGATGGCCAGGCAGGCACTTGAAGCATGCGTTAAAAATGTGGATTTTTCCTTCACTTTTGGCTCCACTCTTCAGGTCCAGTCTTCCAGAAAATAGTGAGGTTGTTTGTTGCACCCACAGATTTAGTCATGGAACACTTTGAGAAGACAATTGCAGACAATGTCAAACAGTGTTTGTCTTCATGCCCAGTCATTTTGGATTACAGTTTTTGTAGACATGCCAAAGAGCAGCAGAGAACAAATGGGCCCTCACTCATCAAGCGCCTTCTCAAGCCAAGGCTCACTCATCAAAAGTGGCAGTTTGTCAGTTCAAAAACCACTCAGAGATTTTTTCCACTCATATTCATAGTTTGCTTGTTACCAATGTATTGCAAGTGTCTACCTGGATTTGTACAAAAAAAACAAAACTGTCTGGACTAAGTTATTTTTTTCCTCAAAAAAGCTCAGAAAAACAATGCAAAAGACTTTCCTGCCTGGTCAGGCTCAGCTTTATGTGGCTCATTATAGTAAGCCTACAAGGTATACAGTACAGAGAAAACTAAACAAGAATGCCCAATATAAAGACGTGTTGATCTATTTATTGTTGTCTAAGTAGAGGAGGTATTTCTGTTGAGGAAAGAGAGAAATTAAGAGAAAGAGAAGTTAATCAGGGTGTAACAAGCACAGCACACTGCATATACATATTGCTCCGCTCTGCACTGCTCCTATCAATCACAATCAATCACAAATCTAGGTAGATAAGCATTTGATTCACCTTGTGACTACAACAAACAACAAAATGGAGCTGAGAGATGTTAAACAAAGACTGAAAATGGGAGAAGTTATACCAGGGGTGGGCAATCCTGGTCCTTGAGGGCCGGTGTCTTGCAACTCTTAGATGTCTCCCAGGTCCAACACGCTTGAATCCAACAGCTGAATCACCTCCCAAGTGTAGTCAAGTTTTCCAGAGTCCTGCTAATGACCTCATTATTTGACTCAGGTGTGTTGAAGTAGAGATACAACTAAAAGTTGCAGGAGATCGGCCCTCAAGGCCTGGCGTTGCCCACCCCTGGGTTCTACTAATAAGCCAGCAGAGAAAAAAGTCAGGTCTGGAGGCAGACCTGGAGGTTAAGTTGTTAGCAGTTTAAAATCATATGTTAGGTTTATGTTGAGCTTGGGCCTCTAATTAGAGTTAGTCAAATTGTATCGGGCTTGGGCAAAATGTCTATTGGCTCGGGTCAGGCTGGATTTTCTACTCCTGAATTCCAGGTTGTGCTTATTTACCAATTTGCAGACAATGTTCTCCAATACCATTATGCCATTGCCGCCACCCTAAACTGGTGGCAATCTATGTTTTCATGTTGTATTCAACTAATTCTGAGACTTTCATTGGAATGTTGCAACTTGAATCAGGACTCAACATACCAGACAACATTTCTTCTGTCTGTTATTGTCCATTTTTGATGAAAATGTTTCAGTTGTAGCTTTGATCTTCTGATCCTGTAATCCATCTATTTCAAGGTTTGGGTTTAGAGATGCTATGTGGCATACATTGCACCGTTTTACTTTTGTCATCTTTAGCCCATCTGCTAGTTCTCAGGCATCACCAAGACATCTTCAATTACACTAATGCAGCTCACTGTGTATTTTAATTTTTTCTGACCTACCACTGTAAAAGGGTAGGTTGAGAGATGTTTTTGTGTACCTAATACACCTAATACATTTATGCCATATCCCACTGTTTTGAAAGAATCTTCATATCTATATGTATACAGATAATTTAACGTAATTGCTATGCTGTAGTGAACATGATTTACTGCGTTACAGTTAATACTCATAAACTTTTATCTCAGCAGAATGTAGTTTAGGGATTGTGTAGGCCCAACAGTGCCTGGCAGTGCTTGGAGGGAGGATGTGGACTTTTTTCTTTTAGCATGTGCCAGTATTTAAGGAAAATGTATCAAATTTTCATTCACATATTGCTTAGTGCACTTTGCATTCCATTCCTGTTTAGCACTTCCTACTTCTTTCAGTTCAAGTGGATATTGTTGATTTGTAAGAGGTAGAGCACAGTATAGAAATGTGTTTAATGAAGGCTGGAGAGATAAGATTTATATTTATGTATATACAAGTTGTTGTTTTTTTTACTTGCATTCAAGGCCAATTCCTTGGACTTGTATCAGGTGCTTGCAAGGGGAAATATCTTTTTCATCTTCCTGTGTAGATGCCCAACATACGCTACTGGTGGGTTAGGCGAGCTTCTGTTCCTGTTATTGCTATCATGCTCTCACAAGAGAGCATTGTGTGTGAAAATCCAAGAAGTTGAGCTGAGTCCAGTTTCTCTGCTTGTGTGACACATCGCCTCTGCCTCCAAGATGTTTCTCACAGATTGTCCTTGCAGCTGTATCAGAGGGTTTATGAGCAGAGTGGGCGATATGAAGGCCCCTGAAGGATTCTTCTCACCCCTCCTCCAACAGGCTTTGAATGTCTCCGAAATTTTCCAGGTTGGGATTGTCTATGTGTGACTTACAGATGTGGAACAAAAATCCTCTTATGCATTTTATGCATTTCAATTTTATAATGTTGACAGGAGATATTTGTAGTCGCTCACTCCAACCATTAGTGGGAACAGCTTTTCCAATATTTCTGCTTTACTCGTTGGTAAACACAAAGAATTTACATAACACCAAGTCTTACAAATTTCTTCATACCAAAATAGTGGACATTCTGTCTGAAAGACCTATAACCTCCTATTTTAATAGTTCAAACACCATAATCAATAGTAGTGAAATGGTGGAAACCCTGTTGGCACTACTGTAGAAGTTTACATTAATGGTCTTCCTCAGCTCCACTCTTAGGGTGCAAACAATTTGCACCAAGGAAAATTAATAGTTCTCCTGGACTGGCTGCTTTGGAAATGCCAACCAGTAACATGCCAAAGTATTTTAGTCTACCAAGCTGCATTGTCTTTAGAATATATTAGATACGCTCAACAATAAAAACCATAAATAGGTGCATCCATGAATACTGAACAGCAAATAACCCAATCTCCATGTTATATAGACAAACCGATTGCTACAGATTCCCTGATAAAGATATTTTTGTTTCACCTTATCCTGCAAATAATGTACGGTGAGCTGTGACCAGCCGTTTTCCTATGTAACCATTTGAATGTCTAACCGTTGGAATGTGGTAGTCATGTTTGTTCTTGTGCATGCAATTCTTTAAAAATATATTCCAGATTAGCTGGAGATAAGTTGATGGTAGAGCTGGAGGCTGGTGACCTGCGGGTTGAGTTGAGTTCAAACATTATTGAGGGCTCTATATACTGTTGGACGGATAACTTTAACACTACAGGTGTGACTCACCCCCACAAGACTTGGAGTAAAGGTCAAACTTGTATCTAAACTTGAGTGCAGTTCCAAAATAAGCAAAAACGGTGTCTTATGCTGTCCAGCTCCCTTTTACTTGATATCAAACTGATATTTGCTGTCTTAAAGTGTTAGCTTAATACTTACTCTCCAATCAATGTAGGTTTGTGAAGGTTAGTGCCCAGATGGCATCCAGCATGTCCAGATCATACCTCACCCAAGGGAGCGGGAAGCAGGAGATGATCGCGCCAATGCTTGTCTGGTCGGCACAACTGAAAAGAATTTGGTTAGTCAGCAGTTTCCTTTTGTGAAAGGCCCGGGAGTGTTGTTGTACGGGTGTTCACTCAGGGGAGAGAGGATTTGGGGGGTAGGTTTAGTTATTTATTAGCTGGAGCTATTGAAACGGGAAAACTTGCATGACAGAGTATGGTGGAAATAGGAACTGGCAGGCCATGCCGACTGGAAATGCTTGGGGTGGCATTCTGCCAGTCAGATCTAAGCTTATTGGCAGAATATGGGCAGCCTGGGTGCTGAGATGGTGAGAGCACAGTTAAACTCAAGCTGTGTTTCAGGCAGTGAACTTTATCAAGATGATCAGATATGAGAGAGGCTGGCCAAGCTCTGTGCCTCCTCACTGAGTGTCGAAGGTGTTTGTGGGTTAAACTACAGGAAGATGTTCTTTTTCTTTTCTCATTGCTTTTGTACTTTTATGGGTTTGTATGTTATTGCTTTTGAAACAGTAAAGTGAGAGAAATCATCGTCTGTTGAGACTTCACTAGCTAGCTAAATGTCCTGTGGACATTGCCCTTCTCACATCTCATTTACAGCACTGGTCTTCTATTGGAAAAAAGATGCTAAGCTAAAATATGGCACTGAGATAAAAAAAAAAAACAAAAAAAAACTAATGTGTAATATTTACATTCCATATTCAAGATAAAGGAATTTGTTTTGACCTAGTTTTAGCATTAAGTTAGGTGAAGGAATGTCTCCCAAGATGTTTGTCTTCCTTTAAGGGAAGATGCAACCTTCAGGTCTTACCTCCACTCAAGTAGGCATTAGATGTTCAGCTGATTTCTTTTAGTCTAAAATGTAATAGAAATATCTTTTATTGTCTCACAGTGTGGAAATTCAGGAATACAATCAATATGTGATGACGATGTGACTTGTAGATACCAACTATGTCAGTATACAGTGTTAATTTATTTCTGTTTTGGGTTGGGTCTATGGCAAGGTAGTTTCTTTGATTTTTATTACATAGGAACTGAAAGTTCAGTTTTTATTTCCTTTTTCTTGTTTTGGTCTGTCCTATTAAATCCCAAAATACTATATAGAAGTTTATCACAAAACCTACAAAAGGCCAATATTTAGAAGTACTTCTGCATGAAAAGGTACATAAATAGCTAATAAGTATTGCTGCTATTGTGTAAAGCGATACTGTGGTGACTGTGAATGTACTTTATACACTAGGCAGTCCTGCTGGATACTGTGCAGTAGGAATACATGGTTTCAAATATAAACATGATTTTTGTCACCTTAACTAAAGAACACAGAATTATAGTTGCATACCTTTTGGTCCCCTATTCACTTTCCTTTAGATTTGTTTGGTGTTTTGAGTAAAATTAGTAATCAGTAAAGTTATTAGCTTGTATGAAATGATGCATGAGATTAATTTGGTCAGTGAACATATGTTCTTACACTTTTATAACACTAGCTTTATACCAACTGAAATGTAATGGTAATCAGTTTTTGAGGATGAATTTCATATGTTTCCGCTGCTGCTGAAGGTGACATAATGCTTCAGCTGTACACCCTTCATGAGTCCAGAATTCTGATGCAGTTGTAAAGAACTGGGCTTGGTATGCTGGATATTCTCACTTGCCCTGGGGGCGTGGAGTTTAAAGCATACTAAGATTTGTGTAATTTGGGTCTCTACTGCAGCTGCTTGTGTTGGCTTTCTGTCTGGTCATAAGTGGGCAGTCGTAATCAGCTGTTGACATCTGTTGCAAGAGTCCACATTGAGATGGGAAAATTGGATAACATGTTGGAGTATGTCCAGTGAGCAAGCTTGGATAATATTTTATTTGCATGCAAAGCCTTGAGGGCGACTTCAAGTGATAATAGATGGTAAAAGTAAACATCTCACAATGCCTGTTTTCCTGTCTCTGCTTTTGTTTTCCCTCCACCCGTCTAGACTCCATGCATACAACTGGGTGTAGCCTTTCTCTGTGGAGACGTCAACCCCAATAAATCAAATCTCTTTGTTTGTCCCAGGTGAGTCAGGCCTCCAAGGTGTGGGGAGAGGTTCCGCTTCCAGAAGATTTGGAGTCAGAAAAAGATGTCCGGGCATCTCTGAGTTTACTGGATGACGATGAGGACTTTGCAGCTGATGAAGTGTCAGGAGGTGGGCTTGCTAACCCTAACCGCAAACCACAGCAACAGCTGCCCTTAATTCAGTGTAGTCATGTTTTCATTATGCTGTTCTTACTTAACTCATCCCACATTTTTTTAACAGAAGAAATGTTGCTTAAGGAATTATAATAAAACATTTCAAGATTTCAGCTTTTATCTTTTAGAATATAACCCTCCTCTGAAATTACACATTTAAGTGAAGAAAATGTGTGTTTTCCTGCAATTTATTTAACTGCTGATCTCATCCTCGGATCTCTGTTTTTTCCTCCTTAGACCAGCCCAGTGGGGAGGAGGATGGCAGCACTCCAGAGCCTGACAGCACAAGTAAGCATCCAGAAAATCTGATAGATATGTTAAAGATTATGTTTCTGAGTGGTAGATCAGTCAACCTTTTAACACTCCAGCATCTGTGATTCTGATTTTTGCAATTTGTATGTGTGTGTGTGTGCGTGTGCGTGTGTGTGTGTGTGTTTGTCTGAGTGCTGAATGATGAAACCTTCTCTTCCTGCTGCACCTTCTCCTCCCTCGTCGCCAGTTTGCCAGAGTCTGGTCATAACATGGGGCTCAGGCTTTGTCTCTGAGACATAAACACCCCCTCTTCTCTTTTATCTTTTTAACTCATCCCAAAGGTGACAGCAAAATAAAAAAAAAAAAAAAACAACATAGCCAGATGAACATAGACCACTCCATCAGAACCCCTCTGCTTTTCCAACTTGTTCTCTCCTTTGCCACTTTTTTATGTCGGCTTGAAAAGTGTTTATTTGTGGGAAGCCATCACATAATAACATCCACTCTCACCAAAAACCTTTTTTTTTTTCAAATAACAGGCTTGACGGTTGTCATCCTTCTTTATTTTCCCACTTCTGTGCTGCTTGTGCTCACAGTTTTGGACTCTGAACAGCGTAATGACTCAAACACAGACTGAAACAGATACTTCATCATGGATAGACTTTCATGTCATGCTTTGTAAGTTAGAGGCGAGAATCAAATGTGGCTTATAGATGAAACACTTTGTGTAATACAATGAGCCACAAGTGCCTGTGCTACACTGGACTATAATTACAGTACACACCAGAAAGAGCCATGGAGTTAGTTAACGAGTTGTGTTTTTGAGTTTATTGGGTGGATGTGCTAGCATCTGCTTTTAGCTAACAATCCATTCAGATACAGGTGGTATAGTGGAATATTTAGCTTCTCTCAACATTTGAATGTCAGTAATTAGAAGCGTACCACTATGTTATTAATATCTGTATTGCTCTTGATACTGAAAAAAAATTCTAGATTGGGTATTGGTGACAATGTGCCCGACCCATAAGAGCAGACCTATAATGTCTGTGTTAAAAAAAGAAACATTTTAAGTCAATTCAGCACTGTTTTTCTGTATTGGCTCAGTATTGCTAAATGCTAAACCTCAGACATCTGTAGTGGTATTGGAAGTGAGAAAAAATGGATCCGTGCATCCTTATTAGTAACATTTTATCAAGTAAATTGTTCATTGTGTGTTCTGAATATGAGGAAGATGGATTTTAGCTTGAATCCCTCTTGTATTTATGTCTTAGATTCTCATTTTAAAGTTAAGAAGCGAAGTACTTTTTATTTTGCTTTCTCTGTTCTGCAGTCGTTTATGTTGTTTTTGGTTATAATCAATGACATACCGTATATTAAAGGTTTAATTTAGGTGTATTTTTAAGTGATTCAAAGGAAGTTCTTCAGGCAAAGATCAAAGAAGCAAACATAATCTGAGCACCTGATGGTACTGCTTAGAGAACAATCACTTATCAATAACTGATTGAACCACATTACCCAGCATACTTTGATAACTATTTATTATGCTCTATAATACTGAATTGTATAAAAAAATTTCACTTTAAAGTTCACTGTGCCATAAAAAAAGTCCTTTGCGCACAAAAGCCAGAGTCCTTGACAAAAGTCATATCCATTTCTCTGATTGGCAGCAGTTAATCTAAGATTTTACAAGAGTAATACTTCCTTTAGAAGGAAATTGAAATGACATAGAACCCTATTCCACAAATATTACAAAACTATGACTCCAAACTAAAAAGTTACAGATGCTCATCTGAGCCGACCTGCAATCTTGATCTCATCTAAGTGGAAAAGCCAAAAAATGCCCCAACACTGTCTCAGTTGCAGGGAAAATAAGTCAAGATAGACCTTAAATGCTTTAATGTAGTATCTGTAAAGCCATAATGGGAGTAAGTGACCATGGAGGAACGGATAAATATCTGGAAACAGAGATCTGTTTCCAATGTAAAATATTAGTTTCATACATCTGCAACAAATTAAGCGCTTCACACAAAAGGAGTTTGTGGTTATTGAGAAACACATTTTAATTTTTCTCTTTATTAAATAAAAAGAAATTGTTATATCAAGCATCCTGCATTTCTTTGTTGGCTCTATAAGCTTTAGATGCTGATTACGTCATGGAAGCAAGATTTGTTTTGTTAGCGGCACTGGAAGCTGACATCAGTCAGCACATAGCATCATGCGCTTCGTCTCTTAGAAATAGCTCTGACATAAGGCTTTGCATGAAGCTGAGCTGTTTAAAGAGCTGCAGGAAATTTTAGCCTGGCTGACATTAATGAGAGGGGTGCTGACAGGATGTGATTGTGACAGATCAGAATAGTAAGGTGCAGGTTGCTCTTAGTCCCTCGGTAGGAAAGAAAACAGAAACAGAAACCGAAGGAGACCTGTCTTGTAAAGATCCGACTTTTTAGTTATTTTCAACCTCAGGCAACTTACTTTGAGAAGTGTTTTAGTGTCTGCTAATCTCAGATTAACAGTTTGTAAATATAAACCCAGTCCTTGTCAGCTTATTCACATTTATTGTTTTCATAGAAATTTGTGTCCACATATAACTCAAAAAGGCTTAAAAAGAGCAGGACTTTCTAGCAGAAATGTTCTCATCTGAAGGGTGGCTTTCAGGCCTGCATTCTGCTCAGTGTGATCACTTCTCTATGATTGGAAGAGGCAAAATAATTCCATATATAGATCTGAGCTGCACAGTCCTGGGAAGGAAATTCAGCTTCCGGTGCTGAATGTGGAATCATTTGCTGAGTGGCTCTGTCCTGTGAGCTGACCACGCTGCCCACCCAAGCCTCTGCCTTCCTTCCCCTTTCAGTGCTATAAAATAGGAGACACAGTTGCCACATTTGCCCCCATTATGCTGTGTTTCCTGTTTTGTGACTGTTTGATGAGGGTTAAGGCGTGTCCATTTCCCTTTGTCTTTCCAAATCAGTGTGAAACATCTGGGATTTTAACTTGTCAAAATGAGATTATTTTAAAGCATTCTTTGTCCATTGTTGCTATTAGTCCAATGTAATCACAGTCTGCAGTCTCCTCCATAAACATAAAAGTAGTGTCTCATGTCTTCCTAACCTTTCATCCTGACCTCCGATCCCTGAGAACCCAACAAGATTTCTGGACGACAGATCAGACCCCCTTCATCCGTGAGAGCCTTTCCTTGTTCCATAGATTCTCTGAAGGACTTTCCCAATGCACTAATAATGTTGGCCATTATTGTTGGAAAATTAAGACACAAAGGTTACCATGTCTGTTTATTGAATGGAGATGGGAACTGTGGGATTTAATAGATTTTTTTTTAAAACAACATACTGGCTCTTCATTGCTAATAAGTAAGAAATGAATGCAGAGCTAATGCATAAACATGTTTCAAAATTCGAGTTAGTGTTTTTACAACTATATAGTCACAGAAAACACCTATTGCATGCATTGATTCAAAATCAATGGCACCATGCACTAGTGGAACAAGTTAGCTTTGGGCTGTGGGTGGGGCTAATGACCGGGTCCTTCATACACAAATAATAAAGCTCATGATAATATAACGCTACAACATAGACATGCCTGCAACAGAGGTACTTACAAGCTTCACCACCAGAGAGTGACTATATCATTTTGAAGTCCATCAAAGAGACATGAAGTATAACAAACCAAGAGAACAACAGAAACATTAGGCCATGATGAAACAACACAAATTCAAAGCAGCTCAGCACCACGGATAGCATCAAATCATTTTGACACTTTAGCAATTTCAACTCAGAGCCTAGAGCAGCTAGCAACTGGAGAAGCTGGGTTTATTGTCGATGCATTGTATGCAGCAGCACGCGTTGAAGCGGACAGGCAGTGGCACGTGTCAACCCTGCCGCATGCGCAGCCTGTCGCAGCACTTCATATACCGCTAGGCCTGTTGCAATAAACAATAAGTCAGTTAATCGCACAATAAATTAAAACTGCTTTACTACAATCTACCTGCAATGCATGTGGCTAGGGTCAGTCCGTGGCAAGATTTATCAAGGGGGGGGGCATATTAAATGGCCCCTGGCAGTTTTGGCAGACCTGAATCACTGTCAACAAAAAGGTCTGGTTCATCTCCAAGAAGACAAACAAAATATGTGTCCAGTTTACTTGTTGTCTTTCTTCCTTTCTTTTAGCTCCACTTTTACGCTTATATGAAGAGCCACTCATGTTAACTTATTCTGTAAAAATGCTCTACCTTGTTTGCCATCTGTTGCCAAGTGACTGATGATGACGTTGGTGGATGGTTGATGACGAGTTGTACCCAAAATACATTTGGAGACAATATGGGTGATCAGTCTCTGACATCATAAAAAGAAATTAAAAGTAAAGGTGTGGTTGATAAAAGGCAAATACTTTGTGTTGTTATTAATATTTGCCATTGTGGAAAATAAAATTTGTCAATAAAATTTTGCTCTAAATAAAGGAAACATGCTTTGGCGGTCCATACACAAAAGGTCCAGGGGCCACAAATGGCCCCCAGACCACACTTTGAACACTCCTGATATAAAATGCCAGAATGTAAACCTACATAAATGTGCATTTTGTTGCAATCTAAGAAGAAGAGCACAAAAATATTAGTCTTTATTGATTTTTTGATTAAAAAAAATCAATAAACTAACTTTAGTTAGTTGTTTTCGGATAACTAAATAAGGTCCAGAATGCTAAATTCCTAGTCATCAAATAGTTAAGCAGTAAATTCTTCCTGACATAATGCAGCCAAAGTTTGGATTGTTCCATTATCTCTTGAAGAGAAATGTTACATTATGTAGTTGTCACTTTGACCAGGCCACCTACTTGGCTTGGCAGCTAGTGGTGGGCAGAGAGGGATGTGTGTCACAGTGGCATTACGTTTATGAGTGAGAGATTCAGGCTGTCTCTCGGGCAGCAGCTGGACGAATGGGGGCAGCTGAAGTTATTTTGGAGAGGTCTTTGTTGTTGTTCTGATGGGGGGCCTCAAGGTGGCTTCAAATTTATTTCAAATGCCTTTAGTCTCCACTGTAGACTAAGCAGACATAATGAAGCAGACCAAACACAGTTTCTGAAGGACAAATTGCGTCACATCCACTCTTCACAAACAGCTGATTGTACGCATGGGTATGGACAGTTTATTCCAGCTGAATCGTTTTAGTCACCAATTTGAGTCCTAAGACTCAATCCATCTTCATGATCCTCCTCTTTGTTGTGCCAACAACAAATGAGTTGCCGTGGAGTGGTTCAGTGCACCACTCCTCCTGAGGAAAAATATGTTTGGGGATCTGCTGCAGCTTTAAGGCTCCTAGCTTCCAACTTTTATGTATTTAAGTATCTCCCACATTATGATTTACACTACAGTACAAACTAACGTGAAAACAAAGCAAAGATTACAGCTTATGGCTAGAATTTGTCACTGTTGAGTGTATTGTAGTCTTGTTTATACCAAATTTTCAAGTTTATTTGGATAAAGCTTCACAGTTGATCAGTAGCTTCCTGTTTAAACACAAGGGAGTATCCATATTAAATAGAGCCTCCCATGAGGGTTTTCGGCCCTTAATGGGATTGGCTACATTTTTCCTAGTAGTTTGTGAAGTTATAATTAATTAGACTTGCAGTCATCAAATACTTAGTAGTTTTAGCTGTGATTTACCTTTCTTCCTTTCGGAACCGAGTTTGTAGAAAAGTAAAGGACTTCTCAGAGTGGTTGATAGTTAACTGGTAGTCAGATGGCTTCTCCTGCTTTAGTTGATTTTAGCTAATTTAAAACTAATTTAGCTCATTTTAATTTGGGAGTCACATTCCCCAGAAAAATCTGTGAATAGCTAACCACGAAAAGATGAGTGTCCACCATATGAAATCTGTTAGTGGACATGTATAGTTTTTAAATACCTAAAATAGTTACATTGATATTGTCTTGACTAGTCAGCACCACAAGGATTAGGCAAAACCCTCACTTTTTTGGAACTACAACCAGAACAAGCCAAAACTCAAGTATGATATAAATTGCAAATCCAAGCTCAGACTTGCAAGAATAATCTAAACCAATCATTTTGACAGGGACATGTTAAAATTCAGGAACACCTTGGGTGAGAAACACACAGAAAACCTCTCAACTATAGTTTTCTCAAAGTTTGCACAATTAAAATTCCCTAATGTAGTGCTATATCACTCAGATATGAATAATTTGAGTATTAAGTAGTTTTAAAGTTATAAATCAGCTGTAATGTGTAACAGAGGAAAAAAGTCCCAGAGTTATTCTTTTCAAATATTTCTGTTGGAAAAAAAGCAGTTTACATGCTTCCTACTTCATTGATTTGTTTCACTCAGAAATGGTGTCCCAAAGAACACATAAATCAGTTAATACAGCTGGAATGCCTTATCTGGCTGTCACTAATTCTCAAATTTGCAAAAGACCGCATTGTATAAGCAGACTTCAAAGTACAAATTAGCTGTAATTAGTTTGGAGCTCTGTTCTTGAGGCTTAGATCTTTTGGAGAAACCATGCTTTCTGTCATATTTTTCTTAGACGGCCTGCAGATTTAAAGTGTGTGGCATTTAGTATCTTTGGTCTAACAGCCTTATCTTGACTTGTTGTTTGCACAGCACTGGTGAGGTACAGTCAGTCTGTAGTAATAATATATTTTTCTCAACTCACTTCCAAATATGTCAGTAATGAGCTTCAGAAGCCATATGGTTTGCGGCATGTGCAGTTGTGAAACAGCTGGATTCAACAGCAATGAGCTGTTGTTTAGTGATGTCTGTTGAAGTTTACGGAGTGGACTGCTAGACTCTGGATTGGAGCATAAACATCTGTCTCTACCATGTCCCATTGTCATCTTTTCTGAAGTTTTAGTTATTGAAAAGATTGAATAAATCATCAAACTGTAAACATCCCTGTCGATATGTCATAATATCATCCTTTGTGCAAGTCATCTGACTTTCAGAACCCATCTATGTTTCAGAACAACTTCAACCCATTTCAGGCGACATTTCATAGGCTCGCTCAATCATCCGAGTGGAAGAATCAGTGAGTCACCACAAAACAAAGAGAGATCTTTGTTGATATTCCCAATGCAAAGCTTTGGGACAATTTGTTGGTGCTCAGTTCTTCCATCTGAACAGGAAAACAGGAAGTGCCTTGTCCTTGTGTGGCGGCACCATCTCAAGGTGAATGTTTGTGTCAAGTGGCAAAGATGTGTGAAGTGGTCTGCATGTTTGTTGAGTCAGACCAGTGATGTCTTCCAACCTTCTCTCTTACTTCCTGGTGCACTCCAGACAGACATTTGGCCTATACAAGCCATTGTTCCTTTAAACATGGTTATCTTTAACATGTGGGTGGTGGGGATGGCTGGGAGTGTGTCATTTTCCTGTCTTGCCATTTGTGTTTATCTATTTTGGCAATCCAACTTCAAATTCTTTATCTTATTGTCACTTTCTGTTTTCTCTCTTTGTTTCCCTCTCCTGAAACTTAAACTTTATAACCCCTCTGCAACCGCCTGGCTAACTTTGACCACTCCTGCCCCTGCTTTGCTTGGCTCATTCCAACCTTTACCCCCTGCCGACTGTCTTACCCCCCTCCACCAATTCCCTACCCTAGCTATTGACCAACTGTTGAAGTCTTGGTATCTGGGACACATACAGAGCCCAAATGAGGAGCAGTACAGTAAGTCTTGCACCATTTCTCTGTCTTTTTTGTCTTTGGCACACTCTACCAGTCACCTGCTCCACTCCGTTATGCTCACATTTCCAAACACATTCAGAGAGGTTTGTATGAAAGCTTGGGCATGTTGAGTTCTGTTTCCAACTTCTCTGTTTTTCCAAGTGCTTTTCTCTCCCAGTGATTCCTAATGCCAAAGGAAAATTTATGGGGTATGTTCCATAGAGCAACAATGAGCTCATCATGCTCAAGTGACAACACTTTCAATCCCAGCTGCAAAAGATGTTTTGGCAACTTGCAAAAAAAAATGGACTCATCTCTCTAATTAGAAAAGTCCTATGAACTATCTTACCCCAGTGTGACGAACCAGCTTAAAAAATGTACAAATTTTAAGCACAGTAGTAGTTTTGCTTCCAATTGTGACTATGTGCTGTGGGAGAGTGCAAAGTCAGAATTCATCTCCAAAAATCTCCCAAAGGGCATGAAGGAGAGTTGGAGACAATTTTTTTGGCTGTGGTCCAGGGTGAGGGTTAATAGGAGGGGTCTTTTCTGCAGGAACTGGGCTAAGACAGAGCCAGCTGGCAAATTAATATGTAAGATCCACAGACTGACTGATTTTATGACTTTCGGTTTTAGTGAAGTTTTTGACTGATTCCCTTTGAGAACTGTAATATATCAAGAAATATGAGATGCATTTAGAATTTTTTTTTTTTTTTTGCCTTCCATTCATGTGGCTCTGTAAGAACTAAGGCGATATCACAATACGTGTGAAAAACCTTCACTAAAACTTTTTTCTGTTTGTCCTGTTATCTTTTTTAATATCTGTTCTTCAATTAGGCTTTGGAACCAAAAGGAAAACTCTGTCTAATTTAGATGAATATTTAAATGTTATTTCTGGGTAGTCTCATTTTTTTTTAACAAGTAAGCTAGTAAAGCAGTAAACCCTTCCTGTAGGAAATAGTGGAATCATTCAGGAGTGGCTTTTTGCAAATCATTTGCAGCCTGTAAGTAGAATGGTAAGCTAACCATTAATATAAGTCTGTGTATATTCCGAGATTATTCCCATTTATGCCTCCAATTTTCTTTCCCTAAAATCTTCCGCCCCTTTGCAGTCCTACTTCTTACATCCCTGTGCTTCCTTTAGCTGTGTTTCAAACATCTGGTTGAGACTGAAAATTGCTACTTAGAGAAATCCTGTTCTCTTGGTAACAGGATTTTCATAAAAAAAAAGGGTTTCTCACAGAACAACCTGGGAGTTCTTATTATGTAAGAGTATGATATGTTCACTTACCAGAAACAAATCTGATTTTGACTTTTCCTATTCATTGGTAATTGGTCAATTAAACTGAAAATAATTTTGCAGTACATATTTGTGACAATATCAATAGATTAAAATATAGAATTTAGTTTAGATACTTAAAATTAAACTTTTTGCTTTCTCTTTAAATGGTTTTACTGTTGCTGTGGGTTCTAGTGTTGGGGTTAAAGGTCAAGCCCCGTGTGGTTGAGCTTTAAAGGCCAAACTCGGTTTGCTGCTCAATCATTTCTTTGTCTTCTGCAAAGGCCTCTATGTGTTAAGAGGGGGCCCTTTTCACAAAGCTTCCACAGTTCTACTGAACAACTTTAATAGCTAAATCAGATTCTGAATTAAAAGTGTGGAATGCTTCTTTTTCAGACTTATTTTTGCCCCTTTTTCTCTTGTTCCCACTCGTCACATCTGCAAATTGACAGTTTCATCACCTTTTAATGGTGGCGGGTCTCAACAAGGGGATTTCTCTGTTAAAAACAGAGGGATGCACAGAAGAGAATGGATCTTGGAATAAAAGCGCCGCTCATTAGCCGCAGGGCACATCCTGGCGTCCCAATCAAAGGAACCCAATCACACTCACCAGTTTGTGGCGGTATGCTTAGAGAGAGTGGGAGCTATGAACCGCTGTTGACCGGGCAGCAAGTACCCACCCAAGTGATTAGATTATATGCGGGTCAAATAAAATGCTTTCATGACTAACTTTGATGTTGCTCGTCTTTCAACAGAACAATCAGGATGAACAATTGTACTATAAATCTAAAAGTTGCAGTCTGAGATGCAACCACTCGAGGCTGTTCTAACACTCACATCTCTGTTGATACATGTTCACCTCAGTGTGTTTTCATAGGCAATGCACCGTTTACATTGCCATAAATGAGGCTTTTCTTCTCCTGGAATGAGGTGTCTTGAGGAGGTAATGCTGTTTTGGAAGAAAAAAGGGCCTCGTAATGTTCAGTGACCACACAGTCTGCCTCTGAGGCACACAATCTTTTTAATTAAAACACTCTCCCCAGATGTGGTATATGGTTATTTTCAGTCGGATCTTCAAATATATGTATTAAATTAGTGATTTTTATATGAAAGGTTTGATGCGTGCCTCAGCTGTAATTAGAAAATTTAGTAAACAGCTGTCGTATAAGCATATTGGATATCTTCTCATTATTTTTCCAAACAATTTAGTAGGAAAAGGGTCTTTATTTCAAATGTGGCATTTGCTTTTGGGTGTCATCCAAGGAGCTCTCAGTGGATGCTAAATGAGCCCTTTGAATGCTGAACAAAACAAAACAAATCAACAACCCAAACATGAGGAGTAGCCTAATTATCATTTTTCATTCAGTAGCGTAAAAAAAGATGAAAACAATAAGGCTCTTTGGTCAATGACAATAAAAGCCTTTTCTTGAAATAACTTGCTAAAAAGCCCCTTCCAGTTGGTGTATATATTAAATTTTTTCACATTGTTAATGATGCACTGGTTGGTGCAGGATCAAAATTTGGCCCTGATCTGTTGGTCAAAACTCATCATTTAGTTCATCAAAGCTTTCTTTTGTTTAATCACAAATTTGTTCACAAGAAAGTAATAAAGAAATACAGAGGCTGAACAAACTCTCTCCTTCTCAGAAAAAAACAGGATTAAGATCAATTTTTGATGTATTTTGGTCCTTTTTTTGGACTATGAGAGGAAGACAGAGTACCTGGAGATAATCACATATGCATTGGGAGAACATGCCAACGATGTAAGGACCAGGATTTGTACCCACAGCCTTCTTGCACTAAGGCAACAATAGTGCCTCCTGGGTCAACATGCAACCCAACATTTTTACATTCAATTAAAAAAAATGTTTATACAAATTCAAATTTATGTTTTAGAGGCCAAAATTTTTAATCAGTTTCAGACCTAAAAGAATACTCGGAATGGGTATTAAAGACAGAAATGCAATAGTATGCCTGCAGGTGATAAAATGTCCACTTGATGGGCACCACACAGAACTAATTCATAAAGGCCCCTAAACGAAGATAAACTCCATTATTTGCTGGCATCCATAGTTTCCAAACCTGTTAATAAATATGGAGTTGTTTATGCATGCTTGCTCTTTATGTCCACACAGCTTATTTCCTTTTCTGACTCAGCAGACTCCTTTTTAAAATTTAAATCCTTGCCTTTGGCTTAACAAGTTGCATCTCAATCCAAGAAGCAGCACAAATATTGCCCCTCTCCCTAATCTTCCTGCTTTCTGTCTGAATTCAGAGGCTGGACGGCCGGTCCAAACAAAATGTTAGCAGTAGACTAAAAATGGGGCACCCTGCGGGCCACTGGCTATATTAAGTTTCACAGACTTGGCCTGTGACATTGGAATTATAATAGTACCGCTGACATTTCAGCTTATAATGAGCAACACATAAAATGCATCAATATACATTATAGAAGAGATCTGTAGGTTTGCCTGTAAGGAGAATAATTAGCTGAAGACTGTGATGAAAAGATCATCGGGTCAACACAACTTTGGAAACAGTTAATCCTTTAAAATGCCAGGCTACATTAATTTGTTTCTCAGGGGGTCATAAAAGCCAACTGCGACAGCTTGTTTTCTATTGAATTTAGAGAAACTTAAACCTTTTCACACTTTGTCGTGTTAGAACTGCAAACTTAAGTGTAGTTCTTTGGGAAAAAGATGTGTATTTCTATATTTTCACATCCCTAAATAAATTGCACAACTTTGTGCTACTTTCTTTCTGTCACATAAATACCCAATATACAGAGGAATCTTTTGTTGTAGTTAGGGTTGGACAATAAATCAATAATACATGGCGCAATAGACACACAATTCATATCAATAGATAATTTCATTTCACTACTCAATTTCTCACAGCCAGCTAAGCTACCTGAGTGGCATCAACTGAAACTCACTCTTTGAATACCTAGCAACAAAGTGTTGAGTAACTTCAGCTGTTTAAGGTTTCACCACTGTGTCTCAAAACTGCCTAAAAATAAAAAAAATAAGACAAGTGAAGTGAAAAATGTGGAGAAAACAGGAAAGGGCACACAACCAGTTCGGCAATATATCAAATATTTTAAACAAAAAATAATAATCAACAATTACTAATATCGAAGGATATAATACAAAGTTTTACTGTAATTGATCAAGAAAAAGAAGCTTCTGTTTTCTTGATAGCTTTAACAACAGTTATTGTGTGCAGTTATTAAAGGTTCACCTATCCGAAGCTAAAAATATCATCTAAACCATCTCTAGAGCACCTGGATCAATCTGAATTTTAATCCTCAAAAAGCTACCATTCTACAGGTCATAACAGCTATCTGGAGCCAATGTTAGAGTTTAGAGTGCTTTAACCTATACCAGCTGACCTATATGTTCAATGACCCAGTCATTCCAGCTAATAAAAAACCACTGCGAGGGATGGATATAATCCTTGCTGCATTCCCCTCCAATGCTCTCTCACCTTCCTGCCTCATATGTTTGACTTGGTTGATGTGGAGGGAATGCTGAGGCCCTCTTCCAGAGTCATTCACAGAGGATTTACTTCTTCCTCACTGCCGCTCGCATAGCAGCGATATAGACTTAGGAGTCCTACTCACCAAACGCCAGAGTTGCTGCTGGCGTGATTTTATTGGCAACCTTTTTGTCAGATATCTGCCACTGTTTAGGAATGTTGACAGTTTGTCTCCTTCTGCACCGTAGAAATCAGAATATCCCTAAGATACCCTCTTACTATGCTGTGTGTGTTCAGTATATAGACACATACGTACAGAAGTACAAGCCATCATTTGTAGCTTTGCAAAATATTCAGCCAAAGGGAAATAAATGTCAAACATTATGACACCACTTGATTATAATGTGTAAACTAGTAGTGAGTCTGTGGTCCTGGTTTGTCAGTGTGGTTTGATTTTCTCCTCCCCTCTCTCCATCTCCAGTTTATTACCGAGCTCTTGTCAACTTCACAAACTCCGTGGTTTACGGCTCTGAACTCGAAGACATCTTCTCTCCAGAATATAGGGAAATTTCTGAAGCAGTGATGGACACGGTACGTCTAGCGACCATTTGAGAAGTCCGTGCTTCATACGTCAGAACCTGCTGATTTAAATATTTGTGAGTTGGTTGCTTTGTTTAAGCATTTTCCTTTCCCTCAACAGCTGGAGTCTGAGTACAACAAGATTCCAGGTGTCCAGACGGTTAATGTGGTCCTGATCAAGTAAGAGCACAAACTTTCTGAATCAACCCTGTTGACAACCAAAGTATATATCCTGCTTCTGCTGCTACCTGTTTGGGTTATTCTGGCTTCGTCACTTTCTTTGTTTTCTGAAAGCACAAAATTGTCATGAAAGTTGCCCATATTCAGTAAAATTTCAGTTTTGGAGGAAATGTTAAATTAAGACCCTGAAGGCATTCCTTCTGTTGCCATAAAGTGTGCAGCTTCATCAGAACTGTCTTCCTTTGTACTTTGTATTGCCGTGTTGCAGAAAATGTGCTATGTAAATAAGATTACCTTTATCTTTACTCTCTGCAGAAAAGTGATAAGAGAGGATGGAGTTGATGTCTTTGTGGAACTTGACGTGGGCTCTGAATACAACAGCAATGAAGAACAGATCCGCACCGTCCTCTACAACGTGGTGAAGGAAGGAGCTATTGCTTCCTACATCACATCAGTCCAGGGTTTTCAGTTCAGGCAGCTTGGGAAAGGTAAGAACAACAATACCTCCATGTTTTAGCAACTTAAAGCCTACCGGGACAATAGGCAGTTTCTTCAGGCAGTTTGTTCAATGTTTGCCTTTTTTCTAGTAGAAACTCTGCCTTCAGTGGACCCTATAGCAGTACCAGGTTTGTACGGTACCATGCCTGCTGCATGGTGAGGAAGCTGATTTTGCTGTAGAAACTGTAGAATGACTGTAGTGCATTTATCCTGCTATTTTATGATGCCCATTACTTTGACATGTACATGCGGTCTGGGTAATGTTTTGCATGGAAGCACCAAGGTAGAGTTTTGGCTGCGATCCCTGAGGTCCAGTAGTGCACAGAGAACATAAAGGACCTTTGCATGGCATGAGTTTGCTGAAAAGATGCTTGTGTTCTCTGCAACGTGAGGCGGCATTTGATATCTACAAGTTCCACTGGCCAGGAGAACAAGCATGACACCTGATAGGATTTTTACTGGACATGTTAACTGCTGAATGGGTGGATTTCCTGTAGAGCTGTTTTCACACATGAACACTGAAGACTTTCCAGAAGTTGATTCTGAATTCACAGTGCACATGTTTTATAAATAAAAATATTAATAATTAAATTTAAGGTCAATTTAAAGTCATATTCAATAAATTACAATATGCGTTCTGATGAAGTAAAAGTACATTTTTTGGTACTACTACATGTAAACTGATATTAAACATACTGACAAGCCAGTATTTCTGGATTAAAAATGTTTTATTTTTTATTGGTCTGATTTAATCTTATGATGTTAAATTGTTGTCTAATCATCAGTGTGCGTGAAATCAATTTGTCTGTTTCACTGCGTTCAAAAAATAAACAAACTTTTCAAAAATATTCAGATTTATTGAATATTGCTGTGCTTCAGAAATACTGTAAAATATTTCTTATTCACATCCAATTAAAAAAAATCAAATTCAATCAGATTCAGAGCAAGCTACATACAGATTAATTATAATTATACATTATTACAATGAAACTCGGTTAATCACATATGGCCAATAGGTAGAAAAAAAGGTTATCTAAGAAAGCTCTGCTTATTGCAATGACTTATTGACTGCAATATTTCCTAATTGAAGGCAAGCATTTGGTCACAATAGGAAGGAATAACCCCATTTTAATAGGATGGAGCTTCCGTGTGGATCTTTGAAAGGCGAGAAAGGGGACAAGGAGACAAAGGGAAACAGAGAATCACCCAGCCAGGCATATTCTCTATGGGAAAGAAAAAGAAAAGAAGAACAGAGTTGACTGCAGCACTAGTTCCATAAATGGCTTTATCTAGGAGTGAAACTCAGTCAAAAACACTTTCTATGAGGAGGAGGAAGAAAAGCCTCTTTCACAATAAATTTTGATTTAATATTCACTTCAGCTTAGCAAGAACTGTTTTACATCTTTTAACCTGTTTAAAATTTTACATGTTTAAAATTCTTAACAGGTGTTCTCGTGTGAAAATGGCCTATGTGTATCTTATCTGGCTTTATCAAAGCTGTTGGGGTTACCCAGGAAAGTCTGTATTATCTTATCTTTCTCTCATAGCCTGTCCTGTATAGTTTGTCTGTTGTACAATTCTGTCTTTTCATGTTGGCCAGTCTGTACAGTTTGTTAGATTTAATGTCCTTAGTCTGTGTGCGCTCTTGTTTACCTTTTGTGGTTTGTTTGTATGTCTGGTTTTACTTGATTTTTGATCTTGAATTGTATGTGAATTTCTTTATATTTCCTGTCTACTTTTGTGTACTTATCGACTCATCTATCTGTCTTTATTGTCTGTGCATCCAGCCTTTCCAGTATGACCACTCAGAATAATGTTTCTTGAATGGAAATGATTTATATTTTATTGATGCCATGTATTGGTTGCTTCATATAGTCTGCCAATGTGTTATATGTGCTTAAATGTGACACTAGAATAGTCTGTTGGCTCTTTGCTCTGCATGTTTTGATCCTTGTTTGTACTACCCTTTTGCATTTGTCACAGTAACACCCATTAAAAGGCCTTGCATGGCTGACGAGTTCAGGTGTGGTGATGGAACATGCATCCTGATAGACTACGTGTGTGACAACAGACCCGACTGCACAGACTTGACTGATGAAACCAATTGTGGTGAGTGCTTTCGAATGACTGGTTGAGCTTTGTGTTATGGCTGTCTGATGTGCCACACCTTCACTGACTGACAAGTAACTTCATATCACACCTATATTCATTGACAAAGTTTAATTGAAAATCTGTTCTTAGATATGATTAGGTCCATCCCTGTGGTCGCCACAACCCCTGCTGCGATCACTCCCACTCCTGGACCAGGGGGCCCCCGGCCTCCCATCCCACCTCTCCGGTGCAAAGCAGATCAAGCTAGATGCCAGAGTGGAGAATGTATTTCTCGAATTTTTATTTGTGATGGAGAACGGGACTGCCAAGATGGTAGTGATGAACTGAGATGTGGTAAGTCAGATTTCTTCATAGATTTATTTGAAAACAATTCAGGTTTAGACTCACCTTCACCCTTTCATAACCCCATGACTTCCTCATCTTCTACCACTTTGCACTTGCTTGTAATTTCCTCCAAACCCATTGACCATGTAGTACACATGTACTTACACTACTCCTACCCTTACTCTAAATGGTTTATTACTATTCCCAATAAAAAATTTTGTGTTTTTATTCTGAGTAGTTATTTAAGCCCTGGGACATTTTTTGTGTTATAAATATTACTCATAGGTGCCAAAGCTTGATAGATACAGGTAGATATTTGGTTTTAAAGTTCTTTTAATATCTAGATTTGGTTTTAAACATTAATTAGAAGTTTAGTAGTCTAGTCAAGATTAAGTAGTGTGCAAAAAAAAGAAGATTTAATTAGTTTATAATGAATTAAATGAAATGACATTAGACTTATATAGCAGTTTTCTAGATACTCAATTTTAAATCCAGTTAAGCTTTTGGATTCATGCTTTCGGGAATTTTAGCATTTTAAAGATTTTAAAAAGAGTCAAAAGTTATTCTTATTTTAACCTACTTTTAGTAAAATCCTTGTAAATATTACAGTTTATTTGAAGTTTTAAATTTTAATTTTTTTGTTGTGTTTTTAATCATGTTTAATTTGCTGTGTTCTTTCTTTGTAAACCACTTTTATTTGTGAAATGTGCTACATAAGATTCATATTGCAATGTATTAACATAGACAGATAAAATGTTCATACGCATGATCTATTGGCTGATGATCATTGATCTTCAGAACTGAATGTATTCTATCAAAATAACATGCTTGAGTAAAACTTGTTAATTTTAGATTAACAAAATCTTTCTCAGGCACGCCGTCTCCCTGTGAGCCCAATGAGTTCAAGTGTAAAAATGGCCGCTGCGCCCTCAAGTTGTGGCGTTGTGACGGCGACAATGACTGCGAAGATAACTCTGATGAGACCGACTGCCGTGAGTCATCGTTACTTTTATGAGGAAAATGTTTTGGTATTTGATTTTGTTGCTAGAAGGTTGCTACCGATCAGAAAGTTAGAAGTCATCCATCTTTTTTATTGCCACAGCTACCAAAGGTCCCAATGACAGATGCAGTCCTGAGCAGTTTGAATGCCGTATTGATAAAAAATGCATCCCAGCCAGTTACCAATGTGATGAAGAGCCAGACTGCGCAGATCGCACCGATGAGATCGGCTGCAGTAAGTCATACTCGAGGAGCCAACAATCTTTCTTTTGCTTGTGTCTGAGGCCTTCACAGAACAGCGATCTGTCTTTGTACTGAAACTGACTGAGGCAGTCAACAAATAAAAAAATATTTTTAAATGTTTATGTATACAAGATATACATAAAGCAACATAATTATGTGCTGTTTTGTATTGATTTAGTAATAAAATACATGGACGTTTGTGATTGATTCATGACTAAATGTAAGCATATAAGTATGTAGAGATGTAACTATTTTTGCAAGCTCATTATGACATCCCTGGGTTCCCAAGCTTCAGTCATTTTTATGTGTGTTGGTGCATTTTGTTGTGTTAGCTGCTGTGGTTTTGACTCTTTGCAGCCCCTCCTACTGTGGTGAGCCCGCCAGAGGAGTCAGTCGAGGCAGCGCGGGGGTCGACTGTGACGTTTACCTGTCAGGGTGCTGGCGTTCCAACACCCATCATCACCTGGAGACTCAACTGGGGGCATATTCCCAAAAACGACAGGTTGGGCTTTTTGAGATACTCTTCCCTTCTGTAAACTTTATTCATTGTGCCTTTGTTAGTGAACAAAAAAGCACTACATTCCTTTGGAATGGTTTTTATTGGTGCAACTGGCATGTTGCTAAGTAACTAGCAAGAAGCCATTTTTTTCCAGCAGCATACTGCAATTATGGATTTATTTGCCTGTTGTTGGTTTTTGACATGAACCCCTCCTGCTTTTAAGTTTCATTACTGACTCCATGCTTCAAGGCCTATGATTTTAATTAGTGAGAAATTTGCTGTGCACTCTAACTCCGATAGCTGCGGTTTCAGGCTGTTGACTTCCACAACGCCCTGCTGTGTGTGTGGTTAGGAAATTGCAAAAGAATTCTGGGGATTTTTTCCTAGAACACTTCTGTTATGTTTTGTTGATGTACGGAGTGAAGCTATGAGTGGGAAAGCATTCATTTGTGCTCTTTATCCCAAGGTTTATTATGACCAGTGAGAATGGCCGCGGTACCCTTACTATTCGCGATGTGAAAGAGGCAGACCAGGGGGCGTACACCTGCGAGGCCATCAATGCCAAAGGCTTGGTGTTTGGTATCCCTGATGGAGTGTTGACTCTCATCTCTAATCCCAACCCAGGTATAAAAAAATCATCAATGAACCACAATGAAATCGAAACACTTCAATTAAAAAGCTTTCTGTAAACAAAGTTTTGTCCTGTTTATTCCAGAAAATTGTCCTGATGGTCACTTCAGGGTGGATGATCGCTGCATCTCCTGCTTCTGTGCTGGAGTCTCAAAGAACTGCAAGAGAACTGGACGCTACCGAAACCAGATTAGCCTGCGCTTCACTGAGGAGGAGAACTTCAAAGGTACATAAGTGTATTATTTTTGAACCAATGAAGAACCTTGCTGAGGTTGGTACTCTTACAACTTTAAGGTGTGCCATTATGTTTCCCTGATCAAGTGTGTGTGTTTGAGGTTGCTAGGTAACAGTGCAATGCCGGTGGATTGTGACTTGGCGATCTGGAGGTTCAATTTCCAGACATCAAAAAGCACTAATGTAATGCTGGTTGTTTTTTAGAAACAGTGGAAACCCAAATGAAAGTATAAAACATACAAAATGTGAGAGTTCAGTGTGATGAATACTTTTTGTAGGGAACTGTAGATTTTTTGTCAACTTAAATGTGTTTTTTAAGGATTTTGTTGACTTCACAATTAAATCTGATGTAGAATCTGACTTTTTCCTGCAGGAGTTAATGTCACCTACCCCTTCAGGCCAGGTACTCCACCCCTCTCTTCCACTCAGCTCCTCATTAACCCCGAGATGGAAGAGTTCCAGCTTGTTGACTTGTCTCGCCGGTTCCTCAACCTTGAATCCTACTGGACCTTACCTCAGCGGTTCCTTGGCAACAAAGTTGGTATTAAAAGAAGTTTTTTTTTTCATGTAATCAATTACCTTAATTTCATTCTATCCTCTGTTAGATTGACTCATATGGAGGCTCACTAAGATTCAAGGTGCGATACACACTTGCTCGCGGCCTTTCTGAGCCAGTGGCGAGATCGGATGTGATCATAGTAGGAAACAGACGCAGGCTTATATATCGCAGAGGCGATCACACCCCTCCCAATGTGGTCAACCAGAAAGAGATCATATTCACTGAAGTAAGACTGAATGAAAACATCCAAAGATCAACTATCAAAGTGAAATCAACTTGAAAGAGTAAATGTGCTGCTTAATATTTTCCAGGAGCACTGGCAGCACTCCAGCGGCCTCCCTGTCAGCCGCGAGGAGCTGATGATGACGCTGGCCAACCTGGAGAGCATCAGCATCCGCACCATCTATGATAACCACATGGTCAGCGCAGCACTCAGTCACATTGTCATGGATACCACCACAGTGGAGTTCAGCACTCTTGGCCATGCTAAGGATGTTGAGGAATGCAGGTAAGAATCTGAGGTTCCCAGCTGAAACCTGAGACATATATTTTTTTGAAGTTTATAATTTTGAAAGCTGTATTTTGATGGTTATTTATGTTTCATCTTATGTTCATTTGAATGCTCTTCCCACACATGTTTCCTCTTTACCACAAGGAAATTGTAACTGGCCTCATCACAGTTTGTTTCAGAAACCTTGGATGATGGTGTTTATGTTTCTCACTTCCAGATGTCCTCCTGGATATACGGGCCTGTCTTGTGAAATGTGTCTCTCTGGTTTTGAGCGCGTCCCCGGTGGTCGCTATCTTGGTACCTGTGCAGGCTGTAACTGTAACGGACACGCGACAGCCTGCGATCCGATCAGTGGATACTGTCTGGTAAGAGTTATTTCTGTAAGGTTGTCTTTACTTTGAAACATGAAAGTAAAATGTTTTATTTTGCTCAATTTCATCTTCTTAAAACACACACACACAGGCTGGTACATTGGTTTGTCTTAAATTAATCAAAGATTTACTGTAAATTGAGTCCAAACTCATACACTGAATTCTTCTTAAAAATAGCTCACTTATTCTTAACCTTTTGGTAATGACAACCAGAAAGAAATAGTTTTCCAAATACAATACATTTTTAAAAGTTTACTCACCCATCTAATGAATTAAATTCAGGTGTTTTAATCACTTTCATCCCCACAAGTTGGAGCACATTCTAGCCATACAGATTTCTTCTGCAGAGATTTGTGAAAGGATGGTAGCTCACAGGAGTTTATGAAAATTTACCATAGTACCCTGTAAAGATGCCACCTGTGCAGGAAATTTCTTCTTTGCTAAATACCTCAGACAACTTCTTGGGTTATTATAACAAAGTGAAAGTTACTTAGAACAACAGCACATGGAAGAACTTGACTGGCCTGAACACAACCAGATAAAACAACTTGAAGAGGATTTAAAGCAGAAAGCACGAGCTAGAGATTCTCATCCAACATCAGTGTTTGACCTCAAACATGTGCTTCTTTAGAAATGGAGAAAAATTACAATAAGCAACCATAAACCTTGTGAAAAATGTTCCTTTAACAATGGAGTAAATACTTTTGGAAATAGAGTTTATGGCATCGTGCTCATTTTAGGATACTTTAAGGGCGGTAGAAGAGAATGATTTGCATGTCTTCCTCCATCACAGAGCTGCCAACACAACACAGAGGGCCCGCAGTGTAACAAGTGTCGCCCTGGCTATTTTGGCGATCCAACCCGAGGTCGTCCTGACGACTGCAAACCCTGCCCTTGTCCATACACTGAGACATCACGGCGGTAAGCCTACACCTCCGATAATGCAACATATATTCCCAAATACACAGCGAGGCTACAACTAAAGGGACCACAGATGCATTAAGAGTATATTCAGACCTTTACTGGTTTAAACAACAAGCTGTTTCCACTTCATTGTTAAAATCCACAGGATGCTAAGCTCATTACATTGTCTCTCTTCTGCTAATTCTTCATTTATTACCCCCTCAATGGTCTGCATAGGTTTTCCGACACCTGCTTCCTGAACGTTGACCAGCAGCCCACATGTGACGCCTGCAGGCCAGGATACACAGGAAGACGTTGTGAAAAGTGAGGAAACTAATGTCATTAATTTTACTCTACAGTTGAGACCAATTCAAAGAATAAAGGAACTTCTTTACAGGATCAGTATTATGTTGGATCAACTTTAAAAAAGTCTCTCATCAAAAACACCTAATGGAACTGCATACCTGCTGAGCTCATTATACAAGCTAATTGTATGTAACGTATGTTAAAGGGCTAATAGAGAAGCTCTGTTGTGATAACTTTCTGAAGGTGGAGCTTCAGAAGGTGCTGGAGCTTTTAAAGAGACAGAAACCCAATTTCAAGGCGATTAATATCCAAGTAAAATTTCTTTTAAATAATATTTGGTATGTAGTGTTTTTATAACTGCTGAATGTAGCTTTATTGTGCTATAAACTGGTCCTATGTGCCTGGAAATCACACAATACTGCCCCTTTGAGACTTTGACGTTTTAAAGACAGATCATTAAGAAAGCAATTTTAGGTTATTGCTTTGCTAAACTTTATGTTTTATCTCTTTTGATTTTCTTTTTATTTCAGGTGTGCTCCTGGTTACCAGGGCAACCCCCTCCTGCCTAATGGAAGATGTGTTCAAATTTGTGAGTCTAATTTTAATACCCAAGTGACAGACAAGTGCATGAACAGAAGCTGCTCAGGGAGTTTCTTCAGTAGTGTGACAGTGAGGAACTCCTGACTAATGGCTGCCAGGGTTGTGCTGCAGTCGTATTTAGTCATTGCTCAGGTATGCGTAGCTGGAGCCCTACCAGGTGCACTTCAGTCCCCACATCATCTTTCCATTGTGCTCTCTTTGCAGCACCCTCCACTTGTGATAACAGAGGAACTATCAGCTCCAGCAGCAGACCATGCAGCTGCAAGGTATGGCAGTTTATCTTAAAGGGAACGACAGGCATGCCATGCAGATGGATTCCATATGTGCAAGTCCTTGTTTTGTTTTTGTGTGTGCGTTGCAGAACAACGTGGCAGGCGATCTTTGTGATGAGTGCAAGGCTGGATTCTTCCATCTATCAGAGGCCAACCCTGAAGGCTGTTTGCGCTGTTTCTGCATGGGAGTGTCCTCACAGTGTGCCAGCTCCTCCTGGAGTAGAGATCAGGTGAGCTGCAGGGTAAAGGAGGGTGGAATATTAATCATCTCTGTTTGATCATGCCTCTTTTTTAATTGTGTCTACCTGGGCGATTACCTACTTTTGTCATGGGCATGAGTGTCATAATGTTTTACATTGGCAGGGTCAAAAAAATGGAAATATAATATAAATATCATTTATTGTTCCACCATGAAAAAAACTCTGTTCAACAACAGCAAATTGACAGGCACTTTGCTGTTGCTGCAGCTAGTTACTGGTCCACAGTACCAGTAATTGGCTCCTAATATACTATTGCTTGCTAGCTAGTAGACATTGCACCAAGTAGTTGACTAGTCACCTGGAAATGTAGCTCAAGGTGCATTGTAAGGATCTGACAGAGTCTATTTCTGCTGTGGTTTGTCTTAAGTCTTAAAGTACAGTTGGTGAAGGCTGCATAAACTCTGGTATGTATAATATCAACTCTGTGAGAATTAGAGAAAATCTACAGTAAATTCAGTCCCATACGCCCATGGTTTTGCATTTAAAAAATGTAGTTTGTATTTTATAATCATACCATCCTGGGAAAACTTGTTTTAAAAAATTCTGTAAAATCCCCAAATTAATCTTAAGATTCATCCCAGGAAGCTATAATGCGTGAATAAACATTTGACAGGAGCTGGAAATGATTTCTGATATGAGTGTGTGAAGATCTGTGCTGTTTCTGTTTCTCAGGTGCGAGGAGGAGTGAATGGGCAGCTCTTCACCCTCTCAAACAGCGCCAACACCAAAACAATTTCTGATGACATCGTCCAGAGGGGCTCCTCTGTCGTCTACAGCCCCTACTCAAGAGGCTCCAGTGATGTCTTCTTCTGGGTGTTGCCTGAGAGCTTTAGAGGAGATAAGGTAAGAGAAATAAGCTTCTCTAGAGGTCGAGCTCGGGATGAAGATGGACTAAATAAATTTTGGTAACTGTTAGTAGGGATGGTAGAGGTTAGTAGGGGTATCATTTATCATCTGGATAGATTTAGACTCTGTAACTTCTCTATACAAGTTTAAAAAGAAAGAGGGGAAGGATTGCAAATAAGAATTTTGATTTATTATCACAATAAATTCCAATTAATGATGTTTGAAAACCCACAAAACGGTCCATATTATCAAGATTGATAGTTTTTATTTTTAAACTTTGTTCAAGGAAAGCATCAGTAAATTATGCTTTCAACTTCTATTTTCTTTGAATTTGAAAATAGAGTTACTGTGTGCAGTTTAGTGATACAAATTATACTTCATCATATAGTTGGTGACCCAAAGAACCACATTACAAATGGGAATGGTTTTCAAAAGCATCATTTGTGATGGTACAAACTATGATAGTTTGTGCCATCACTTCTAATGTTATCACAAAAGTATCACAAGATATTGGGATGAAGTTCAAGTTCATCACTCATCCCTAACTGTTAGTCAGTGTCTGTTTTTTTTCTCTGTCTCCTGCTCAGCCATTATCTAGTATGTAAAAAGGTTGAACATCTTTGAAAAGTTAATTCACTGTCAAATCATTGTGGGTTTCTTGTGTGACTATCCATGCTAAACCACAGGGTGAAATGCCTTTCGACTATTTAGATTAGTGAAGCGTCCTCTCTGTTCTGGCACCAGGTGACGGCTTATGGCGGGGAGCTCAGCTACACCGTGACCTTTGAACCTTATCAGCGCTCACTGGTGGTTGACGGACAGCCAGACGTGGTTCTCCAGGGCAACGACATCTTCCTGGAGCACTACTCGCAGATTAAGCCCCTCCCACGAGAACCACAAGCTATGACTGTGACGTTCAGAGAGGTGTGTATTTTTGGTAATTAATGTGAACTTTTAGTTAAAACTAAATGCTAACACTATTTTTTTCCCTCCTGTTGCTATCAGTCTTCGTGGCGTCGCTCTGATGGGCAGCCATGTACTCGGGAGCACCTGCTAATGGCGCTCTCTGATGTTTCTTTGTTCATGATCCGAGCCACCTATGTTGACAGCATGCGAGAGACCAGGTAAAAATAGAAGACTCATTTACATATTCCCAAATAACCCAGAGAAAACTGATCTCAGTGCAAAGATAGGAAGTACATCTTTGTGTTCATATATTTTTCTCATGTTGTGCAGCATCTCAGATATCAAGATGGACATCGCTGTTCCTCATGTTACTGGTAGTGAACGAGCCCTGGAGGTAGAGGAATGTGCCTGCCCAATAGGATACAGAGGAGCTTCTTGCCAGGTAGGTGTTCAGACAACTTCAGCTAACAGAATTCAGACTGCATAAAGAATAACATTGATTACAGCAAGTATTACATTTGAACTTTATTTTTGTCTTGTCTGCAATACATACTTTTGTTATTGACTCTCAAAAAGAAGCTGGGCAGGATTCAGACTCTCATTCCAGTAAATCAATAGATGTAAGAATAAGCACTCCAGGCACAGCATCATTAAATGCCACGACTTATTCTGGTGTGCTGCCACTTAAAGTGAAGTCTGTTTGTGAAAGTGTCAGTGAGTTAAGACTTTGGAGTTCACCATACTAAAATCGTCAATAGATGAGCTAACTTTGGTTACTCCCTTAATGTCTGAGACTAAATTGGACTCTGTATGTCGGGGCCCATTTTGAGCCACAGAAACAAATGACAATTGAGCTAATGTTAACAACAGCTTTCTGCCGGATCTCAGTCAGATTATGGGATGCTCTTGTGGACTCTACGTAGGTTGTGGGCCAGACCAAGTCACATGAATGAACAACTTATATTAGAAATTAGCTTAGTTTTCACTGTTTTTACAAAAACCTGTCCCTATGTGTATTCCTAAAATAATGTAGATTCTAACCTCAACTTTGAGATTTCCATCAGGTAAGCTAAAGCAGAGCATCTTTTTCTTCTCTGTCAGCCTTCCTGTTACCTTCTGAAAGTCTTGCTCTCTCCCGTATACTTGTCAGCAACTGTTTTATTTGTGTGTCTCTTTAAAGAATCATATTTTAGAATTGGAAGATGATATTGTATCAGTCCTGTATATCTGCATCTTAACCCAAGCAGGGCACTGCACTGTAACTGATTTATATTAGTATTTTCCCCTTTGACTTGGATAGATTTAAACTATGCAAGTTCTCTGTACAAATTTAAAAAGAAAGAGGGGAAGAGTTGCAGATGTGCCCTTGCTTGTTTCAAATAAACCTTTTTTTCCATTAGCACTTGATGATAATTACAGTGTCTCCTGGTTACAGTGGCACAATTACATATAGCTGTGTTATCACACGTCTGAGGTGGTTTTTCCATGCTTTTCGTCACAGGAGTGTGATGTGGGTTATGCGCGGACCACCTCTGGTCTTTACCTTGGCACGTGTGAGAGGTGCAACTGCAACGGCTACTCCAGCAGCTGTGACCCAGAGACCGGCAGGTGTCTGGTAGGTTCTGTGCCTCTCTTCCTCCCTCCGAACTCTCCACCGGTTGCAAACACACTTTGATCCCTCCGGTGGAATGTGCTAATGATTTCTTGGTTCATCCTAACATGTGAAAACACGAGTACTGTGCTGTGAATTGTTCCAACTCACCTTCTGTTGGTTTGTGTGTGTGTGTGTTTCGTACAGCAATGTCTTCACAACACTGATGGAGAGAGATGTGAAAAATGTCTGTCTGGATTTTATGGAGACCCTACAAGGGGTGGTCCGGTGCCCTGTAAGCCCTGTCCCTGCTATGGAGTCACTTCCAATGCTCAGTGAGTTTACATCTTGACTTGGGTTTGCATGTTTAAGTAGTTGTAAAAGTAGTCCTTAACAAACTTCAGTGTATTATGCATCTGTCCGTCTGTCACCTTACACCGTAGTGGGGTCGCGAGGGGTGCTGGTGCATATCTCCAGTGGTCAACGGGTGAGAGGCAGGGTAGACCTGGAACAGGTCGCTGGTCCATCTCAGGGCAACACAGAGACAAACAGGACAATCAATCATCCAGACCTGAGGAGGACTTAGAGAGACCTAAAAGATATTTTATTCTAAAATGGCCTTGTAGCTCCGTATATCTTCCTATCAACTTTGACCATTTTCTCAGTGCTTTGTACAATTTTGTACAATTTTGGTGTGTCATGTAAAATGGCCATAATTCAGCTGAAGTTTGTGATTATATGAAAGACTGTGAAAAAATAAGATTATTACTTTCTGAGCCCCTTTTTCAGAAAAAGGATTAGATCATAGTAAACTTTGTGCAGTAAAAGAGAACCCTGCAGTAATGTTTTATTCTCTTTTCTTAAAGATTCTCCCCAGAGTGCCACCTGGGCTCTGACGGTCAACCAGTCTGTGATACTTGTCCTCCTGGATTGACAGGCTTGCGCTGTGAAAGGTACGTCACACTCTCCTTTTCTTTTCATCTCTTCTTACTTGTTTTCCTCTGTCTTCTTGATTCTGTTTGGGGGTTTGCTGGCTGTCTGGCAGCAAGGTGAACTTGGTCTGACATTAGCATTCGTCTGCTTCATTCACATGCAGGAAAAGCGATATGGGCATGTCCATATCTGTTATTTTTTTGTGGAAACTGTCACTGGTCGGGGGGATGCTGACTTGTGCAACCCAGAATTTACTGTACTTCCAGAATTTTTTACTTTTCCACTTTAACTTTGTTTATTCTTCTTGCTTTTTTTTTTTTTTTACGATGTATTTGTAGTTTCACAGAGCTTATTTTTCAATAGAATAATGTGTGTTATTATTATACACTTTTGGTGTTTTTAATAATAGAATTATTCAATCTTTATTTTTTTGTTGCAAATATATTTGTCCCTGAATTTGGCAATATATAGACACACCAATCAAGGGGTTTGTGACCAAAGACAGAACTCCTGAAACCAATTTTAGTCAATTCTGATTTAGCTTCAGATAATGTTATTGTCAAGATCTAAAATATATTTTGTAGCCTTCCTGGCATTTACTATGTTTACTATTTGAAAAATAAAGATAGAATCAAAATAGACCTTGTGTGTTTTTCAAGCAGGCAGGTGCAAAACAATCAACACTGCAAAACTGCGAACTGACATTGGACAAACCGGTCAGCTGATGTTTAGATTTCTGGTGTAGCAGCCTGAATTAGAAACTAACTCTGTAGAAAATACAATATCCTTTTAAACAGGACATTACACTTTTTATTCATCCTTTTAAAGAATTTTAAACCCTTTCCCAGAATATCAAAACTAACAAACTGAATATCAGTGATTAGCAGAATTAACCTTACCAAGGTTAAACGTCTGTCTCCAGGTGTACTTCCTAAAGAACGTACCTTGACTATGAGATTTCCAAAAGGTTGCTTAGTCTTTTTGTTATTTGCTAAATTCTGCTACAGAACAAACCTCCTCTTCAATAGGTGGTAATTGTAAATGGCCTGAACCTATATGCCTATATAGTGCACAAAGCACTTTACACTGAAGCCATATTCACCTATTCACACTCATATTTATACATTGATTCGCAGATTGGTGATGAAACATCACCATGGATGGGTACAAATTCATATTCTGTGATATACGGGTCTCTTTAGTACACCAAAAAAGTCGTATTCTCGCAGAATGTGTTGTAGGGCCGTGAATAAACAAGGAAAACACTGCCTCTTTGGGAAACCGTTTGAAAAAGTTTCCTACTTCATTTGTTTTTCTTCTGACTTGATTTCAAATGTTTGACTGGTAACAAAATGGGCTTTATTTGAGTCTTTCTTCCTCCATAAGAATGTCCCTATCTGATAGTGCTTGGGTATTTTTGTGTCTTGTGGTTGACAAAAAAGATTGGATTTTTAGGTTTCTAACTGATCTTTTAAGACCAGCATTGCACAATTCAGGTCAACAACCAATTTCTCAGTGCATCGCTTGCTAAAAATCTTACTTTTGCTTCATCCTGTCCTTTTACCTTCAATAGCCTTTATCAGAGGATTATTTCTGCTTCACCTTTGCTGGTAGAAAAGTGTTGAGGTGAAAATTCTGTCCGCGCACAGACCCCATGTCCTGTGTCCTGTGGATCATAAATGTAAATGTGGCATTTATGAGGACTCCTGTCTGGCTGTCAAATCTTTGCCACAGCAAGGGCAAAGATGACCAGGTGATATTGGGAATAAGTAATTTATTTTTCACTTGACGTCTCTACCTACAACACGCCTGATTTTGCTGTTTTGATGTTAAGAGAAGACAAGCCGGCTGCTGACAGTTGTGGGGATCCTCTCCTGGAAGAGCACATTGGCAGCCTCCTACCTGTGAGATGTGGAGCAGAGCCAGTCTTCAATTTCAGCTGGGATAAAGAGATAGAGCCTTATGGTAGTGGGAATGATGATGAAGAAGATATTTATCGTCCAGAAAAAGGCACTACTTCCGTCCCTACTCGGACATTAATGTGGACTTCCTCTCTCCATGACAGATCAAAATTAACAGAAGGCATTAAGGTCCCAGTCAATTTGAACAGGTCATCTCCTAGACTGCCACCCCGTTTCACTCCCAGCCCAGAAATAAGGCACTCCAGCTTTCAACACCTGCTCCGAATTCATCTCAATGCCTTCAACAAGCGCTTGAACATGCTAGAAGGCAACACACTAGATATGAAGGAAAGTATTCGTAATATTGAGAACCAGCAGAGTAACCTCAACACCCATCTGATGAAGCTTATTGCCGTCCATTCACTCCAAGATAAGGACAAGAAGATATCCGACCTGGAGAGAAGCTACACAGACATGGATACTCGACTTAAAAGACTGGAGGGACGGCTGGAGATTTTAATTGACGGCTTCACAGCACTCGCTCAACAGATGAACAAGATGAAACGTGCAAGACACATATCCCGTCGGCTTCAAGAAAAGAGGTTTCTGCCTCCATTAGGTACAGTCATTGCTGTTCCACTATATTCAACTCCTCAATCTGTGATCAGAGCTAATCCCACTGAATCGCCATTCGCTGTGAGAGCTACAGTGCCCCAAAGCATACCCACTCCAAGTGTTGATTTAACCAAACAAAGCCATCTTATAATCCCTCAAAGAGACAGAAAGCTGAAATCAGGAGTGATCACTACTACCAAGTCCCTAGCGGTAACAAAATCAGCCAAAAGTCATGTCCCACCCAAGCAAACAAACAAAGTTAAGACCACCCTTGGTAAGGAGAGCAAGACTGTTCTAACGTCGACATTGAAAACTCCAGTAAAGCCTCAAACCAAAAGGCCAAAGGGTAGCAGGTCATCTGTGACCGCTAAACATATTTCACAGCCAAGGCAAACAAAGTCCAGGAAAACTAAACAAGAGGCAGCCGTTACTAAATTTCAACTTGAACCCCCAGCTCACAAATCAAAGCCTTCAACGACCTCTCAGCTGCATAAACAGTCTGGCCAAGCCAAGAAAAAGGATTCTTTGCCGCTTATCAAAAACAGTGGACGAGACAAGGCTGTAAGATCAGATGTACCTGTCCAGAAGACGTCTAAAGGCAAGAAACTCTCAGAGCCACACAAGGGAAACTCTAAGCAAAATTACAAAATGACTAAAGAATCTCCCAAAAAAGTCTCCACAAACACCCAACGGACAAAACCTTATGCTGTCAGAAAGACCCAATCCTCAACAAAAAGGACCAGTAACTCTAACAGCAAATCTATTTCCCTTAAAAAGTCTGACACAGCAGTACATAATAAAGTCAGGTCTTCCATTGTCCTCAAAACAAGCAAGAAAAGAGAACCTAAGGAAAAACCTAATTCAAAATCTGGAGTTATGGATCTGCTGAAGCTCTTAAATGGAGATTCCAAGTCTTCTAAACAAAGGAAGGATCCAGAGGGTTCTCTTCATATTATTTTAGGAAAAATCGCTATTCCTATAAAAATCATCCCAGATGACTAAGCAGCACTATGTTGTGTTGAACTGTTTTCTATTTTTATCCAAAGCTGAAATCCTGGACCTCATATTCATGTCCTCACTCCGTGAGTAGTTATTAATGAAGGGATTTTATTTTTACCATATTGATAGAGGGTCACATGCTTAAGGTTTTATGTATTTTGATACATTCTTTAAAGGTGTACTCTCTAGCAAAATATTGCCATAACTGTTGCACTGTTGTTACTGCTTGTGCCTGATTTTTGTTTTAAGGTAGACTACCTCAGATCTGGCACCAATGCATTCTTTCATCCTCTACATCTTCTGTCAGTCAGTTTCTGTGTGATGTTGTGTGAGTGTTATTTATTGCACATTGTGTCTTTGAGTAAGTACTTTGATGGTCCAGATCAGGGGATTTAAAATTCAGGCCTTGAGGTATGGCGTCATGCAACTTTAGATGTGTCGCTGGTCCAACGTACCTGAAACAAATTACTACGGTAATTACTTTTTCAGTATGCAGTCAAGTTCTCCAGGGTCCTGCTAATGACCTCATTATTTGACTCAGGTTTGTTGTAGCATAGACATTTCTGAAGATTGCAGGACCCTGGCTCTTGAGGCCTGGATATGAAGACCCCTGATCTTGTCTATGCTCTAAAAAAATAAGATTTTGACTTGTTGAATAAGGGGTAAAAGTGAAGAGGGAACAACATGTTGGAGCTTTTATTATTTTACCTTAATTTGTTTCTTTTTTCAATTTAGGCAGATGAAACCAAAATCTTGCAAACATTACAGGTTTTTTTGTCACATAGTCACAAGTTGTAGTCTCTACTATGGGTGGTGCATTGTAAAAAGGTCAGAGTGAAATACTTTAATAAACTTTGGTTGATTTATTTGAAGGGTTTTTTGTATCTAGAAATACATCTAGAATTTTTTAACATTGGGAAATAACTCAATGTTTCTTGTCAGTCATGTTATATCGATCCATTACACACAGAGGAAAATATTTTATGCCTTTACTTATTATAATTTTGAAGATTATGGCTTACAGATAATGAAACCCCAAACTTTTGTGTTTCAGAAAATTAGAATACTAAATAGTATCAATAAGAAAAAGGATGTTTTAGACAGAAATATCAGGCTTCTGAAAAGGTTGTTTTTCAATGCACATAATAATTGGTTGGGTCTCTCTTTGCATGAATAAATGTATCAATAATTCACAGATTATCTGACTAACACCGTGGTCATTGAACCAGCTTTTGGTACTTTTGTCAGTGTGGAAAGGTCTCACAATCACCACTGACTTTAGAAACTTCACACTGGACTTAGATCACCAAGGATTCTGTGCTGATTTCATTTTCTAGATGGATTTCAAGACTTTTCCATATGCAAAATGAGATTTTAAATCAAAAACTATGTGCATAGAAAAACAATATTTTCAGAAACCTGCCATGTCTGTTAAAAATGTAATTTTTTTTTATTGATCTAATGTAATATTAAAATTTTATGAAACACTAAATTTTGAGTTTCCATTACCTGTACGCCCTAATTATCCAAATTTCAAGAAATAAAGGCTTGAAACATTTCGGTGTAATAGATCTATATATTTTATGAGTTTTAATTTCTAAGATGAGTGACAAGAAATATTGAACATTTCCATATTCAAATTTTTGGAGCTGTAACTGTACACCCATGTTTCCTCCGGGATGAAATCTTCACACTTTACCAATTTCCCCTTCATTCCTTTAACATCATCAAATGTTGACATTACTGGAATAAAATTATATGTTTTAATATTTATTGTAAATATTGTGTTGACGGTGTCAATATATTCACATTATAATCCATTAGATTTTCTTATATTACCATTGTCAATGTAAAATGTACACTCACCCAGATGGAGTCATGCAAATTAAACTAAATTAAATTGTTGGGTTAAATGCTTATCTGACTGTACTGGATGTATTATAGAATACCCCACCTTGTTGATTGTATTGTATGATTAGCACACAAATTATGCAGTCGGTTGGCATAAAACACGCAGTGATGTTCTCTTGGTGGAGTCTGGTCTCATCCAACCACACCCTTCACATTGTGTTTTGGTGTCCTGCCATAATCATTGGTTCCAACATCTGTCCACCCTGTTAGTTTTAAAAAAGCAAGTTTATGACATGGAAGCCCTCTTTGTTGACCACTGAGCTGTGGACCTGCCAGAGTACAGGTGAGGTAAGCAAGAGTGCAGCGATGGAAGTAGCAGATTCGGGTTTCCTTTGCTTTGGTTGCAGCGCGACTCTTTGCCTGAGTTCTTGCTACATTTCTTTCCTACCTCACAGTATGATTTTATTTTCAATTGCATTTTCAGTATTTTCACCTGTAGTGCATACTAGCTATACTTACCTTCACTTTGTTTTGTTCTGGTGTCAGTCCTTTACCCATAAAACCTGTAGTTTTATGATAATGGTGATACTTTTCTAACTGTATATGAGTCTTGTCATTTGTGATTCTGTGAAAGGAAAACTTTTTCTTTTTCAGTTGTGCATTCATATGAGAGATGGAATCAACATATGAGACATGTTGAACAGTTTAGCTGCACCCATGCTTCATCCATCTCCAGGGCTGCTAGCAATGTCAAATCATCTTTTGTTTCGTTTTGTCTTGAAAGCCTGTTGGAATATGGTGAAAAGACTGTCTATAATTTATTTGGGGTTATTACTTTAAGAGTAGTGTAACTTGTAGATCTGTACAAATTAGCAGTAGTTTGAAGGGGTTCTCCCATCAAACTATGCAATCCAGGACTTTGCGAGGGGTCAGGAACCTACACTTTTTCCTGATTTTGGGCTAATGCTGTTTAACGTCAAACCTGGATCTATTTTATTGGAAATATTTTGTTTAACAGATAATTTTTCTTTAGATGTGCACCAGGATATATTGGCAACCCGCTGCGGGGACAGGAATGTGTGCCTGACAATGATATCAATGGTAAGCCATTTATTTTATTCCTGATGTTCCATTTTTATGGAAGCAAATTGAAATTTTGAACATTGAAAACCTCAGAGACTTGTTGGAGAACATTAAAGAAGACCAAGAAGCCCAACAGACAGGATGTTGAAAAACTTGTGGAGAAACAGGGTTACACATAGATTAAAATTGCCTAGTCAAAGTCCAGGCCTAAACCCAATTTTTTTCTATTCTGCAGACTACAAAATGGCAAAATGTAAATTCATAGCACACTTTTTAGATTTTTATTTCTCTTTCACTGCTTATGTTATCCAATAAATACACTGAAATTTGTGGCTTTAAGGTGAATAAAGGGTATTTCACATTAACCCCTTAACCGGCCGCCAAAAAGGCAGAGTATTCAAACAAACTAGATTTGTCCCATGGATGGGATACCACCAGTTAAGGGTTTAAGAAAGGTGTTGCATACAATAAACATGTTATGTGCTACCTTGTTACAGGCAACTGTTATAACTGTAACCAAGATGGCAGAGAAAGCTGCTCTGGTGGTGTGTGCCTGTGCAAGGTGATGGAAACATGCAGAGTATTTGTTTGGACAAACCTTCTCTTGTCTGACCTTGGCTGATTGTTATTGTTGCAGATGAACGTTGAAGGTCCATCTTGCTCCACCTGTAAAGCTGGAACCTTCCATCTCAGCCACAAAAACAAAGATGGCTGTTTGTCCTGTTTCTGTATGGGTGTCACTCAGCAGTGCACCAGTTCTACATACTACAGAGATGTGGTAAGTTCTTTAACTTGTTTTACACACCATTTTGAAACAATGCAGGTAGGAATAATCCAGTTATTCTCAGATTCTGCATGACTTAATTTTAAAGTTCATCACAGTAGGTTCGAGAAACATTAGTTTGCCAGAAGAAAGCTTCTTCTTATTGGTAAATTTCCATCTGAACTAGCAGACTTCTTGTGTCTGCAGGTCTCTTCTGTCTTTACTCCAAGAAACTTTCAGGGATTCGCTCTGGTAAACCGCCAGAGAACCAGTCGTGTTTCTACTGGTTTCACTGTGGAGATTTCCACCGAAGGCACTCAGCTGTCCTACAGCAACTTTAACAACTTGGGACAGGGCCCGCACTACTGGCAGCTTCCAGATGTTTACCAAGGAGATAAGGTCAGTAGCCAACAAGAGAAGTTAGATCAGTAAATCAACTAAAGTGATAGCACCAGTGCTAGTTCAAGGGACTGTGCGAAGCATCAGAAACTTGTAGACCATTTTCTTACCTGCAGCCTTTTTATGTTGCTCCCTTTCCTTGCCTTATGTCTCTGCAAGTCTTGAAAATCAAACAGCTTTTTCAATATGTGTGCAGTTTCTTTACCTCCGTTTCTGCATCAATCTTGCTGTTGAATCTTTGCCAGTCTTATGACAAAATATGTATAAATGGTAACTGCAATAATCATTTGTATAACTTTGCTCTCCAATTTTTGTTTGCATTTCCCTCCATTTTCTGTAGAAAGATTCTTACTTTTCTCGTGTCAAACGAGCACATCAGGTATAGTGACCACAATGAATGACAGATTTTTGATCATCAAATCTTCTAAAACGATTAAAAGCCCTTATTATTAACTTTTATTTGCTATCTAATGCATGCCTGTAACTGGCTGATGGGTCTGGCATGGTCATGGTTGTTAAATAAAGGTACACAGTGAATAAGCATGAGGCCAGTGAACCTGCATATTCCATGAATTGCTTTCTGCATCGCATCACATGAGCAATGTAAATAGATTGATCATTAATGGTCCATTTCAGAGATTCATAAAGTTTAACTTTCCCTCAGTAAAACTGCCACAACACTAGCAAATACCATGAGCTCAGTGAAACAGACAGTGATCAAAGGCTTCCTTCATCCACATCAATAGAGTGACTCGTATTTGCCAGAGGAACAGCTAAGGAAGGATGCTTCTGTTTGGAGTCTAATGGCCGCCGAACGTAAGGCCAAACAAAGACCAAAAAGAGACAGCCAGGTATTTGGTATGAGCTGGACTGTAGTGTAAACCATCTAACACTTCTAACCAGAATATAGCACCCTCTATACTTATTGACCCACACAGTTCCAGTGGTTTTAAACTTTTGAATTTTTGTACTGATGTAGACTTGGGCACGTTTATGGGTGTAACCATTGTCTTAGAGTCACTTCCTGACTTATGAAGATCAACACAGACCTGTTTTCCTTCAATAGCATGTTCTCATGTTTTCCTCACTTTATAAATTAGATAAGAATAAGGGTCCCCTAGTTTCACTTTGCACAATATTTACATTTCAGAGAAAGGAGAGGTCATGAACTAAAAATGTAGAGTTCATGGACTCTGTTCAACCTAAAAAAGTAAAATATTATTATTTACGTTATGATTTTTTGGGGGTTGCCCATAACTGTGGTTTGTCTTACGATGGATCTTCCCTCCACCCAAATGAAAATAGAAAAATTAATGGTTGGATTTTTCCAAAATTTTCCTTGTGGGTATATGATTTTGTGATGAAAGACTAATTATTTAGTATTTGTATGCATCTTTAAAGCATACATCTGTGAGTATATTGGGTGCTGTATTTGGCACAGACTGTAGTGTAGACAATTTTTAAGTGTTACTGCATGTGTTTGATATGTGATGAGTTGAAGACATGTTTGATGTTTGCTCTTGGTGTGACCCTGGATAGTTGAGACTTTAGACTTTTTAAGATACTCAAACATCACTGGCTCCTATGACAGCATGCTCACTTAATCAATGTGTTACACAGTTCAGGAAGGACTAAAACTCTAATCTCCACCTTTTTCCTGCTAACTGTCCCACCATTACCTCTCCACTCTCTTTCTGGTGCCCTGCTTCCTCAGAATGATGTCAAAAAGCTGGATGATGAGGTCTGGGCATTTCAGTTTAACTTCTCCAATGGACAAGCCGGTTTCCCTCCATTTCTCCCCCCTCCTAAATCCTCTTCATTTCCCTCCTCCCGGGTCCCGAACTCTTCTTCTCCTCAATGGTCTTTGCATAACCTGAGCCTCCCCTCCCCCGCATCCGGTGTTTCTTCCACTGTTAGACCAACCCGGCCCCAGTCTTACTCACCAGGCCACGTCCCTAGTCTGCAGGTACACGCTGTCGGAGTCGGCCAGAGTTGTGATGTCAGGGTTTTAAACTTTTGAGTTAGTTGTTGCTGTTGGTGACTTTTTGGCTTTTCCTTTTGGGGTCTGGGTCTGCTGTGGGTGACCAGAGCAAGAACACTTTCAGCAAGTCTGTTGGTTCTCCTGGAGGCAGCAGTAAGGTAGATGGTAACAAGAAAGCATGAAATAGTTTGCCACCTGTTTCTCACCATTTTAAAAAATAAATAATTAGTAGTACAGTAGATTGTGAATGAAGTCTACTTCACACACTGATCAGACCAGATTTACTTTGAGTTAACATAATATCACAGAGGAAATCAGCATCAAAGGCCAGACAAATTTTGTAAGTCTGAAAAGGCAGACTATTAATTTTTTGTTTTATGTTTTAAAAAGAGCCACATCTCACATATCCATGGATAGAAATTCGATATAAGGCTATAAAGCTCATTTTTAAATGTCGTTTTTTACAGTTTTCAAATTGGACTTGATTTTTAGAAATCTGTAATAACACAAACCAAACAGTAGTTTCTGACTTAAAATAATTTAGGACTTTAACTTTGTCATGTTTGTCAGACTTTCTCTAGGCCCTGCTTCCTTGCTTTTTTCTGTTTGTCTGCGTGCTTGCAAGTTGCACTCCCTGCCTTTCTGTCTGTGGCTTATTCTCTAAAGCCTTTTTCTCCATCTTTGGCCTCTCAGTATGCTCTGGTCTACAAAGGTTTCAGCTCGCAGCAAGACGATGTGCTGTACTGGCAGCTCCCTGAGCAGTTCACAGGGGAAAAGGTAACTGGAAAGACTTCTGGGCAGGATTCAGCAAAACACTTAGACTTTTTTCTACTCCATTGAGCCATTTCCATTGTTTTTCCGTGATTCTTTTTGATTTCCTGCACATCTGTCTTGCAAGAAGAGAAATTATTTGCAGTCTTAAAATATCAAATATAATTTGTAAAAGATCTGCCTGTGAAAATAAGAACGTAATTTAACACAATCCAGGAGAGTAATAGAACACATTTGTGTACAAGACTGACACAAAAGTAAATATTATTTATACATATCCAATTGAACAATGTGTATAATAGTAACTGGTAGGACTATGCTGATTATAACAAGGTTCCTGTCCAATTGATGAAACTATTTTTATGCTTTCCATATAGTTTTGGGAAACAATAAAGAAAAGAAAAATATTTTATTTCTAGACATGGTTCCCCATTCCACTTTCTAACTATTAGAAATTTCCAAATTAAATCACATTGCACATTGTCCTTGTTTATGCTTAATATGCACATAGCTACCATATGATTGTCTTTTTCTCTTCATCTACAATTAATTTCTGCTTGCACAGGTGACAGTTTCCAGTTTCCCATCCATCCATCCATCCATCCATCCATCCATCCATCCATCCATCCATCCATCCATCCATCCATCCATCCATCCATCCATCCATCCATTCCTCCATCCATCCATCCATCCATCCATCCATCCATCCATCCATCCATCCATCCCACTCGCCAGTAGTCAGCATTTAAATACTTAAATTTAAATACTTAAATGCTGACTACTGTAAAAATATTTTTTGTAATTTTATGATGAACTTGTCTTCTTATACCAAGAGCCTAAAAGGGATGGCATTTTTAACTTTGATATTATAAAAACATCCAATATATACACATGAAACTACATTAAATAAGATATTTTATAAAATGTTATGATTTCTTTATGATTTCATACAAAAAAGTATGAATGTCATATGAGTTACTGGTTTATGTTTTTTCCTGTGGTTCACATTAATATATTGTTTTGTTTTGAATCACACTGAATATTTTAGAAGAAATTATACTCTTACACGGGTCTTCAAGTGTCACTGTGTACATTGCTGTTGCTCCATGCTGCATTATTTAAACAAAATAACTCATCAATTGGTTTCAATGCTTCAGGTGGGTTCTTATGGTGGCAAACTGAAATACACCATAACCTATGTGACCGGTTCCAGAGGAACAGAACTCGAAGATGCTGATGTTCAGATAATTGTGAGTATGCCTTGCAGCTGGTGGGCTGGTTTCCAATCACAACTCCCAAAAATTTGCTGGATTTACTCACCCGCCCTTGTTGTCCGTCATAGGGTAATGACATCACACTGGTAGCCCGTCAGGCATGGCAGAGGAACCAGCCAGGCGGCAGAGAGAGAAAACAGTTTGAGGTCATCTTTAGGGAGGTGAGTACATCCTTACCTCACCCAAAGTACAGTAAAACATTATAAAATATGGTTCACTACAAATTATTGTAGAATTAATACATGTGTTCTTAGAGATGGGTCTGCTAAATCTGAATTGGAGAACTGAAATGTTTTGTGAGCACATTTCAATCATCAAAGATCTGTGTAAATGTGTTGGCATGAAGCTGATTGAGCTTTTTTTCTGTTTCATAGGAACACTGGCGAAGACCTGATGGCATGCCTGCCACCAGAGAGCACCTGATGATGGTCCTGGCTGATCTGGATGATATCCTGATCCGAGCTTCCTACTCCACTGAAATGCGCTCGTCTAGCATCTCTGACGTCAGTATGGAGGTGGCTGTGCCCAACTACAGCGGCTTGGCACAGGCCTTCGAGGTGGAGCAGTGTCGCTGCCCGCCTGGCTACCAAGGGCTTTCCTGCCAGGTATATGTAGATATATTCTATATAAAAAAGAAAGTATAATGAAACTTCTTCATCATTTTGTCTAAATCAAATGGATACAGTAGAATACTGTACTGCAGAAACACAAGATCCTAGCAAGTATTTTTATCTAGTCTGTAGTGCAAATATCTTAACGTTAATTTCCAGCAAGGTAGAAGCTTGTTTTAAGTTAGAAATACCTTAATATGCCAGATTGTTTCACTCGTAACATGGAAAAAGTCTTGTTATAAGTTTAAAAATCTGCCTGTACTTCTTTTTTTATTAATATTAAGGGATTATTCACTTAAAATGAGCTCCAAAATATTGCTGAAAGTAATGTGTAAGTTAGTCTTGTCTCGCTTCAAATTACTAAGATATTTCCATTAGAAAGTTAAGATTTTGTGTTTTGCAGGTTGTTCTCTTTCATTTAAAAAAACCCCTCCATTCCTCTTCCAGGATTGTGCACCTGGCTTTACTCGTACAGGAGGAGGTTTGTACTTGGGTCACTGTGAGCCCTGTGATTGCAATGGCCACTCTGACTCCTGCCACCCGGAAACTGGCACCTGCACAGTATGGAGCACAAGTTTATCATGTGACTAATATTAGTTTCTAGATTTCTCTGTTAACACAGTTGGCTTCTTTGCAGAGCTGCCTGCACAACACGCAGGGAGATTTCTGTGAGCAGTGCGCCCCTGGCTTCTTTGGCGACCCGACTGCTGGCACCCCGGAAGACTGCCAGAGATGTGGCTGCCCTCACACTGACCCAGACAACCAGTAAGTGCTTGCACACATACCAAGAGCTCTTATTTCAGCTCCTTTTATAGCAGCAGACTGATCTGTGTCCAGCTCCTCTGTTTACAGAAAATTGAGTTCAGCTTCTAGGCTTCTGATTTAACACCAGTAGATTTATCAAAGCAACTTGCATGTAACTTCACATGTAGATGTGACGTCACACTTGCTGTTAGGATTAGATTGTATGCTGGGATTCCCCAAGTCCAGTTACTTTCAAGCTTTGATGTTTATATTCTGAGTGGATAAGAGGCCTTGTTAAATGCCTTAAAGGGAAGTTGTTGTTAGACTGAGCAAAACGAAGATCAAAGGGTTCAAGTTCACATTTCAAATTGCCCACATCTTATGTCTCCAATTAGTTAGCATTAACCACAGAGGAAGTAGTACTTTACCTTAACTCTAAGATCTCCCAAGGACTTCCGACATTTTTAGTTCTTGCACAAATCAACTGGTTTTTGGTATTTAAATCCTCTATAATATGAATTTACAGACATTTGGGTTAGGGTTAACATTTCAAGTTTCATCTGCAACTTAAGCTAAATAGGAGTCCCACTGTTGTGACTTTCAATGTGCCACCCCAAGATTTTTTTATTTGCTTTGAACAGTTTTACTGTGCATTTTTCTTGTTCCACAAAAGACAAAAACAATGTTGCAACAGCAAATCACCCCCAAAATGATCAGAGTAAAAAGAACACAATGAAAAAGCAAAACAGACAAGTCAACATTATATACTGTATGCAACAAAATATCTACTACATGAGGCACTATCCCAAAGTACAATGTTTAAGCATTTTCAACAACCCTATATTTGACCCCAGTATGTAACCCCAAGATGATAAATGGCTCTTTTCATCCGTTGGATATTTTTCTGGCAGTACCCCTTGTTCATGGTGCATTAACTGACCAGAAAAAAAATCTGAGTTTTGAGTTTTCTACACTGGTCAAGGCTGAACAAACTGATAGTGATCACCAACTGATGTTTTCTGTTTGTGCGTCTTTATACTGCATATATATTTTGCCTAGACACATTATTTTTTAGTGGATATTAAACTTTGTGTGTAACTTGTGTGACAGATTCTCTCCTACATGCGAGAGCCTTGGTAATGGAGACTACCAGTGCACTTCCTGCCAGCCTGGTTATACTGGCCAGTACTGTGAACGGTGAGGCGGTTGTTCTTTCTGTCATGGAGAAAATTCAACCAATTGTTTAAATATTTCTAATGTAGTTTCAATGAAAGCAGGGCTATTTTGTACCAAAAAAATCCCTGATATAAGTAAAAACTGTTTTTTTTATCCTTAATAGTTGTGCTGCAGGATACGTTGGCAACCCACAGGACAGAAATAAGTGTCGCCCAAATGACGGTAATGCAAAATGCTGACATTCACTTGAAAAAACCCTGTGTGAAGTTAGAAAAATAGTGGATATTAAAGGATATATTTTTTAAATGTGTACTGTTACTGCTGAATTTTACAGCAGCCTACCTGGAGGTGAAAGTGTATCCAGAGCGGTTTGTAGCCACACCGGGCAGCTCTGTCACACTGCGCTGTCAGGTCTCTGGATTTCCTCCACACTACTTCTTCTGGTCCAGACAGGATGGACGGCCCATCTCCAGCAGTGTTGACAGACGCAGACAAGGTGTGGGAAGGCAGCTTTGAAACAGACTCCATATCAACTTTCACTTTAGATTGTCATAAGGCAGGGGTGCTGAAATAATGGTGTATGGCCCCTGACCGCAGTTCAACAGTGGTCTAAATTTGGCTCTCCAGCAAAAGTTGCTGATGTGGATGGACCCTTTCATAATGTTTTAGGCTTTTTAAAGATAAATGTGTATATTTTTAAATGGAAACCATTAGGTACAGTACATAATATTTGGACAAGCTTTGACATCCATCACTTATCCATTACTTAACTGTTGGTAAGTGATGAATAAGTGTGCAGCAACATGTGCAGGAGGGGCAGAACTGCACTACTCCATGAATTCATGGAGTCAATGCAAACTGTCATCCCTCCGTCTCTTTCAAGGGCAGTTCTTTAAATGACTTTTTAATTTAGGCACAGCTAAGCAGAAAGTGTTACCAGTTTGAAACCTCTGTATACCTTTATACCAGTTTAAGCCCCTTCCTAGTTTGGCACATTTTGTTAGTTGCAAAAAAAAAAGTCTATGTGATGAAACATTTAACAGTACCCTACTTATTTCTGTGCACAGGAGCAGAGCTGTACTTCTCCAGCGTCCAGCCGAGTGACGCCGGCATCTACATCTGCACCTGCCAAGACCTGCGTGGCTCCAACAGGAGCCATGCTGAGATTATTGTTGCAGGTGCCACATTAATTTGAACAATTTGCAGTTCATTTAATTAACCATAGAAATCAGACGTCATGCAAACAATGTCCTTTTAACACAGAACGTTTGGACTGAGTGTTCTTTTATTTTCTGAATAATCAATGTAACTTGTGTATTCCTTTAGGTGGCCCAACTAAACCCATAGAGGTTACAGTTGAGGAGCCTAAGTTTCAGACCGTGAGGGTCGGCTCCACTGTCAACTTCATTTGTACTGCAAAGAGCAAGGTGACTCTGCTGTCTGGATATTAATGTTCATGAGTTTCTACAAATTTTAATATAGTGATTGTCAAGCTGCTTACCTTGCATTTCATGTCAGAGACTTATTAGTAAGAGTTGCACAGGTGCAACATCTTAAATGCAGAAAAGCCTTGTCAAAAACAGTTGATCATTTCAGAACTCCATTGGTCAATTTTGTAGAATTTAAAATTATTGACTTTGCAACTTTATATGAACCACTAATGGGTTCCATTTTGGTTAAAATGGCATCCCCTGCAGATATAATCAGACTCTGTGATGACACCAAGAGGCAGATATAGGATTGTAATTCAAAGATTATAAACAAACTGTAGTGCTGACTTGTCAAATGGGAATCTACAATGAGGTCTTGGCGGCTCTGTGAGTGCATCTTTAATCACTGATTTAAACAAAGGCTTCAGGAGGTAGTGAATTTGCAACATTTACACACAGCCTACTAACTGAATAAGTCCCAGGTTGATATTTTATATGACATAAAACCTTAGCTGTGAGAGACTCGCCTGTCTTCAAAATGATAAATGGCATATAAAAATCCTGGAAGACGAACACAGAAAAGTTTTTGATAAGTTCAGACTTGCCAATGATGAAGTTTTAAGGTTATTCTTCAAAAGGTGAAAGACATTTATTATACAGAGTGATATATTTCAGGCATTATCTTTATATGTGTTGATTTTAATGATCACGGCTTGCAGCTAATCAAAATTTACAGTTTTAACTACACAGAGAATTTTAATATTTCATAACACCAATAAATATATTGTTAATAAGTACATGCTATGCTAATGATACACACAACCATGGGAAAGGAAACTACCTTAAAAGTTGTCCATCAGACTCTTCCCACCAAGGGTTATGTGCATATCTATACTTACATATATGTACTTACATATACATTTTAATGATATTCTAATTTACTGAGTTGCAACTGTAGTTCCTTTTACAATTAAAACAAACCTGTAAACAGCCACTGACCTCTGAGCATGAAAAATGAAAATGTTTAATTTGTGTTATAAAGAAAAGTTTAAATCTGGTATCAATACAACTGGTGAGGGATACTTAGATATGCCTTTGTTTGTTCGTCAGTCTTTTGAGACATCATCCTCTTTCCTGTGATGTCCGTGTCTTCTCTGGTCTCCCCTTCGCAGTCACCGGCCTACACACTGGTGTGGACCAGGAAAGGCAACAGGAAGCTTCCCAACCGCGCCACAGACTTCAATGGCATCTTGACGATTCAGAACGTCCAGCCTGAGGATGCGGGCGTCTACGTTTGCACGGGCTCCAACATGTTTGCCATGGATGAAAGTAGTGCCACCCTCTACGTGCCAGGTTTGTGATCCTTCGGCATGGCATTCCACTTCCCATCATCCTCATCCCTGCTTCTGCACCCCAGCTTTGACTCCTATAGTGACTTTCACTAAATGTAACCCCCCTCTCTTCTGCTTGGAATGATGCATGCACGGCTGTTTTAGTGTGTTTTGTTATTGTGCAACATCAGTGCTGATCACTGGGTAAACAGCACATTAAGCTTGGAAGTTTAACTCCTACCGCTTCTGCTGTGCCATATTTTACTAGCAAAGTGCCAGTCCAGCTATGTTCACTGGCATGTTATTCTTCTAGCTTCTTAACATGTATGTCTTATATGACCTGAGATTCCTGGACTGCATAAAGAATACAGCTTGTGGGTTTAGGCAGCGTTCACGCAGCAGGTCTTGATGCTCAATTCTGATTTTTTGCTGAAATCAGATTTTTTCTTTTTTGCCATGTCATTTATACTGCTAATTAAATGTGACCACAATGAGAAATATATAATTAAAATATATAATGTGCTACATTTCTGCAACATTTGTGGTCAAATAGAAAGTACACTCAAACAACAAAATAAAAGAACGAACCTCCTGGGTATCGGATTTGTAAGTAAAGCTTTCTGCCAACTCTGTGCTGGGAGCTACGGCGGGTTTTTATTTCTCACTTGGGTTGAATTAATCGGTGGTGGTTTGGTCACTTTTTGATCACTGAT